>NW_004524798.1:2909009-2963003 GCF_000260255.1 Octodon degus | reverse complement strand
GCCCTCAAATAAACTTCTTGCCTTCAAGATGATTTAAAGTTCTATGGCTGGTGGTAGCTTGTTAACTTCATTTGAGGGAAGATGGGCCTGAAATCATGGATTTGACTGATTTTTTTTTGGGGGGGGGACTTTTTACAATTCCTGAGACCCTTGGTTTCTCTAGAGAGGAGCCCTCTGGGCTGCTTGCTGGTTGGTTATAAGACTGCCTGCTGGGGCCGAGGTGGCAATAAAAGGAGGAAATTGAGAACTTGCTTCATTTCTCCTGGTAGTAAACTTCCAATAGTTGTTTAACTGAGGTAGGGGCAGTGCTGTGGTTTGTGTCTAGCTATCCCCCAGAAAGCCTCATGTAGTCACTGAGGCAGGCTTCTAGGGTTTGTGATTAATTCATGATCCAGTGCCAGGACTAAGGCTGTGAGTTCTGCATCCAGCCTGGGACAGACAGCCTGAATGCAACTGAAGTCAAAGAGAGAGGCTTGCTCTCTGCCTCTCTTGCTGCCGCAGCCCCTGCTCCTCCCTTTGCTCTTTGCTGTTTTCCACCCTCATGAACAGCTACCCTCTGCCATGTGCCTTGGAGCCAGCCGAGGATGGACTGAAACCTCCACTAACTGTGAGCTAAATAAACCTTTCCTTCCTTGGTTCTGGGTGTTGGGTATTTTATCCCAGCAACAAGAGAAAAGCATCCAAAACAGGCAGGCAGTTAGTTTGCTGAATGGTGGAGGGTTTCAGGGTATTTAATCCCACCTTAATTACGCTTGCAATTCTGTCCCTTGCTTTCACCCTCTGAGAAACCCAGCATCACAGTATTCCAGACCTCTTTGAGGTTCTTTGGAGCGAGGAGTTTTCATCTTTTTCCTTGTGTTATCTAGATTTATGCCAGGCCTTTCAAATCATTTACCACTCAAGTATCCTACTTGGCAAATTCTCAAACTTTAATGATATGTTTGATATACTTTTTAGCAGATGTTTTCTCAGTACTGGGTCTCTGATACTTGGGATGCACAGGTCAAGAAGGCAGAGAAAGCCCTTCCCTTCCAGGAGAAAATATTAAATAAATGACACAACAGTTTCCTATCAGCGTCTCCTTGCTCTACTGCTCTGTGCCAGCTGCCACATCTGAGAGTGTTAATCATGATTCGTCAATTTCAACAGGTTAAGAAATACCTAGTAAGTTGGTAGTGGGTGGGTCTGCTCTGTAGCTGGCATGGAGAAAAGGACCAGGAAAGGGACGTGTTCCTGTTTTGCAGGATCTTCTTGAGCAGGTCCATTCATTGCTGCCATGGCTTTGGGATGTTTTCTCCTGGCCTCCAGTGTTTACGCCCTTCCAATGCAGACCCGCACCAGCCATCCTGCCTTGAACTTCCAGCCTTTGACCTACAGCTGGCACTTCATCCTTGTCGCCTTGGTTCTGTGGCTTCCGTCTTCTTGGGTTAAGGCAATACTGGATTTCTATTGTGCCGACATCCATTGTAGACTCTTCTGCCTCTGATCCTGCAAACTGAGCTGATAAATCCCCTTGTACAATTTTACACACACACTACCACATACACAAATATACACACACATTTCTGTTTTTCTAGGGAATTCTAATACAATGTCATATGTTCATTTTTTTGTTTTGTTTTATTTCAATGAGGTTGTAACCTCCATGATAGCAGAGATGTCATTTTCCTCTACTGCCGCATCCTCAATGTCTAGAAAAGTACCTGGAATGTACCAAATACTTAACAAGCATTTGTCAGATAAGGTAATGTGGAGTGAGAGTGACACAGGAGGAAGGCAAGGGATTAATAACATCTCACCACTTGGAATACATCCCAGAACATGTTTTTTTTAAGCTTCTCACATCAGAATCAAACATTTCAGGTGACTGTGTAGCAAGAAGAACTTGGATCCCTTTCCCTTATCTAGAAGTATTGAGCTTTGAGAATGAGATCTGGGAATTAAACATTTAACAACCTTTCCAGATAATGTGTACATACTCTGAAGTGGGTGAACAATTGGTTTAGGTGTAGTAAAGACTGGAAAAAAATAGTGATTTAATGAAACGCTGAACAATGTGTGTGTGTGTATGTGTGTGTGTGTGTGTATGTGCAAACATATATGTGCATGTGAGTTTGAATGTGGGATTAACATTTCTGGGAGAAGTGTTGACAAAAGTTCTCTGTAGAATGGAACTATTTTAGTAAGTGTTTTTTGTTTTTTTTTTTTCAGCAGAAGCATGTCACAGTTAGGTCTATATTTTCATAAAGATTACTCTGGCTGCAGAGAGCTGGTTTCGTTTGTGGAAAGTCTCCTGCCTTGTTGCCGAGAGATTCCATATGCAGAGATGAGAATACGCATCTTGGGATCAAATAAAAGAGCGCAGACTTTATCAGCTCTGTATTGGAGTAGAAGTGTTTAACTTCTTTTAGCCTTACTTCTCTCACATGTAAAACAGGGACAGAAGTCCACTTCTTATTGATCTTTCTGGAAGGATCGAGTGGGTTAGCTTGTGTAAAACACTAGACCCGTAACAGAGCTCGGAAGGATGCTAGTGTCTCATAACTCTTCCTCAGAGTTCTGTCCAGCATGCTGCTGAGCTGCAAGACACAGACTTACATCCTGAGCAAGTAGGGTGAGACCACAGGTCAGGAGAGGGCCCAGGAGCAGCAGCAGGGAAAGAAGAGGGTGGTGTGACCAGTGCTTAATGGAGAAAGACATAAATAATTTATACACACCGACAGCACTTGTCATTAAGGACTGAGACCGGCAGCCAACTATTCAGTAAGATCTTTCTCAAAGAACCAGCGCAAATCACTTTAGTTCTAGCGGTAACATCTGCAAGTACTTCATTAGATTTCTCTCTACCCAGTAATGCACTGCACTCGATGGCAGAGAATAACAAGAACATTCTGTGCCTTTTCTTTCCTTCTCCTTCCCTCCCTTCTCTGGTCTTGTTTCTTCCTTTCCCTTCCCCCTCGCTTGTATCATAAACAATCAGCCTCTTAGAGATGAGCCCGCGTTATGGGAGTGAGTCAAGGTTTGAGCGGAGATCCAGGTTCCAAGGTCAGCGCCTTCTTTTATCCTCCCCTCCCTTTTGCTGTGTCTAGTCATCTCTTCAGTTTCCTGTTCTGAGTGTAAACTTGCTCTGTGCCGCCTGAGGCTCTCTTTAATGTTCATCACAACCTTCCTTCCACCGGTTAGGATTAATAAAAAATATCTAGGGTAAACCTTGGCTTGTTGAGACATTGTTTCAAGTAAATACCAGACAGCACTCACACCCACTCTCCTACTCACATAATTCTGAGTGCACTCTATGTACCCAGCAACATTCTAAGTGCTCAGTGGTGAGTAAAACAACAAGCTCCTGCGCTGGCAGGAAAGCCAGACAGAAACCACACACAGGTACAATTATCATGATACATGGTGGTAGGCTCCCTAAAGGACATTAAGAGAATACATTAACAGAGAATAATAAAGGGCAGGAGAGGATGCTTGGGTAGCGTAACCTCAGAAGATGGGAGATTGCAGGTTGCGATGTGCCAGGCACGCGGAGAACAGGCAAATGTGCTTTCAAGTGCAGTTCCTGAAGCAGAAGAGTACTTGTGAGTGAGCACCAGGGCTATGGTTTGGGGTTTTGCAAGGGGAACGATGTAATGCAGGACACGTTTTTTTTTTTGTTTTTTTTTTTGATTAGATAAGATATATATTTATTTTATGGAACACACATGCAGACAATAAAATTTTGTTTAACAGTAACCATATTATTCAAGGATTCAGTAATGGAATTTTAAGCTTTATTATTGGATATTACTTTGGGGGCCATAATTGAACTGATGTAATTCCTAGTTGTCTTCAGAAGAATTTTCCTTCATGGCTCATTGTTTATCTGGATGATGTTAGAGGGTGCAGGACACGTTTTATAGGACTGTTCTATAACGAATCACCTGAGGAATTATATACAAAGAGTGTAGGAAATCTGTGTATACACTAAAATAACCAAAGAATAATCCAGTTACGGGTCTGGATCTCACACTAGGGATCTGTATGAGTCCAGCGGAAGACCTAGAGCCCATCACAGCGCCTCCCACAAGTCCAGCTGGAGGCCTGGAGCACACAACAATGTTTCATGTGGGCCTGTCTCAGGGATCTGCACTGGGAATGCCTGATGATCAGTGGTGGAAGCCAGAAAGTCCGTGCCAGTGGGGTGAAGAATCGGTGCTAGCAGGCTGAGGGGTAACAACTGGAGCCAGGTAGAAAGGCTCAAGGTAAGCCCCAGAGCGCCCCTGAGATGTACCACAGCCATCCTCAGCAACAGTGAGGCCCCGAGCTGCTCCAACAATGAGAAAGCTGAGTTCCCATCAGGAAAGACAACTTGTACATATCAGGGTGAGGTATGCCATTCAGCAGTAAAGTGCTTATCCTATTACTTCATTCACTGTTCCCAGAAGAAAAACATTTAGATCTGTTTTTTTTTTCTAACATCCCCATTGTACACATACCCACAGTTCTGCTCCCCCTTCCTTCTGGAAATTACAATTTTACTCAGAGATATGAGTAATTTAAAAAATCATTTTATTTGTATTTTCTACTTCTTAGTCTTCTCTTTTCCCTTTTTCTCTACTTCTCTTTTCATCTTCTACTTGATAAATCATGCTTTCTTTCTTTATATTTTCTCCTTTGTAGAAGTCCTACATTCTATTTATATTATTTTAATACTTATTTTACACTTTGAAGGTGTACATTTAAAACTGGAAAATGAATCAATTATTTCCCAAGCGCGAAATATTTTTAGCTTTAATCTAACCTCTGTTGCTGTGTTCTTGTTCCCTAGTTTCAACTTGTTTTTAATCACTCTCATCCAATTTGGTCAATCCTGCTCTTTGTATAATCAGTGCTTTTAGCTTTACCCATACGTTTGCCAAATTCTTTTCTTTCATCTCTCTGCTCTCTGTTTCCAGATGGGTTTAAGGTTCCTTTGGCTGAATTAGAGCCTTCAGAAGTAGTTTACATGAGGTCTGTGCCTAAGAAACTGTCCTTTCGAAGCTAGAGAGCTGTTTACTTTGTCCTCCTTGCGTAAGAATTTCTTTGAGCATCGTTGAGATGGGAAAATATTTTTGTTAGGTCTTTGAAGATATTAGCGTACGCCTTGAGGCTTCCTTATATGGTGGACATTTCTTTGTGAACAATTTGTATTTTCTTTGAGATGAATTTGAAGTTTTGTCCCAAAAGATTCATTTTTCATATTTTATACTATACAACAAACTTTGGGTATATAGGAAAATGGCTACACCCCAGTATATCTGGGAAATATGTTTATTCTTGTATTTTTATAGCCTTAGGAATAGCTCTTTAATTTGAGGTTTTCAGTGATTCCTACAGTTTGAATAAATTATCATTCTCTATTACAATATTCCTTTCACCCTGACTTTCTGCATTCTTCTAGAATTTCTAGTAGACCCATGTGGATGTCTCGCCACTGTACAATTCTCTTATTTTCCATTATTTTGCCCCATATGATACATCTGAGTTTCATCAACTCTATATTTTTATTCCTATTGTTGCTTGAACTATAGCCTATTTTAGACCTCTTCATCACATATATATGTATTTTATTGACTGTGTACCCATTATCAAGATATCTATTCAGTTAAAAATATTTTTTCGTAAGTCTTTAAAATGTTCTAACCATTATGTGTATTTGTCGCTTCCTTTGAATATTAAAGCATTTATTTTAAAGTTATTTTCATATTTTTTAATCTTGCATTTTCTTTCTTTTTTTTTTTTTTTTTTTTTTTTTTTCCGGAACCAGGGATTGAACTCAGGCCCTTACACTTGCCAGGGAAGCGCTTATTCCACTGAGTCATCTCCCCAGCCCCTAATCTTGCATTTTTTATTGAAAATTCCTTCCATTTGTTATGTCAATTTATGCTCATGTGGTTTATTGCATGATTGAGAAATTATTTTCTGTAGTAAACTTATCCTTACTGAAAAACAAACCCAATGACTTGATATATATTTGCTGCTTTATAGAGTGATGGGTTTGCTTCATCTAGATGCAAATGAATTTTTAACAATTTTCAATCAGTTTTTGTGATAAATTCTTAGCTTAAAATGCTCTTTTTGGTGGGATATGTATTTTTAGCGCTCATAATTTTTATGATCTTAATTTCTAGCAATATTATGTGGCTTGTGGGCAGCTTATGCAGTCACAACAATGGGAGGAATGTTTCAATTCTAGTTTCATGTGAAGTGGCACCTTGTGTCACTAGATTTCAGCAGAGAATTCAAGTTCAGCATCTTGTCTTGCAGGGACTTGAAATAAAGCCTGCTGGCTCCAAGGTCTATATCAATTTGTGATCTTTCTGGGAAATCTTTGAATTTTCCCATCATTCCCATACGAGTCAGCTCTCTCTTTGCTAAGACACAATACCCAACACCCTAACTTAAAGGAGGACAGACTTAAATTACAGTCACAGTTAGCTGGCTCCATGGCAGAGAGCTCATGCTGGCAGATCTTGCTCCGGCACAGTTGCTTACTTGGTGGCATGGGGAATAAGAGGAGGAGAAGAGCCCAGAACAGAAGGGATGAGGGACCACAAATACACCCCCAAGTCCACACCTCCATGACCTGCCAGACACACCTAGAAATATACTTCACCAATTCCTGGGATGGATCCCAAAGTTAATCAAGCTGAAATTTCACCCTAATTACAACCTCTTAATTTGCCTTTGAGTTCTCACTCTATTTCTGAGACCTGGAAATTTTCCTTTTATTATTATTTGCTTTGTTTTATATTTGAGATTTTCTGCCTGTTATATTTTTCTAGCTTTTCTCTGTGGGTTTAATGTAGAAGGGCTAATTTTCCACATCCTCTATTTTCCACATTAGCAGAAGTCACTCTTTATCAAGTTGGTTACCTTAAATAGATGAAGAAATTAAAGCCTAGAAAGGAGAAGCATGTTATCCAGCATTTCCAGCCAGCCAGTGTTATAGACAGAAATGGAATCTGCTAACTTCCAGAGTCCATCTGCTGTACTACATTACACCGCTCCATTTGGGTGAGAAAGGGGGGCGGATGTACCCCGGCAAGGCTCAGAGGTAGCCACAAGGAAGGGACATGGGAACCAACAGGGGTTTGTAAGTGACTGAGGTCAGGCTTCTATCTTTGAATCATTATTCCAGGTAAAGGATCATCTCCTGGAGTTGGTGATCCAAGAGTTGACACAATGGGTGAGATGAATGGTTTACACTGCTCATCAAGAAAGTTCCAGAAAAGCATGTGACTACTGACGCTGTTTAAATAGAGATCTGGTGAGAAGTTAGGCTTGATCCTGAGTAAAGGGTATAGGCTAGGCCTTTGTTACATAGGTCTCTGATATTTGCTGGAGCTGTTTTTTTTTTTTTTTAATGTTTTTATTTATTTGTGTGTGTGTGTGTTTGTGTGTGTGTGTGTGTGGCCAGCTCAGCCCACCAGGGGGCGGGGCTGGCTGGCATGTGGTGCTGGGGGATTGAACCACGGTCCCTGTGCTCTGCTAAGCTTGTTCTGAGTAGGTGCTTTAGACCACTGAGCCATCTCACCAGCCCCCTGGAGCTGGTTTGAATAACAAAAAGGAAAATAAAACATGAGAATAGATAATGCATCATTCTGAAAGTGCATCAGTGATAGTAAAGGTGATTGGGACAGACTAAACAAATAAACCCAGAACAAGGCTGCTCTTTTCTGAATGCTTATTAGCAGCTCAAATATAGCCAGGCCATTGGTCTCAGTTCTGCCCGGGCAGCATTTATGCCCATTTTTTCAAAGGAGAATGTCAAGAGTTGAAGTTTAACTTTCTTTGAACAATAAATTATAATTGAACCTCATGGCTACTTGATTCCAGATGTTGACTACTTTATCTATTGTGCTCAAGAGACACTTTTGATACAACTTTACAAGCAATATGATAGCACAGTATGGAAGGGAAATCTCTATCATGCATAGTATGGGTCCTTGAAACATATGTAGTGCAGTAGGAAAATACTAACATCCTCTACAGCACTGTGTAAATGATAAAACAATGGACTCTGGCATGGAGAGCTCACATTTTAGATGACTGTCTGGACAGTGTGACAGTTGAAATGGGCCTTGCAAAGGGGTTGAGACATGGTCAGGCTGAGTCAAGAAGGTAGAAATAGGGAGGAAAGAGGTAAGCATGCCAGGTATTGAGCAGAGCAATAACAACAATATAGAGGTGGCAAAAGCAAATCATTTTGGGAGGAGTTAAACTATGAGTTTGGGTGGAGACTATGTAATGCTTGGTATATTGTGTCAACTTGAGAAGCTTAACTGAGTGACTCAGCAGTTCTATGTCCTAGGGTATAGAGGACATGCCCTAGGGCCTAGGGTGTTATGATGGTTGATCCATTGTGTTGATTAGAGAAATTTAGAAGTCTCACTAAAAGACTCCAGCAGGGGACCAGGGTCCTCACTTTGTAAACATCTAGAGCCTGTGGAACAGGAGGGCATAGAGATGGTGTGGTGCTACTAGGGTATCCTGCTTACAATACAAGGGAGAAAAAGAAACTTGCTCTTCTCTTTTTTCTCTTGTTGCTTCTGGTATCTTCCACCACCATGAGTTGCTGTCACCCTGCCATGTGCCACCCTGCCTTGGAGCCAACAGATTATGGACTAAAATCCTCAGAAGCTGTGAGCTAAATCAACCTTTTGATCTTTACTTTGGGTGTCAGGTATTTTGCTTCAGCAGTGAGAGAAAAATAATTAACACAGATTATAATGTGAGTCAGAACAGATAATGCTGAAAAGTATCACGAAGATTTCTTTTTCACTTCTTGGGGCAAGGTCTCACTAAGCAGTTCAGGCTGGCCTTGGACTCACTTTGTAGCTTAGGCTGACCTTGAACTCACAACAATCTTCCTACCTCCATCTCTCAAACTCTGGGATTACAGGTGTGTGCCATCATGACCAGATCTGAAGATTTAAACAGTATGAACAGTTGTGGTGACTATTTCCTAACTACTCAAAATGTACTGAGCTCTGGACTAAAGTGCCTGCCTCGGCAGAGTGCAGTGGCCACGGATCGATCCTGGCGTGCTGTGCTGGCCCCGCCCCTGGGGCGCACTGAGACATTGATTGAGACTGGGCATGGTGGCCCACCCCTGTAATCCCACCATTTGGAAGGCTGAAAACAAGAGAATCACTATGAGTCCTATCTCTGTAGTAAGACTCTGTAGACCCTGTACTAAATACATAAAATAAAATAAAATAAAATGCACTGAGTTCTATTGTGGAGCTTTACACTCATTGTCTCACTGATGACTAACTAACTCATGAAAGTGATGTTACTATCCTTGCTCCCATTTTACAACTGGATACATTGTGGCTTAAAGAAGTGACTTGCCCAGTGTCCTATGGAGAGTGGTAGTAAAGCCAGGGCCCAAGCCCAAGTCTGTCTAATTGAAATCTCATGCTTTTGTTTTTCTTGCATGTTTCCCCAGCAGACACTGTGATGGAGGCCCTGAGGGCTCTACTCCAGCTTCCATTCTAATCTACTGGTAATATTTTATTTCTCCTTCAAATTGCATAGGGTTTTTTTTTTTATATGTTGTCATTTGCCTGAAATTTTCAAAAGAATATGAGGAAGCAGTGGGCCCAAATTTTATGCCAGTAGAACAAGAAAAAGGAGATGGTAAGTTACTCACTGTTGAAAAGTTTACTGTATAAAGGCTGTGGTTTCATCAACTGCTGTGAGCAATGGGTCCTTCCATCATTCTACTGGGAGAAGGATGAGGAGAGTTACTCTCTGGTGTTCTGAGTAGTCTATTGCTTCACTCTACAAGAGGGGATACTTTGGTTGGCTTTTGCATAGGATCGCTGTTTTAAAGTGACCTTATGAACTAGTTTGGTCAGAGTGGTCTTTATTCCTGTTAATGTGGCACAGCTATTGATAACACAATATTAGCTCTGGAGCTGTAAAAGGATGACCTTCTACTGAAGGTCAGGGTAGTTAGAGGTGTTGGAGCAGCAGTGTGTGTGTGTGTGTGTGTGTGTGTGTGTGTGTGTGTGTTGGCCTTACAAGGAGCTGCAGCCTGGAGTCCAGGTCATAGAATATCTCTGATTCTGCTCCTTCGCCATCAGACAGGATTGATAATGACTCAGGAACGTGGCCTCTGCCTGTTAAACTGCATGACTATATGTGTTTTGGCTGTTTCACAGATAGTGAAGTCAGGTCCTCTTGGCATCAGACAGTATGAACTCAGGGTGCTAGAAGAAACTGTCCACACCCATGAAGACAGCAGTTGTGTGAAAAGGAAGAGATTTAAGAATTCAAGTATTAGGGAATCGCAGTGAAATTGGGGCATGTGCCAAGCCATGTGAAGGGAGATGTATTGCACCCTGTGGATAAAAGGCTCTCAAATCAGGCATTTATGAAGCTCCGATTCTAGAGAAAATATATCTTAGGTTGGAAGAATTGTTTGGGTCACTGATGTCTCTTACACCACAAAAGTTTAAGAAGTGTATAAGATACTATCTATCTTGGGTTACATCTTCATTTGGAGTGTTTTGACTTGGCAGTATCTTATTTTCTTGTGCAACTCAGAACATATTGTTATCTTCCAGATGCCGGGATAGAGGCACAAGGTTATAATAAGAAATAGGAACCACAGCAAGAGAATGTTGTTGCTGCTCATAAACTCATTCTCAGAATCTATTACAATATACCATTTAGGCAAATATTTTTAAACAACCCAAACAATACTTTGTATTGTTTATGGAAATGTTCATATGCAATAAAATTATAAAAACATGCACAGGAATGATGCAAACAATCCTAGGGAGGGGAGGAGGGAAGGAAAGGGATGGGCCTGGACCTTAGCTGTATTATAAACATTTTATTTGAGAGGCAGAGGCAGAGAGAGAGAGAGAGAGAGAGAGAGAGAGAGAGAGAGAGAGAGAGCAAGAGAGAGAGAGAGAGAGGAGAGATCTATCAAATCAAAATGATACTGGTAGTTTTTTATTTTATAAATATTTCAAATAACCTATGATTAAACATTAAAACAAAGCTTATAATAATTTAGAGAACAAAAAAATTAAGAAGCCTGCAACAACCTCTGAGGAAGAGCAGCTTGTTCAAATAGCCCTTCTGTAATTACAAACATCCATCATCCAAGCAGACATGAAATGAGAAGAAAGGATATTGAAGTGGACTGAGGCCGTGGCCTCATGGCTTCACGGAGTCTATGAATAACTCCAAATACGGCTTGACAGTTTCACAGAAAAGCTGTCCTCATATGATTTGCAGTGGTGTGTGTTCCTGGGCTGTAAACCTCTTCATCCATGTACGCATGCATCTGGTGTGGGTTTTCAAACCAAAGAAGGTGCCAACCTCATATCTGGGTGACAGAAAGAAGGAGTTAGCAAGGCAGCCATTCCACAGCCTACCCCCCTACCATTCTCATCTTAGTTTTTTCACTAGGATCAGGTGTTGTGACCTGTGTCTTGAAGAATTCAGAGCAAACATGAGGAGGATTTCCCACAGAGCTGGGCCTAAGAGTGAGTGAAAGTGAAGTCATCTGTTCTAAAGCATCAGGGCTGTGGGATTTCACAGTAGTAAGGTGGGACATAGGAAGTTCTTCAACCATCAGGACTTCAACTCTATGTAGAGGTGGGAAAATTAAGAAGAAGTGACTAAAGAAAAATGTAGGGAAACACAAAGAAGGAAACAAAAATAGAAGAAAGTGTATTCTGTGGGAACGTATAGAGGTATGTGGGCCCCTTGGGCCCTGAGTCATGACACCCGAATGAGAAGCAGCCATTTATTCCTTCAGCAAGAAGTACCTCAGGTCTCTATGTGTTATGGTTAGGTATCCCCCCAATTCTCATGTGTGTGGAAGGTGACTGCATCATAGGGGTGCTACAGCTGACTTTCCATTAGGAGGTGGGGCCTGGTTGGAGATGGCTGATGAATGTGTGCCCCAGAAGGGGACGTTGCTCTCTGTGGCTCCTCCCTTTTCTCTCTGCTTCCTGACCACCATGATGTGAGCAGCTTACCTCAGCCAAGCCATTCTCCTCCGTGTCCTTTCTTCCTCCCTTCTAGCCAGTCAACACTGGGCCTAATCTTCTATAAAACATGAGCCAAAATAAATCTCTCCTTCTTTGTATTGTGGGTACTTGGAGCTGGTATTTTACTTCAAGCATGATGGAATTGTATAAAATATCATGAAACTCATTTCACAAGGGAAGGTGCTCAACCTTCCTAACCTTCCTTACCATCTGTGAGTCCCGAGGGAGAAGAAGGTACTGGATGGCCGCAGCTGACCGGACCACATTCCTTTTTGCAATTTCCCTTTCTGACATGGGGCCACCAAGAACCTTTCCAAAAGTCTTACTCACAAACAGGTTGGGAACTCCACCGCATTGCCAACTTAGAGCCATAAGATGAACTGAGGTCTGTGTCTTCTTTAACAACCAAGGCAAGAAGGCAGTGAAAAGCCAATGGCAGGAGAGAATATTTTTTGCTATCTTCTGCAGCCTCTGCCCGAACCTTAATCTTTTTATTTTAGGGAGGTGGTGTGAGTTAGGGTCCTGCAGAAGGTTAGCTCCAGTGGAAGAAATGCTGAGGCACTGGCAGATGGGGTTAGGAGTGAGCTGAGTGGGGAGAGGTGGGCAGAGGGAGGAGGCAAAGGCCAGGGAGGCTGAGGGGAGGAGAAGCAAAACAGGTTTCTTGGAAATGAAACTGCTTCCCCTAGAGAAAGGTCTGATGTGATAAGAGCAAAGTAATAAAAAACAGACAGCTCACATTTCCCTGGAAGAGGACAGCCAAACAGCAACTGGGCTTTGGCTGCTTCCAGATCATTGTATAAGGCAGGGTGAGTTCTTCCCCAGGCGCTGGGTGGGGAATGGGTGGGGGATCTTGTTTCAAAGGCTCCCCACTGGTTCTATGGCAGAGAACTCAAAGCCTTGGAAAGAGCAGCCCTCTTTCTTCCCTCTGCTCCTGACTGTGTTGCTCTTCCCAGCACTGCCCACAGAGGGCCCAGGAGGAGTCCAGGTCCCTGGCTCCTTCTTCTACACCCACCCCCGCGTCACCCACAGCTGAATCACTAAATCGCTCAGCTCAGAAAGAACTCTCCTCACACTCGACTCTTTTCTTGCTTCATGGAAGGCTTATCTTGAAGTAAGAGGCAGCAGAGAGGTGGACCCTGGCTTCACTGGATAGCCTTGCGCAAAGGCGTCGGTGGTGGGATTTGACACTGGGTCAAATGATCAGCCCTCCCCACGCCTCCTAACCCACTTCCTCCCAAGCAGGATCTCCCAAGCTTTCGGCAGCTTGTACCAAAACACAGCCCGAGTTCTTGCATCATCAAATGACTGTCGTTTCTGAAACTTGGCAGGCAAAATCAGTTTCTTTGCCAGCTGGAAAAAGGACGGGGCAGGTCTCTTGAGTAAGAAGAAAGTGAGACCTTGACTTCAAGCTGAGAGATGCCTGGGCCTGGAGGAAGCGGCCCCATGTTAACCTGAACTTTTCATTTCCTCTGAGAGCTGAGGGAGGGGTAGCTGGGAAGCAGGGATAGGAGCAAAAATGCAAGAATGACCAACTACTGCTCCGTCTAAAGCTCAGAGGATAATAAGGAACAGTTACAGCACTTGCTCATATCTGCTGGAGAGTCTAGGCATTATTGGTCCTTCCTTGGGATTCTCTCCCTTGACTCAAGTGACCTCTGGGTTGATTCGTCCTGGATCCAACTTGTAGAACATAATCTGTTCTTGTCGTTGTCACGGAGGGCGGCAACACTGATTGAGTTCAGACTGCGCATGTATGTGGGAGAACCACCAATGCGCTGAGAGCTGCTGTGGTTGTTGAAAGGATCGAAGACGTGTTTTGTGGTCTAACAGGGTGGAAGGACACAGGATGGATCTCTAAATGATTTGGTTTCGACTTATGGAGGTGTCCAGGCAATGATACACTCAGAGCAGAAGTAGGGATACAACAGAATCTCACATTTTTTTTCTTTTGGAAAGGGATTGAACCCAGGGACTTTGCATTGAGCTGTATCCCAAACCTGTTTTAAAGACTGTATTTACTGAGTCCCTTCTTTCCCTCAGTGGGCTTCTACTTTCAGTCCTCCAGCCTCAGTCTCATTAAGGGCTGGGAGGTCTGCAGAATACCACAATACCCAGATCCATTGCCTGATACACAAGAGTGATTTTGTAGGAGATCCTCACCTGCTAAAACTGAAACTCTTCTAGACCATGGGTTTTGATTGGTATTATGTTTTGCTGCCTATCCAATGCCTAAAATCCCACCTGGTCATACTGCATGTGTTAGGTGCTCCATAAAATTAAATCAAATGACTACATCTATTCCATCATCAAATCCTCTCTTATTTTAAGGACCTGTTAGAACTGTTCCCAAACTTGTTATAATTCTAACAGGTACCCTGAAGATAAGGACTAAGCAGTTTACATTTTACTTGGTAATGCAAGGGTAAAAGTCCTCAGGTAAGATGCATGACTTTTTGTTCTGCTAAATGACCCCAGGTGGCTGTGTGCCTTCTGCTGTTTTAACATTGTCTTCCTGTATCTTGTTGCAAGAGTAAATTGTAATTTTACCATCTTGTCATTTTTGGGCATCTATCCCTGACCTCCTGGATTCTGTTTTCTTGCTTAGTGAATCTCTGGCCTTCATGTCTAAGCCTAATGGGATAAAGTCTAGTCATTTGGACATCTAGATTTAGTTTTACCTCTTCCCCATCTATCTGTAATTGGACAAACTGATTATCCTGTCTGGTAATCAGAACTCCCATCTTTAAAATAGAGATAAAAATGCCTCCCTGGTTACCATGAGAATTCAGTAAAATAGTTTATATGTATGTTAGGTGTCTACTTATAAGCCTCTGAGATCCAAATACAATTTCAATGCATATACTTCTCCCAGGTTCTGTTCCGTTGGGAGTCACTAAAGCTAGAAATTGTTCATATGTGTGACAGCAGGCCAGGGCCTCAGTATCTAAAGCAGTCAAGCTACCTCAGTCTTGAGGAAAGCATCTTACCTGGTTAATGTCAGCTAGTAGTCACTAGGCAACCTTGTGTCATCTGATACTAATTTTGCAAAAGTATAAATAAGTGCCCCTACTGTTGTTCTGGGGGTCATTTGCCAGTCAGACTGCAGGCCACCACTCTTGTGAGGCCCTGCTCTGGTCTTCTTCGCTGTCTTTTCCTTGTTCCTGTTGCTCTTTCCCCCTGGGGTACAATGATCACACCGAGAGATGAACAGATCTCTACCCTGTTTCCAACCATGGCAAAGCTAGGCTATTTCCCCAGTTCTGCCTGAAGTTCCCAAAGAACACACAGCCCGTCCTGTTTTCCCAGTCTGCCCTTCCCTGACAGATGTACTGCTCTCTGAACAGAGCCTCAGGACTGCGACAGTGCTTGGGCAGGTGCCGCTGTGCACACCAACTCCTGCCTGGATGATGGCCTGTGCTCTCAGTGGGCTGCTTCCTGCTTTGGTTCTGTGCTGACAGAAGAAATCTTTTTCCCTGGAAGGGCAGCACTGTTGCCCAGGGACACAACATGGTCCTGCCTGTGCTCAGAGCCTCAGGTTTGCTCGTGAATAATTCAGCTGGCTCCTGAGCACCATTGCTCACTTAGAATCTCTCTCTGCTGCATGAATCACAGCTCTATCAGCTTCTGTCTTTTTCTTTGCCTGTAATATTCTCCCAACCAGCGAGAATAGGTGTCATATCTGCTCCGTACACAACTACTCTCTCCTTGGCTGCTCTGCCAGGGTTCAACTTTCTTTTTTAATTTTTATTTTTTAAAGAATACAAAAAGTCATAAAAAACAGTATTAGAAGTGATACAAAATTTCACTTTACAAAGACATAGGAATTCAACAATGGCTGCTATATTGCATGATGTTATCTTTAAGTTAGGTGTTTAGGTTGCCACACATGACTGCTATCTCCCTTCTAGGTATTTTAACAAAAGAACTAAAATCATCATACCACAGTGCTCTATGTTCACCCATGTTTACAACAGCGCAATTTGTCATAGCCAAATCTTAGAAACAACCCAAATAACCCTCAACCAAGGAATGGGTACAAAAGATGTGGTCTTTTTACACATGGATTATGACGTAGCTATAAAAAAAAAGATAAATTCAAGGCTTTTGTAGATAAATAGAAGCAACCAGAAACTGTATTGGTAAGTGAAATAAATCAGACCCACATGCGAATTGTGTTGTCTCTCTAGAGTGAGAACCTGAAAGAGTGAATGAAATCTGAAAGGTACAATAGATATTGTGAAAGGGAGAGAATTTGTTCAATGGGAACAAAAAACTGGGATGAGGAAAAGGACAAAAAAAAAGAGTGCAAAATTCGTTTTTAAATTAGAGTTACAAAACCGAACTCTGACCCATCAGAAGTGGAAGGTGACTCCAAGAATCTGTTCATTGCAAAAGGCCGCAAGACTGTGAAGCCAGAGGACCTAGAACTGCTGATGCGACGGCAGGGCCTGGTTACCGACCAAGTCTCATTGCATGTGCTTGTGGAGCGGCACCTGCCCCTGGAGTACCGGCAGCTGATCATCCCCTGTGCATTCAGTGGCAATTCTGTCTTCCCTGCCCAGTAGTGGCCAGGTGTTAATGCTTGCTTTTCCCCCACTTGGGACCTCTTACCCCACTAATCCTCTCAGTTCACCGCCTTACTTCCTACCATCAATAAAGTGTCACAAACAGAAAAAAAAAAAAAAAGGTACCTGAACCAGAAAGAATTTTAAAGAAGGCCTAGTAGTCACCTTTAAAGAAGGCGACTGCTCATGAGACAGCCAGGTGGAGGCTAGGGACTCTGCTGTGGTCTGAATGCTCATTCATTTAAACATATAGTGAAATTATGCACCGCAAGGAGATGGTGTCAAGACGAGCACATTTGGGATACATGTAAGACCTGGAGACAAAGTCCTGATGAATGAAACTGTAATGATCTTATAAAAGAGGCCCAATGAGACCCTTTTCTCCAGGACCAGATGAGGCTGGAGGAAGAAGAAAACCACCTAGGAAAAAGGAGTTTCTGGAATCCACTGCTGCTTTGAGTTTAGACTTCCCAGAGAGGTCAGGTATGGCAGCGCATGCCTATAATCCCAGTGCTTAGGAGGCTGAGGCAGAAGGATTGCCATGAGTCTGAGGCCAGCTTTGGCTACATAGTGAACTTAAGGCCCACTTGAGATACGTAACAAGACCCTGTTCCCCCGAACAAAACAAAACAAAACAAAACAAAAAAGATCCTCTAAGAAATGAATTTCTGTTGTTTGTAAGCTACTCAGAACAGTAGCCAGAATAGAGGAAGACGACCAGTACCCTAAGTTGCATTCTAAGTTATGTCTCCAGGATACTGTGCAAATAGACTTCTTCACTGAACACAAATTGAGCTTTTTCTGTGGGTCAGCTTGCTACTCCTTGAGGAACCACTCATTACTCTGTCCCTAACAGTGATTTCAGTGTGGTGGAAATGACAGTCGTTACTCAGTCACATGGATAAATGTACGGTTACAGATCATGAATGATGATAGGGCAGTAGCTGAACTTTATGGAACACAGAATGAAGGATAATACCATTTTAAAAATGCATTGAATACTCTGGCTTCTCTTCAGACCATATAAATCTTTTGCTTTGTAAAATACCTGTTCCATGTTATGTCTAAGAGGTTTGATACGCAGACAGATGGTGAGGTTAAGCTCAACTGCCTATGTTATAGAGTAATAATACCAGTAAGCTTCTCTCCTGGAAGGTTAACAACTTAAGTTTGCAGACCAAAAATTAGAGGAAAAAGAAGGGCTGCAAGGACAGCCAACATTTTGGCCCTAGCCTTTCAAGGTCAGTGAAGACTCAGGACATAGGAGAACCTGTACTGTAACATACTGTAACTCAGTTGTGTCTCAAATTTACTGATCAAAGAGATTACGGGGTCACAGAAAAGTGATTGATAATGTAGAGTGTGCTTAAGGAGAGTCACATGGAGAGAAAGCATTCTCTCAGGCTTTCACAGAGAGCAAACTGGTCAAGCAATGGCCGTGACTCGTCCACATGGTTGACACTGACAAAAGGATCTGTAAACTGTGGTCCAGAGTTTCAGGGTGCAGAGTTTCAGTTTCAAATCCTGAGGGGATTTGACTGACTTTGTCAGATACAAAAGTTACATTTCTTGTTATAGAGGTCTTGCTTTATCTTGGTCTTAGCCATCCAGCAGAAAAGTATAAAAATGAGGTATAAAAAGTAAAGCCATATTAATATGTTGAGCTGTGAAAGGCTCAAGTCAACAACTTCTGATATTGCCAGTCTTATGGATAACCCACTACTATTATAGACTAGTGGACTATATTGGATTACTTTGCTGAATTCATGCACCTACAATATTTAAATGCAATGGAATACCTATCTCTGACAAAACTAGAAAAAAGGGGATACAAATGAAGGACTCTTTTGTATCTGTATATACAAAATAGTTAAGATAGATATACAACTACTATCTCTTAATTCAGTGAGAAGAAAGATTTGTACTAATAGTGCTTGGACAGGATATATATCTGCATCCTGTACTATGAATAACCACTACGAAGACAACAATATGCAATGTATTAATTACTGAAAGTGTCTTACTAATTGGTTTTGAAACTGTCTTATTGCTATTTGTTTCTCAATAAAATTAATTTAAAAAAAGAAAATGCATCGAAGTAGGAACTATCATTACTCATATTTTCTAGGTGGTAAAATTGAAACTGAAAGAGGTTACATAACTGGCTGAAATTCCCACCAATAGTAAGTAGAAAATTTGGATGCCAGCCAGGTAGACCAATTTAGAATGGCAAATAGAAACACTGAAGAGACACCCAGGAGTTGGAGGCAGATTTATTTAACGTTGGAGGGGCACTAACTAGGAATCAATTGTTCCTCAAAATGTCAAGCCCCAAAGGCTCAGGGAGGCTGCCTTTTATGGGATCGCAAAGGGAAGTACAAAGGGAGAGTACTTGGCTGCCCTAGATTGGTTCTCACAATGTGCATCCTACTGACTATCCCTTTCTAGGAGACAGAAGTAGCCAGAACTGTAACAGGCACTATTTTTTTTTTTTTTAATTTAGGACCAGGTATACAAGGTGTACAAGGTCTCACTGTATAGCTCATACTTGTAGTGGTCCTCCTGTTTTCAGCCTTCCAGTCTGAATCACCTCTCAGCAAGCCCCGGTGGGTGGGGCCAGCAAGGCAGGCCTGGAGATCGAACTCTGGGTCTTTGCGTCTGCCTAAGCAGGTGCTTTAATCCACTGAGCTATTTGGCCCTCCCGCAGGAGAGTGAACTAGGCAGACGGTCTGGGAACCGACACAGTGCCCCTTGCAAAGGAAGCAGCAGCAGGGGGCGGGCCTGAGAGGGAAGGGGGCCCTGGAAGGAGCGAGGGAGAATTCACAGCCTGAGCTGTTTTTGCATTTTAGGGTTATGAAGCTGGAAGCTATGATACCTGCTTGTGTCATATGACCCAGCATCCTGGGACAAAAACAGACTGCTCTGGCTCGGCGGACTTCTGTTCCGACTGTGAGGGCGGCTCAATCGTGTTGGTTTGTACCTTTTAAAAGACTAAGTCTCTTCCAGTTTAAGCTCATGATCACTAGCACATCAGCCGTTTCACATCACCCTGTTTAAAAACCTACGTGCCTTCCTATTCCTCTTGGGATGAGGATGAAACCCTGAGAACCGGCCAAGCCCCGTGGGCCTCCGCCTTCTTGTTCTCTGGTTGTGCTTTCCCTCTGCTCTCCACGCTCCCAATGTCCCACCAGCTGAATAGTTTTCCAGACCTTCATGCTCCTTCCGTCTCATTTTCTTCTAGCTGTACAACTGTCCTTTCTCTCTTTGTTGACTCACGTATTCTGAATTCTTTTTTTTTTTTTTCGGGCTCAGCCCACCCTGAAGGCGGGGCTGGTGTGGTGTGTGGTCCCCTGCGCCTGCCTAAGCTTGCCTAAGCAGGGGCTTTAAACCTCTGAGCTATCTCGCCGGCCCCCAGTATTATTTTCTAGTGTCTATGATGTATTGTCAGGTACTCTTCTGAGCCCTTCAGTGACCCTGAAATTAAAGTTGCATTTGAGAGAAGAGGGCAGGAAAGAAGAGGAAGAGGACAAGAAAGAGAAGGAGAAAGAGGAAGATGAAGGGGAATAGAGGAAGAAGAGAAGAGATGGAGAGAAAGGAGAAACTGGAAGGGGAAGAGAGAAGGAAAGAGTACGGGAGTGGAGAAGATGGGGAGAGGGAGAAAGAGAAGAGATGGGCTTTGGTAACAGCCATCCAGCTAAGGAAAGCCAAGCAATTTAATGGCAAGAACCTTGGTGTACTTTAGACAGGTGGTGAAGGAAGACTTTTCTGAAGGCTTTTTTTTTTTTTTTTTTTTTTTGCGGAACCGGGGATTGAACTCAGCCCCTTGCGCTTGCCAGGCAAGTGCTTATTTTATTGAGCCATCTCCCCAGCCCCTGAAGCTTCTGTTATTTAAACTGAGACCTCAAGGATGAGTGGAGCCGGACTGGCAGAAAAAGCAGAAGGGAATAATCCAGGCAGAGGGAACTAAAATCTCAGAGGCTGTAAGCTGGGAGTAGGAACAGAATGTTTGCAAGACTAAAAGGAGTGTGTGACTGGATAAAAGTTAGACTGGGGTTAGTGGTGGGAGTAGAAACAGGAAAGGAGGAGGCCAGGGATGATGGCAGGCCTTGCATGTTTGTGTCAGCCAGGGGAGGAGTTTGCATTATTTTCCAACTGACTTGGTTTTTCAGAAGACTGACATGATGTGATTTAGCTTTGGCACAGATCACTATGGCTGCTGTGTAGAAACCGGACAGTAGGGAGTAAGGCTGGGACCACTCATAAGACAGAAGTTGGGAAGGGAGAGAGGGAGGGAGGGAGAGATGGAGGAACAGGGGGAGGAGAGAGAGGAAGGAAAGGGAGGAAGGGCAGAGAGGGAGAGCACTACGGATGGTGGTGGGAATGTGTTGAAATGGTGAATTTCCTGTGGCGGGTGGGTGTCAGCACAGTGGTCACTGAGGAACCTTTTTGCCACATAGAAAGTGGGGGAAAGAGGAGAGTCAGGGCTGCCCTGCTAAACATTTGCCTTGATCAGCTGTATCAGGTGGTGATGCCACTTATGAAAGCAAGAAAGGCCAGGGAACGAGTTGATGTTGACGGGGTCAGCTGAGGATTCTACTCCAGGTGCGTCAATGTGGGCTACTTAGGTACCGTGTGAGTGGATCCTCAGGTCTGGATACCTGAGGAGAGGCTGGGCTGGAAGCATTTGTTTGGGAGAAGCAGAGATGTAGCCATGATGTTCAAATCATGGGGAGATGGGTGGGTGGGGAAGAGAAGAGGGCCTCCTGATGGCTTCTTCCTCATGAACGCCTTCCCAACTGCTTGGTGGGTAAATCCCTCTTGTAACGTTTGTAGCTATCTCAGGCTTCTTTATGACACTCAGTGCATTTGAAATCTATGTAGATGTGTGATGGGTAATGTGATTAATGTGTGATTTCTTCCTGGAGTACTGTTTTTGTTTACCATATTAAGAACGATTACCCTGAACTTGGAAATAAGGCAGGAAGGATGACCATGTGTTCTTCAGTGCCCTAGAGCATTGTGTAGTAAGTCTGTCAGAAGGTCAACGCGATGTACTGTTTACCTTACCTGTTCACAAAGCATGCAGGCTTTGTAGAGCGAGGCCTGGACTTGTAGAAAATTGTCAAGATACAAATTATATTTTTGTCTATCAAAGAGGTTTATCATCACAAATGGTATGGTTTTACTATTCACCGAAAGTTAGTCAATATAACTAATGCTACTGAAGTTCATACTTAAAAACAAATGAAACGATGAATTTTTAAAAATAATTTTATAGAGAAACAAACAGCAATGAGATAGTTTGAAAACAGATTAGTAGGACAGCTTCAATAATTAATATATTGCATATTATTGTCTTCTTAGTGGCTATTCACAGTACAAGATGTAGACATGATATCCTGTCCACAAACACTATTAGAACAAATCTTTCTATTCATTGAATTAGGGGAAAGTAGCTGTGTATCTATCCTATTTTGAATATACAGATACAAAATGGTCCTTCATTTGTATCCCCTTTTTAATTTAGCTTTATCAGAGAAAGGTATTCCATTGTCATTTAAATATTGTAGGTGTGTGAATTCAGCAAAATATTCCAATGTAGCCCAGTAGTCCATAACAGTAGTGGGTTTTTTTTCTCACACATATTTCACAATTAAAAAAATAATGAAATATACCAAAAACTTAAATTGTGCATGTTATGAATTGTAGGGTATGCAAATTATAATTCAACAAAGTTGAAAAGATAAGACATTCTTGCCTTATAAGAGTTTACTGTCTCATGGAGAAAATCACTCAGTAAACAAAAATGTTAAAAGGCAACATGGCAAAACTTGATGGATAGGATAACCTCTGGGGAGTCACATTGCTTCAGTTAAACTCACTCACTCTGCAAGCTGGCACAGCTCATCCGACCTCAGCTTCTTTATCAGTGAAATGGGTCTAATATTAGAGCATATTTCCTGGAGATTTTGTCACACCTCAGTAATGCAATCCACGTACCCATGAAACACAGTAAGAACGCAGATGCAGCTGTCATCAGGACAATGACAGTGAATGTGCGATAAAAAGCTAAAAGGTTTTATGCATATCCTTAGGGGAGACCTGCCAGGGAATATTACATCAAAAGTAGGACAGTCACAAGCACATAACACCTATCATGATGTGATCAATAATTTTGACAGAGAAAAGTGTTAAGCAAGCACATTTAATGTTTCTCAGAAATCCTTTTATGGGGGCTTGGGATATAGCTCAGGGGCACAGTGCCTGTCTGGAAAGTACAAGGTTGTGAATTTGATTGCTAGTAAATCCCCCCAATACAAACAAATAAATAAATAAAAGAAAGAAAGCATCAGTGTTAATTTAATGTATTTTCCATGTATAAATTCTGCTTGAGCTGATGTGATTATTATTGCATCATGCACTGCTACTTTGTTTCAGTAGTGTAATTATTTAAATTTTCATTATAGGAATTATAGCATAGTCCAGAAAAGGGAATGATAGATCGCCATGTGCACACGTGACTTGTACTTCTTGTATGCTGGGATGGCGACGCTGTGGTAGCCATTCATTCACACCTTGAATGACCCCCTGGCACCCACAGGTTGGGGGATTTGCATCCAAGATGTCTATGTTACCGGCCTCCATGGGCTTCCTCCACTCTTCAGCACTTTGCTTGCAGAACTGTAAACTTTCCTGTAACAGTGCTTGGTGGGGTTGTTTTGCCTTTCTTTAGAACCAATACAATGAACATCATCAATGCCAAAGGGGCCCTGAAATTATATGGGAGAACTCTGTTAGGAACTGACCATCTCAAGCATGGGGAATGTAGTTAGCTTAATTTCCATGATTTTTAATTTATATGTCTTTAGTTAAATAAAGACACATAAATTAAAAATTCATATGGAGAGCCGGCCAGATAACTCAGCAGATTAAAGTGCCTACTTAGGCAGACCACAGGGAGCAGGTTTCAATCTCCAGCACCACAAGCCATGCTGGCCCCACCCTCAGGATGCACTGAGCTATAGATTGAGACTGGGCATGGTGGTGCACACCTGTAATCCCAGGGTTTGGGAGGCTGAAAACAGGAGGATCACTATAAGTTCTGATCTGTGTAGTGAGACCCTGTAGACCCTGTACTAAATACATTTTTAAAAATTCATTTGGAACTTTCAGGGTTGAGACTCTTGTTAAGTATTTACAGTGCTACATGTAGTATTGTGCTGTTTCTTTTTTCTAATATATATATATATATATATATGAATCACAATATACCCCCCTTTTATTAATTTAATTGAGAAACAGGAATGAGAGAGATCTAGTCCTAGCCCAGGTCCAGTGAGTGTGTGGGAGAGCTTCCGGCTACCCTGCACCAGCGGGACCTACCGATCCCAGCTCAGGTGCAGGGGGTGAAGAGACCCTCTTTCACCCCCTTGGGACATGCCCCACCACTCTGTAGTACCCCCTTACCCTGCCCACAGAGTAGGAATTTTTGTCACATTCTGGGAACCCCCAGATCCAGTCCTAGCCCAGTGAGTGTGTGGGAGAGCTGCCTCTTCCCCCTACTCCACCTTGTCCCATCCAGACTCAGCTCAGGTCTGAACTACAGGCCTGGGGTGAAACCCTTCAGCTTCAATCCCTGCAGAGAGTGTAGGGGACAGAACCACTCAGCTAGTCCAGGAGCAGAACATCTTGCCAGAGGGGCACAATAGGTTCACCCCCAAGGGCAGCAGCAGGAAGGAGCTGAGTACAGCAACCAGACCCAAGCCAGGCACAACTGGATAAATCCAAACTTTGTAGATTTGCACCTGAACTTCAGTAGGTGCTAAGGTTATAACTGCACCAAAGCTCTACAACAAAGGTCAGAAGACAGTGCTACACAAAATGACAACGAGAAGGAGCAAAATGCAATCTCAGAACCCAAACCCACCCATAACAACTGCAGAGGACACTAACACAGAACAAATTGGGAATTACACAGCTGAAATCAATGAATCAATGGCTTCTGAAATAAACAGCTGCAGAAAGGTATAGAGGAACTCAGATTGGAAATGAAAAAAGAAATCCCTGAATTAATAACAATTTGCAGTAAAGAATCAAATGCAGAAACATATGGAGGAAACCCAATGCCCACCCAGAACAAGTGCAGAGGACACTAGCTCAGCTCAAATGTATGAATTAATAGCGTCGATAGTAAGTAAGCAACAGCAGAAAGTCATAGAGGAACTCAGAGTAGAATTCTTTTCTACTAGCTCAGCTCAAATGTACAAATTAATAGCATTGATAGTAAATAAGCAACAACAGAAAGTTATAGAGAAACTTAGAGCAGAACTTTCTGAAATAAGAAAAGAATTCTCTGAAATCATAGCATCTGAAGTAGAGAATCAACCACATTAAAAAAAAAAAAAAAAAAACATAGGGAGGAAACCCAATCTGAAAAAAACACTGCAGTAAAAGAATTTATAACTGCTTCTAAAGAAGACATTGATAAAAAAAAATAGAGATTAGAAAAACGATGGATTCCTTGAATGAGCAATACAGGAAAGAAATAGATTGCATGAAGCAGAGTCACAGAGCTATAGAGGAATTTAAAATCTCAATCACAAGCTTGCAAAACCATTTAAGTGAAAGTGAAGACAGACTTTCAGATCTTGAAGATTCTGGTGCAGCTAGTGAAAAGGTGAAAAAGGATCTCTTAAAAACAACTAGGATGCAGGAAAGAATAATCCATCACCTGCAAGATGATGCAAAGATGAACAATGTGAGACTAATAGGCATCATTGAAAAAGAAGGAGTCAATACAAATGAAACTTAAAAAAATATGGGCAGAAGTAATAGCAGAAAACTTCCCAAATATGAGGAAACAATTTGACATTCAGGTAACCAAAGCATACAGAACACCAAGTAACCTCAACCCAGATAGCAATGAGACAGTTTCAAAACCGATTAATAGGACAGTTTCAATGATTAATAAATTACATATTGTTATCTTCTTAGTGATTATTCATAGTACAAGATGCAGACATGATATCCTCTCCAAATACTATTAGTACAAATCTTTCTTCTCATTGAATTAAGAGAAGGTATATCTATCCTAACTATTTTGTATCTACAGATACAAAATGGTCCTTCCTTTGTATCCCCATTTTTTTGTTTAGTTTTGTTAGAGATGTGTATTCCATTGCCATCTAAATATTGGAAGTGTGTGAATTCAACAAAATAATACAATATAATCCACTAGTCCATAACAGTAGTGGATTATCTATAGGACTGGCAATGTCAGAAGTTGTTGACTTGAGCCTTTCACAGCTCAGTATATTAATATGGCTTTATTTTTTATACCTAATTTTTATACTTTTCTGCTGGATGGTTAAGATCAAGTAAAGCAAGACCTCTATAACAAGAAATGTAACTTTTGTGGCTGCCAAGGTCAGTCAAATCCCCTCAGGATTTATCCTGTAACACTGTACAGCAGTTTGTATATCCTTTGTCAGTGTCAGCCATGTGGATGAGTCATGACCATTGCTTGGCCAGTTTGTATAGCCCCCTTTTTTGTTTTCTTTCTTTCTCAGCTTCCAGACTGCTAGCTTGTCTGGGTACGACTGTTTCTACCATTATGGCAAAATTCAAAGCAAATATCTATGTCTACATCTACATCTACACCTCTATGTTTAGAGCAAGAACAGAGCACCACCGGGTGCCTTTTCTACACTGTTCTTTGTTCCTTGTTTTGTATCATTCATTTTTGATGATAAAATATGATAAAAAAATCTATAATTCATAGTAGGTTCCTTCTTTAAGCTCTTATTTCAATTTCTAAAACACAAATTCCCAAGCCAAAAACATAATCCACATCACAGTACAGCAATGCAGGTGGCCTCCAAACTCAAGGTAGAATTGATCAAACAAAAATCTAACTCAAGGTAGAATTGATCCTCTTTTTTTTCTTTTTTTATGCATTTAGTACAGGGTCTACAGGGTCTTACTATGTGGATTAGACTTGTAGTGATTCTCTTGTTTTTCAGTCTCCCAAACTCTGGGATTACAGTCACCACCACCATGCCCAGTCTCAGTCGCTCTGTAAGTGCGCCCTGGGGGCGGGGCCGGCAGGGCAAGCCAGGAATTGAGTCCTGGCAGTTGTGCTCTGCCTAAGCAGGTGCTCTAGTCTGCTGAGGTATCTGGCAGGCCCTAGAACTGATCCTTTCTTAGTCTTATATTTAGTTTTTGTAAACCCAAGAAGAGTGCACAAAATAATCCTCAAACTATCATGAGGTCAAATGTTCTCAGTTCTTGGATTTCTGACCTGGTGTCATTGACCTCTTCCAGGGAGTACAAAGCCATCTCCACTGAAGACTAGGTCCATGAGGCCAGGACTGGGCCTGTTTGCTTTATCCTTGTTCTCAACCGGAGCACCAAGTGTTGCATATAAGGGGCATAGTAAATATGCATAGAATGCATATCTACTGACTCTGTCTAACTTTGTTTGCCTCGGTCCACCAACCACATAGATTTATTATGACCTTTCCTACTTCACAATTTCCCAATGAACTTATGCTGTCTACTTAGAGACAGAAGACTAAGCCCTTTCCCATGGCATTTAAGGACATTCTCCATCTGATTCCACTTACATGCTGATGGAGAAAGCCACACACAGATAAAATGTTAGCCAGGAAGCTGGGGATAGTAGGAAAAGTGGAAGCTGCTAGCCCCATTTCCTGCCCCTCTGACTCCGGTGCAACAGCCATGTGAAATTGCTCATTATCATTGATTTGCATCACCCATCTATTTTCAATGTTCTGGCTGCAAACCGGTCATTTTTTTGCATACGAATTTCTTTTGCTTCTTTAGTAAGTACGGAAGAACAGAGGCTTTCTCATGTACTGTGAGAAAACAATTTTCCTTGCTTTTATTATTTATGCGATGAGTATTTCAGTTTTCCCTTCATAATGTGGACATTTTAATGATTTGAGACTTGGGTTTAATTCTGAATATGTGACTACTGCTGGTTTTTATGAGAAATTCTCATCATCTCAGCATATCGCTCCATTTGTTTGCTCTTTAATTATTGGCTCATAATTTTTCTTTCACTTTTACATATTTTAGTTTATGTATTCTAAACCTTTTCTGGGAGTCTGAAAGAAGTTTCTCTTCTCTAAATAGCAAAAACTATGCACAATTGTTTTTCTTTTTCTGTTAATATTAATAATAATGTTTCTCTCAAAATGTCTGTATAACTCCTCTATTCATTTACTAAAATTATTACTTAGGGCATTTGCATACATTTAGCAAAATTAATCCTTGAAGTAATTAGAAATAGGAAATAGCTCATGTTAGCATTTCCAAATTCCTTCAGTCCTTATTTTTATTCACTGTATTGCTAAGCATGTTTCCTTCAGCTTATACTTGCATGTTTGAAAATTTAAGCTCTTTCTTTTACTTCTGTTTAGAATTTTTACCCTGTCATTTGTACTCTAAAGAAGTTAGCTGCTGAGTCTTTAAATTATTTAACAAAGTTTATTGGGAATTTCAAAAATTTGAAAAGATGTAGAAAATTTTAGGCAGTCAAGTTTTTTTTTTTTTTAATTACTTGTGAAAATGACTTCTATACTTTTGTTTACCTGGACAAGTACAACTACTAATTTTAATTGTATTCAGGCCAGTTTAACAGTATTTGATCTATGGTAGGTATTACCAGTCCCTGGATTGGGGAGCAGCATTATGTGTCTCTCTTTTCCTCCTGCTCTTTCCCCTTCCTCAGGGGACTGTCTCTGCAGCCTGAGTGGGAACAGACACAGGACAGAATGTGCCAGTGACACACCCACACATTCAAAGCCATCCTAGCTGTGAGGGCCGTGTGCTACCAGAACATGAAGGTTAGAAACAATAACACTGGGGCTGGGGAGATAGCTCGGCAGTCTAAGAGTCTGCCTGGCAAACATAAGGACTCGGTTTTGACCCCCCAGTCCCTCATGCCTTCCTGACCCCGGAACCCAAGGCATTTCCTGCTGGCCACAGAAACCAGGCAGGGTGGCACATGCGTGTATTCCTAGTGCTGGGGAGGCTGAGACAAGAGGAGCCCTAGGAGTCTTATCTGTGTAGTGAGACCCTATACCAAACAAACAAATAGATTTTTTAAAAAAAGAAAAGAAAAGCTCACTTATACAATAAATGGAAATGATAACATCCAATTGTTTTTGGAACAGAGAATTCTACGATGGCTTCATAAAGGGAATTTTAGAAATAAGTAGCTCATATCAATTCAGAAAATGAGTCTTTAAAAAACTTGCAATATTGTGGCTTCAGAGAATATGTTTTTCATTATACCCGATGCCTTTCTCGCTCAGCCGTGTCACTGAGCGTGAGCAAATTTTCCGTTGTCTATGAGGTCGGTTATAAGGGATACCATACCACTGCCACAAAGTTGCTTGTTTTCTTCTATAGTTCAGATTATTTTCCAGTGCAGTTTACTTATCATTTTCTAAAGTGTGTTCCAGGATGCCATAGGCCTGCAAGAGCTTCGGAGGGAACAAAGAGCTGAAAAGATATTTGCTGTGTGTTATTCCTGTCTTAGAAGTTGCATTAGAGTTATCCAGAGAAAAGAAGTAGACTACATAAGACGTATATCTTATATCACTCATATATATCCTCCATAGCCTATCTGTGTACACACACACACACACACACACACACACACACACACACACAGAGGAAGGTATTTATTAGATCCACCTCCACCTACACCATCCCAGAGGCTAAACATTCTCATAATTACCATCTGCAACCTGGAGGCCAAGGAAGTCAGTAGCGTGACTTGGTTCTAGAAGTTGGCAGAAGGAAACTTGATGTGGCAGCCCCCACTGAGAAGCCAACGTTTGGGACCATCCAGAAGATGACTGGGACAAATCTCAGAGGTCAAAACTCAGGAATTAAGTCTGATGTACAAGGACTGCATCCCTGGAAGACACACCTTGCTCAGGGAGAAAGAACTGAGAGGATACATTTTCCCTTTCTTTTCTTTTCTGTTCGTTCCAGGCCTCCAGCCAACTGGACAGTGCTGTCCACACGTACAGTGGGTCACCCCTACTCAGCCTTCTGCCCCACATGCCAACCTTCTCTGGGAATATCCCACAGACATGCTTAAATGTAATCACAGCCAAAAGACATCCTTCACTTCTGCCAGTGTGACCACAATAATGAGCCATCACAGAGAGTGACCGCACATCTTTATGTTTGTTGCCATGGTAACACATTGAAACAAAAAAGACATCAGTGTACATGAGATCTTCTCTGAGGAATATTTGTTGTTTTTTTATTTTATTGCTTTTATTAATTTTATTGAGAAACAAATAGTAATGACACAGTTTCAAAACTGATTAGTAGGACAGTTTCAATAATTAATACATTGCATATTGCTGTCTTTGTAGTGGTTATTCATAGTACAAGATGCAGACATGATATCCTGTACAAACACTGTTAGTACAAATCTTTCTTCTCATTGAATTAAGAGAAAGTAGCTGTATGTCTATTCTATTTTGTATAAACAGATACAAATGGTCCTTCCTTTATATCCTCCTTTTTTGTTTAGTTGACTCATCCACATGACTGACACTGACAAAAGTTGGTACTACAAACTGCAGTACAGGGTTTCAGGGTAAATCCTGAGGGGATTTGACTGAGCTTGGCAGATACAGAAGTTACATTTCTTGTTATATAGGTCTTACTTTATCTTGGTCTTAACCATCCAGCAGAAAAATATAAAAATGAGGTATAAAAAGTAAAGCCATATTAATATCTTGAGCTGTAAAAGGCTCAAGTCGACAACTTCTGACATTGCCAGTCCTATGGATAACCCACTACTATTATGGACTACTGCACTATATTGGATTACTTTGCTGAATTCATGCACTTACAATATTTAAATGGCAATGGAATACCCATCTCTGACAAGAATATTTGTTTAATAAAACAATGTAAAAACTGACTAGAAATACATAACGTCCTGAGGATGGGGTTCAGCAAGACACAAAGTCAGACAAGAAATGCCTGTATCACAGTGCACTGGAAAGTGCAAAGGAGAAGAAGATGTGAGGAAAGTGGAGAGGAGAAAGGAGTGAACGCAGAAGAAAGGAGAAGGTAAAGCAGTCGAGTTACATGGTGACTTTAGTTATTCGCATTATGAGCATGCAACCTCCACTTATTATGGTCTATTTCACACAAAAAAACGTTTATATGACAAGAACATGAGTGATTTATTCAATTGGTCAACAATAGACTTGAGTTAAAAGAATAACTGTACGGTGTAGTGTATCAGTTAGGATTCACTAGAGGAACAGATTTTATTTATTTATTTACTTATTTATTTTGTATTTTTTAGGGAAGGGTCTACAGGGTGTTCAGGGTCTTAATACTAGATTGCACACATAGTGATCCACCTGTTTACAGCCTCCCAAGAGCTGGTATTACAGGATTGCACCACTCTGCCCAGTCTCAATTGCTGTCTCAATACGCCCTGGGTACAGTGCCGGCAAGGCAGGCCCAGGGATCTAGCCCCGGCCCCTGTACTTGCTTGCAGGCACTTTAATCTGCTGAGATATTTGGCTGGCCCTTAGGAACAGATTTTATAACACACACACACACACACACACACACACACGCACTATAATATTGTATGTAAAAGATTTTCGAGGTAGATTTACAATGGCTGCTTGCATATTCTGGGTAGAAGGATGCAAAAAGTTCTGTTCATGCTCTGGAGAACGGACAATCCAGTCAAAAGTCAAAAGCCTGGAGCCCACTGAAGAGTCCTGTGTTAGTGCCTATGGGGATACCCAGGGGTCCTTCCTGGAAGGCCGAAGAGTATGTTCTGACAGCCTGGAAGATGGCCATCCAAAGGCAGAGACAAAGACTGGGGTGCCTCAAAGAAACAAAGTCAGGATTCCTTTCTTTCCCTTTTTATTCCATGCAGGCAATGAGTCAATTGGTTTGTTCTACCCAGACTCAGCCCCAGAGCTGCACTAAACCAACCTGCAGGGCATTTCTTATCCAATCCGACACCACAGTGAACAATCACGTGCAGTAAAGAACTGAGATTCATGGACAGTGACAATCATGTGAATGTAAGCCATGTAGTGTTTCACAAAAATCAAAAGGATGATAATGAAGTCCTCTTCAAGAACAAGAAGAATCTATAACAATCTTTTAAAAAATCTTGTACAACAGGAGACCCTGCCTGCCATCTGCTTGGAGTGCATTTATATTTCTCATAGATGGGTGTTTGGGAGCTTACTGAAATGTTAATGATTGTGTTTTCTGAGTGACAAACTCTAAAGTGGCTTTACTGTCTTTCTGTATACTTTTCTGTATTTTAATTTTATGTAATAAATGTATTTTTTATAATTAGCATAGTTAATGATTTTATTTTTATTTCCAAAAATCATCCTTAAAGTTTTTTAACTCACATAGGCTTTTGATACATATTGGTCCATGGTGTACATCAAACATTGTCTAGCCCAAGATTATCAATGAGAAATTTCTGGAAGGTCCTGCTCAAGGATATTCTTTAAAAGTCTACATGCTTGAATAGATAGTCGGTCTTGTCATTTTTTAAGGGAAATCAGTAAGTCTGAGAAGTTCAGGTGGCCTTCATGAAGTTGTCTAATTCCAACTTTCAGTCACTGTGTTACGAGTTACTGAATTTTGTGAAAATATATTCACACTATCTCAGTGTCATTTTAAAGCAACTAGATTGCAAAAACAGCCTTTCTTCCTTTGGCCCATGAGTCTTCTCAGCTCTCAGTCATAACGGCTTCTTCATGAATTTGACCTCCATCCCTTTGGTTAGAGTTGGCCCCCCACAGTTCTCTCAGCTGTGATCTATCACACAGCACCCTGGGGATTTTCTCCTGGACTTTGCTTCCACCCGCATGATTTCTTTTCTCTTGTGTATTCCTCAAGAGACAGCTCAGCATGGGGGTTATGACGCTGCTGTAGGAAACCAAATGGCTGGCTTTTCATCCTGGCTATCTAATAACAGTGTGATTTGTATAAATACCTTGACCTTGCTAGGTTTAACCTAGTCTTTTGTAGTGTAGAAATAAAAGTACAGTAGCTCTTTCTTCTGAGATGACTGTGAAGATTAATGAAATGATACATGGAAAAGCCTTTGTAAATTCTCTAGCATGTTGTGAGTGCTCATTGTACTTGTACTGCTAGGTTTACATCATCACACATTCTATTTTCCTTCTAGGGTGCTCTCACAGTGTAGGTAACAGGGTCTGCAGAATCTGCACCCATTCCAACTTTCTGCTTTTTGCAGCATGATGCCATGCAAGGAGCAAGGACTTCGTAGTTAGATAGAGTCAACTTAGCACCGTGCCTGCACAACTTAACATGTAAAGCTCATCCACTTCTGCATGTACTTATGAGCTATGATAAAAAAAAATAGTGGGTGCCACTAATGAATGACATCTAGTGAAAAATCAGGTTTATATAAATATTGAGTATATTCATCTATCTTATTCACTGGGCCAGAGACCATGTGATTTCTGGCTTTTTCCCCCAAATCAAAATGAGCATGAATGGTACAAGTTCTGTTGATTCAGGACCTCAATTCCACCACAATAGCACAGCTGAAAGCTCTCATGAGAAAGGGCTTCCAGCATCGCTTCAGAGTGGCAAAAACGATGGGGCAATTGTATTTGAAGGCACTATTTTTAAATTACAACTAGTGTATATTCACACACACACACACACACACACACACACACACACACACACAAAACAAGCTTATCCAAGTATTCATTAATGATGTGTGTCCAATATTCAATGTAACACTAGCATCAATGAAATGCAAATTTCCAAACCTTAAGTCCTCCATCTCTATCTCCCCATTTCTACCCTTCACTTTCTTCTCTTGCCTCTTTGTCTCTTCCTCCATGCCTCACTGAGCCAGGTACTGAAAGGTGATAGTACTTTCTAGGTGATTCTTGCCTCTTCCCTTTCTTTCTCAAGCTTCACAGCAGCACTTAGGAAGAAGGTGGATTAATGGGTAGTGGGGCAGGTATTGGAGCAAATGTAAAACGAGTCATGTTCTTCCAATGTACTGTTAGTGGTTCTTAAAATGAGTCATCTATCTCACTATTCTAACAGGCTGAAGTGCTGTTTCTCCTACAGTTGGCAGGGGATCCCTGTGGTGTCGCATGCCAATCCAGAATTACGTAGGATGACGATTGTTATAAGAAACGCATCTCTAGTTCCCATGTTATTATCTGAGAGGATGATAATGGCTTTGGGAGTGTTATGTATGGAACAGGGTGAGAAATGGGAAATTCCAGGCTGTAAGCATTTTCCTACACAAATTTTGGCCTTCACCATCTTTCTCTTTAGATTGGATTGACACCCCAGGGCACCAGGGCGTTGGCTCCGTTTCCTGTCGCCTTGTGACTTGGCATAGGGGACAGGCTGAGGGTTCCTGAGCAGAGCACAGCTTGCTCTCTGAAGTTTGAGAAAGCAAGCCATCAGTAGTCAAAACACTCACTGTGTTACATGGGGCTCTGTGCTCTGAGAAACTCTGTTGCCAAGCTGGGCCTGCAGCCATGGACAGGAGAGGAGGAGGGGAAGACAACGGGACCTACAGTGGAAAGAGAGAGGAAGCAGTTCAGAGCAGGCTGCACAGAAGGAAATAACTTCTCTCTCTTTCTTTCTTTCTTTCTTTCTTTCTTTCTTTCTTTCTTTCTTTCTTTCTTTCTTTCTCTTAAAAAGAGCAAATGAGAAAGGGGAATTGAACTAGGACAGAAGAGAAACCGGAGCAGAGTAGCATTGGTAAGGTGGGAAAGACAGAACCCGACTCCTAAAGAATAGTTACTTGACAACCTCCAAATCATAATGAGGAGAAACTTCCTGGCCTCACATTTTCCACATAAACACTCGAGTGCTGGGCAAAGTTAATGGGTCCCTGCCTGCTGCACAAGAGAACCACCTCTGTCCAAAGCAGGCCGCGATTGACGTCACAGACGGAGTGTCTCAGAGCAATGCGCTCCACTCCCCTCGTTTATATGTTTGACCCTAACCTTTCCCAGATGTGCAACTGTTCTTCCTTCCAAAAAGGGGAGTTTCAACACTGGGCATTGTGTGTTTTCTGAATCCAGTCATGCAGCAAAAACAAAAGCCCATGCTCCTCAGTCTTGGAACTGAGCTTGTGGGCTACAGTCCTTCTGAGCTGCTTAGTGTCCCCTCTGCAGGCTTGTATAATGGGGCTTCTGTCTTTAAGAGCCTGTTATCTCACACCTTCAGCTGCTGCTAGGCTCTAGCTGGCTGGCTGCCTCCCTCTCCTTGTCTAGGGGCAGAGGCGGGAGGAGGCCAAAGAACACGGGTCCTTCTGATCCAGCTCCAGGCTGCTCCTCCACCCCGCCCTACTCTCCCCTGTCCTTGCCTTTCTTAGCTGGTTGTGTGCTCTTTGCCTTTGTAGAAGCAGTGCCTAGTGACTCACGGCTCTGTGGCTTTGCTCATTTTGTTCAGGCACTTCAACCTCTTCTGCTTTTCCCCTTCTGACTTGATGGACACAGAGTCCCCACTTGATTCTAAGGTGATGCCAACTCCCCTACTCCACAAAGTCTTATCTGTCCTCCCTTTCCAAATTTGCTCTTCTCTCCATGGCTCTCCTGCCCTGAGGTTTATGGATGCCAGTGTCGTGATTCCCAACAGTGGGTTGTCTACTTCTCCCTCTCTGTTTTGTGTTCCAGTCGTATGGCTGTGTGACTATTTCTTTGTTTTAAAAAATATTTATTGATACAAGGTCTTGCTACACAGCTCAGACTCATAGTGATCCTCCTGTCTCAGTCTTTCCAGTGCTGGAATTATAGGCATGCACCATTATACCCAATTTCGGGGCTGCCAGGGCCAACATAACACATGGTACCCAGAATTGAATTTGGGTCCTTGCACTTGACAGACCAGTGCTTAGACTGCTGAGCTATCTCCCCAGCCCTTGTGTGCCCACTTCTTTCACTCCATTTTAAGGCCTATAAGAACAGGGTCCCTATATTGTCCATCTTTGAGTTTCCAGGATTTAGTTCTGAGTCTAATACTTGATATGTATGCAATAAATGTTTATGAGATGAATTAATGAACATGGGGATGACGATGTGTCAGAAGTTATGTTTCTAGATGACTTTGGAAGAGTTAATATTAACAAAACAGCAAAGCCTTCATCCCTGATGAAGAACAGCCTGGGAAAATAAACAGATCCACACAATAGAAAAAGTTTCTGTGGCCATGAGGGTCCTTCACACACCCCTTACCTCCTAAGTGTTTCACCCGATATTATCTTGTTTTCTTTTCACCATATCCCTTTTTCAAGTGGCATGGGAATGCTATCATCATTGTTTATATCATTTCAAGACTCTAGGCAATGTGATTCTGGAGCCTGCACTGGAGACATGTTGCAAGACCTGTGGACCCTTTGAAGGGCCCTAAGTCCCCTTGCTATGAATCCAGTAGACTAGGACAGAACAGCTAAAGAAAGGCTCATGGCTCTCATATGCCTGAGGTGCTTATCACATGATAATCCAACTTCTCTTCCCTCTGCACTTGGAGAGACCACATTGCCTTTCCCAAACCTAGACTTGGGAAGTTAGGTGAGGCCCACAAAGGGCTAACAGGGGCCACCCGCTGGGATCAGGTGAGTGCATCCTTTCCCCGAAAGTAAAAGCATGTCTAAGAAGGGGTAAGTCACATTTGAAAAGCTTGCAGCCCAAGCTAGTCTTTCATTTTAGAGAAAGGGGACTGGAGACTTAGCAAATTTCCCAAAAGAAGACGAAATGAAGAGGCCAAGGACGCACACGCAACCTACAATTCCACTTGGGTCCATGTACCTATTGCATATCCTCTCGGCCTTCTCCTCAAGGAACTTGAGGCCAGCTATAGAAAGTACCAGAGGAATAAAGGAGACCATGATACAACTGCTTTAAATAACCAGTGTGCAACTACAGGATGGTGGTTTCCAGATCTTTCAGCAGTCAGAGGGAAGAGAACTCAAGAAATTGGCTTGCTATCACTTCAGTGAATGGAGCTGGGATGGTGAAGACAACTTCCACCCTCTGACCATCCTCTAAGGGAACCAGAAGAGATGATGTCCTTCCTGCTCTGCTCTGGAAAAGATGTCCATAGGCTTTTGCGAATGACTGCCTGTCTCTGAGTAATTAGATCTTGATTTCATCACTGTGAAGGGCTAAGTGGATTAAATGCTTCAGAGTTATTTAGGACTCATAATTATGTAAAGCCACCAATTATGTAATATAATTATATATGATGCTTATAAATATAATTGAAATTATGTAAAGTAACTTATACATTATATAATTAATGTTAAGACAGCCCTTGAATATTCTGTTCCTATTTTCCTACACAGCTTTCTTAAGACCAACATTTGTCAAATTAGGACAAAGTAGCTACCGAGGATCCTGGGATTTTCCCAAGGAAACTGTGAATTTATGAACCTGAGAACACTGTAGGAAATTAATATTCTTGGATCAGAAACAAAATATGTATATTTTTCCATAGTTATGGTTGATTGGGATAGTAAGATTATACTCTTATTTTCAAATTCTTTGTTATTTTGCTTTACAAGTAGTTTGAGCGTTGGGCGTAATACTTTTAGAATATGAACATTTTAAATATTGGAATTAGTCTTGTATTAACTGATGTAGCTAAGGAGATAGTCGAGAGAATGATGGGAAAAATAAAAATAATTCCCAGCCAAATCAGATAGAGAAACAAGAGGAGGAGAAGGAAAAGGACAAAACACAAAATGAACACAACAGAACAGAGGAAACCTGGGAAAGAGAAGTTATCGGATTACTTCCCCCATCAGGAAATTATTGCTAAGTTAATTCAACAGTACAGGGAAGAATGAAGTCAACACACTATCGCTCAGATGAGAGATTTAACTCCCACTTGCAAATAACATGCCACACCAAAGATAGGGCTGGGAGAGAAAAATACAAAACACTAAAGCTGTTTCGGGATTTGGTTTTCTGAATATTGTCTCTAATAATTATTTATGATAGGGCTATTTTCGATAAAAGATGGCCCTGACATTTTAGGTCACCTGAATTACCACCAAGGGTGGGCCCAAGTTCTCTGAAGGAGTATAACTCAATGAGATAAGAGGGGAGAAAAACTGTTGGCTTAGCCTGAGTCTCACCTACCTCACGGCGCCAAACTATAGAGCATTGGGAACTACTTTATATCCCCTCCCCCAATGTAGTACCTGCTTCATCTTTTTATATCTTCATCAAATTAAGGAAGAATTCTGTTTAATATTTGTAATGTGTGTGTGTGTGTGTGTGTGTATTTTTGCATTAGGGATGCTCAGCCTGTAAAGCCTATGTACATATTCCAAAATCTGAAAATTTCTATAACTGGAAAAATTTCCGTTCCACCATAATTCTCATATAAGATCCTCAACTTGTGTTTTATTGACAGTTTTTCATAAGTAGTTATCAGAGTGTATTAATCTGCAGTTTTCCTTTTAAAAGTTATCTTTAATCTGGTATCAGAATAACATGTAGAATAAATTTGGAGGCATTCTTCCCTGTTCAGAGTTTTGGAAAAGAAAGATCAGCATTAATGTTCTAGGTGTTTGGAAAAGTTCCCCAGTGAAATCGTGTAGTACAGAGCTTTGCTTGGTTCTGAGTATTTGGATACTGAGTCAGTCTCTCTACTAGTTATAGACAGATTCATAGTTGGTATTTACTCAAGAGCTAGTCTCGCTAGATTGTTATGTTTACACAAATTTATCCATCTTTTAAGTTATTCAATTTGCTGATCTCTGATGCTTCTCATTAGTCTCTTATGCTCTTTTAAATTTTCCTGATATCCATTGTCATTCCTCCTCTTTTATTTCAGATTTTTGATATTTGAGTCATTTCTATTTTTCCTAGTTGAAGAGTTTTCTGATATTACTGATGTTTTGAAGAACCAACTCCTAAGTTTCACTGATTTTATTCTGGTGTCTTTCCACTTATCTGTGCTCTAATCTTTATTATTTCATTTGTCTACAAGCTTGGGGCTTAAGTATTTCTCCTTTTTCTTATTTCTTAAGGTATAAAATTAGGCTCTTGATTTGAGACCTTTCCTTATTTTTGATATATGTGTTTAGCATTTAAAACTCACTCTGAAAATAAACTCACTCTGGATCATGTTTTGTTTGTATTTCTTAATTATGGGATGTTGTGTTTTCTTTTAAAGTTTTATCAAGGTATTTTCAGTTTCCTCTGTGATTGATTTTCACCTTCATGATTGTTCAAGAGTGGATTTCCTAATTTCTGCCTATTTTTGAATTTTACTTCTTATTATTGATTTTTGGGTTTCATTCCATTGTGATTGGAAAAGATGCTTGGCATGACCTCATCCTTAAATTTGGTGAGGCTACTCCTATGTGTAGAATTTCCTATATGCTCTTGAAAAGAATGTGTGTTCCACTACTGTTCTACAGAGTGTTCTGTATATATCTGTTAGATTTATTTGGGTTATAATGTTGTTCAAGTCTTTTATTTTCCTTATTGTGTTTTCTCTGGTTGATTTATCCCTCATTAAAAATGGAACATTGATATTCCTGGTATTGTACCACTGTCTATTTCTCCCTTCAATTATGTCAGAGTTTACTTCACATATTTGCCTAGTGACTAGGTGCGTATATATTTATACTTTTATATCTTTCTGATGAACATGTCCCTTTTCATTGTATACTGTCCTCCTTTGTCTCCTGGGAGATAGTTTTTGACTGAAAGTCTATTTTTTTCCTCTGGTACACAAATGGCCACTTCTACTTTCTTTAGGTTCCCATTTTCATTGACTTTCCTTTCCTATCTTTGCACCTTCACCCATTGTATGTCTTCCTGTCTAAAATGAGCTTCTTATGAACTGTACAATTGGATCTTATTTTTGCTTCACGGAGTTCCTACTGTAGGGAGGTGTGTTGATTTTTGCCTGACTTATGGCCAGTGCCCTGGTGCTGCCACAAGATGTTGAATTCTTCTGTGTTATCAGTGGCTTCCAGGCATCCAAAATATGTGTATTGCATGGCTGGGGAGATAGCTCAGTAGAATAAGTGCTTGCTTGGTAAGCACAAGGGTGTGAGTTCAATCCCCAGTTCTGCAAACAAACAAACAAACAAACAAAGCATGTATATTTCCCCAGCAGTGCTCTGAGCAGTGTTCTAATCCTAACCCTGGGTTGGCAATCTCCCACAAGAAGATGGTCCTCTCTTGCCTTCCTGAGGGAAAAGCTGTGTGTTGGCCTTTGCTTTCTGCTCCTAAGAAGTGGCAATGTATAGGCAAGGCTGATGAAGAGGGCGTGAAATGTTCTTTTTCCTGTTTTGATAGAGATGTTCTTGGTTTTGAGTGTGTGTGGGATACCACAACTTTATTACTATTATTTTATATAAATCATATATCATCTCCAAGATTCTCATTTTTCTAATTAAAGTACTTAATACAAAATGAATTTTAATATGAATCCATTCATGATATTCTGAAGATTCACATTCCTAACAATATTTTTGACGTTCTCTCATTAAATAACAACTTGAGCTGAATGTAAACTTACTGGCTTTAGGTACTTTTATCAAATATCTTCTTTCAGCCCACCCTGGAGGCGAGGCTGGTATGGCACGCGGTGTTGGGGATCGAAATGTAGTCCCTGCACTTGCCTAAGCTTGCCTAAGCAGACATTTTAGACTGCTGAGCTATCTCACCTGCCTGCCCATCAAATATCCTAATATTATTATCTATTTTTAAGAATTCTCACACTTGCCTAGCAAGCACAGGGTCCTGAGTTCAATCCCTAGTACTGAGAAAAAAAAAAGAACTCTCATTTTTACTATTAAATTATGTCTGCCTCTTCCTCCTCCTCTTCTTTATCTCCTTCCTCTTCCTCTTCCTCTTTTCCTCCTCCTTCTCCTCCTCTTCCTCCTCCTCCTCCTCCTTCTTCTGTACCAGGGATCAAACTCTGGACCTTGCACTTGCCAAGCAGGCACTTACGCTGCTGAGCTATCTCACCGGCCCTTAAATTACTTCTAACATGCTATTAAATTATTTCCAGTATGCTAGTAAAATATCTAAATTAATCTGATTTTCTTACCAATTCAGAATCTTTTTTCTCAGCAGGCTCAGAGGCTGAGGGTTCGATCCCTGGGCCTGCCATGCTGGCCCCAACCGTGGGGCATGCTGAGACTGCAATTGAGATTGGGTGTGGTGGTGTGTGACTGTAATCCCAGCTCTTGGGAGACCGTAAACAGGCAGATCACTATGAGTCCGATCTAGTAGGGAGACACTGAACACCCTGTAGACCCTTTTCTAACACACACACACACACACACACACACACACACACACACACACACACAATCTTTTTCTGTAAAAGCTTTTATAATTTTTTCTCTGTCTTTTATATTCTTATAGTTCCCTATTAGACACCTATTTTGGGGTCTTCCTTCGTATCTTTTAGGAAGTCTCTGACCTTCTCAATTCAGTGATTCTTTCTTCTCTTTTTCTCCTTCATTTAGGGAAATTAATCATTATTTAGTCAAATATTTCCTTTCATTATTGCTCCTTTTTGTGACTCGTGTTATTCTGACATTATTAGCATTACTTCTATTTCTTTACATCCACTTTTGATGTTTTCTATAATATTTTATCCTGCCTCACCTTTTTAACTTTCTCAATTAAAATTTTCAAATTTTAAATCTAGTTTTAGTTAATTCATGGCATTTATTTAGTTTATGTTTTATATTTCAACTGTTATCTTATTTATTTATTTATTTTATTTTATTTTTAGACAGGATCTCACTATGTAACCCAGCCTGGTCTTGAACTCATGATAATCCCCCTGCCTCAGCCTCTTGAATTCTGGAATTGTAGGCATGTGTCCTCACACCTGGCCTCAACTAGTTTTTGTATCTAGTATTTCCCCTTAGTCCTTTGTATGTTTGTTGCTCTTGCTTCCAATCGCCAATTATTATTTTTTATTGTCTCTGTTAATCTTTTCATTGTATAAACCAAACTTTTTAATTTTGACATTTCTAGTTTGGTACAGTTTGTATCTCCCTCTGTCTGTCCTATTTGAAATGTTTTTACTCCTTTTTTTTTGCGAACCGGGGATTGAACTCAGGCCCTTGCGCTTGCCAGGGAAGCCTATATTCCGCTGAGCCATCTCCCTATGAAATGTTTTTACTCCTTAAATGTCCTCTTGTGTCACATGAGGTCAATTTCCCTTGGGAATAATAACTAGTGAGATGAAGGTAGACCTTAAGCTGCAGTTACCCAAACTAGCATACAGGAAGATGCTAAACCTTGTGAAGGAGAAGACCACGTTCAGGCAAACCAGTCACTTGGTCTATAAGTCAGAGCTTCTTGGTCCTTAAGTCAGAGCTTGTCTAGATGTCTACTATGACACCTGTAGGTTACAAAAATTAGTTAACCCTGGTTATTTGGAAGTGGCAAAATGGCCAATTCCTGCTCCATGCTATTTAGTTTCCACCTTTCTATGTGGTTGTGCATGTTTCTTAAAAACATTTTCTGGGCCAATAAGATAGCTCAGCAGAATAAGTGCCTGCTTTGGCCAGTTCAAGGACCAGGGTTTAATCCCTGGCACCACAAGCCATGCTGGTCCTGCCCCCAGGGCACGCTGAGCCAGCCTGACACCAGGTGTGGTGGCACATGCCTATAATTCTAGTGCTGAGGAGGCTGAAAACAGAAGGATCATTACGAGTCTGAGCTGTACAGGGAGACCCTGTACCAAATACATAAATGGAAAAAAGCAAAGCAAAATAAAGCAAAGCAGATTTCTGTGCTACTTGTATTACCTACACATAAGGATCTGACCTGAAATCCACACCTATGAGGACAGAAGTCATTTCTCTAAGGCAATGGCAGAGGACAGCAAAAGTGAAACACTGCAAGACCCAGTCATGTGGTGCCCTCCCAACCAGCCTCGCCCACTCATCAGATCAAAATAGCAGAGTCCAGGTGGCCTGGAAGTTTCTCAGGATTTTTTCTCTGCAGTTTTTTGGAGGAAGAAATTATTATCTTACTGGCTTAAGGGTCTTAGACTCTCTTGGCTTTAACATTCTAATTTTTACAAGACTGTTATTAGACCATTACTTTATTTCTCCGTGGTTTTCTTATGTGTGAAATTGGGCTGATATCTAATAGTGTAAAGATTATAAATAATATATGAAGAAGGTTAGCACTGTTATTAGAGTAGAAACTCTACAAACCATAGCTTTTACTATGGATATTCCTGTTACTCGTAACAGAGAACTACAGTCAAGCCTGTGTTTCTAGTCTGCAGAAGGATGTCATAGGTAATAGGAGTCCATCTTGTTGTGCTTGTGAGATAAAGGATTGTCTTCATCACAGTTGGAATCATATCACTGAGTTTGTGTTTTCTTTTAGGGCTAGGTATGTGTGGTTACTCAGAAGATTTCAGAATTTGGGCTTCAAAGATGGAGAGCTGAGCTTAATGTGGTAGTGTACGCCTGGACCCCCAGCACTCTGAGAGGCTGAGGCAGGAGGATCTCAAGTATGAGCCCAGCCTGTATAATATAGCAGCTTAGTGACCCCTACCTCAAAATAAAAAAAAATTAAAAAAAGGATTGAGAAAATTGCTCAGGGTGAAGGCACAGAAGGTACAGAAAAAAAAAATAACAGAAATGGAAGTGTGGTTGACATCATTCTTATTGAGGGCAGAAAGGGGACGGGTAACCTGGGTGGGAACTGGGAATGGCCATATTGTGGCCGAGCTTTTAATCTGTGGTGTACATTGTAAGTCCCTTCTGCTTGATCCCAATGTCTTTGATAAAACGCAGTGGTCTTTCTTGTGCTCAGGCAATGGAGAGGCAGGATGGTTGCCGTCATAGGGTGATGAGTCCCGAGAAGGTGATTGTGACAAGTGAAGGAGTCTGCAAAAGCAGGTCTCAGACGGTTGGCTGAAGTGACAAGTGACAGACAAGACTGACCTTTGGGACTGTCTAACATGCTTGAGGGATTCTCAAAAAAAAAAAAAAAAATTCTGATTGGACACTAAAATGTGACTCACTATGGGGTAGGAGACCAGGAATTCTGCCTGGCTGTACTAGGTGACACATAGCGTATGATAGTAGGATTTGAATATTGCTCACTTCAGCGCTCCGACCCCACTAGTCACAGGACGCGTTTCCCCTGCCTGCTCTCCCGCTTGGACAGCTCTTGAAGGCAGAGCTCTTAACTGAGCTACCTGATTTGTCAGCTTACTCCCTTTGAATCACTCCTCCCGCGAGATTCAGGGAGGAGGCTCCGCTGGCACCTCTTTCTTCTTCTTCCCCTCTCTCTGTGGGCCTCAGATCTCACTTCAGATCCTTCCTGATCACAGAACACCCACTTCCCTCCTTCTTGTCTTCCTCGCATTGCTACACCCCAGTGTCTGGATGGTGACACTCAGAGGGGCTCCTTCTCTGCTGTTCACCACTCTGCCAAATTCCTGGAAGTCTCCAGCCTCTTGCCTTGGGCATTTGGCCACCGCTTCCATCAGCGTCATTGGCTTCTGGACTAGCCTAGGTGACACTGTGGCCAGACACACTCACAGTGAGGCCTCAGCAACTTGCATCCTCAATTTCTTCTTCTCAGGGTGGTTGTGTGGTGAGAAGCAAAGAAAATCTGCACGGTGATGTAAACGCACATGTATTTATTCTTGAAATCTACCGCTCATTTTTGCTTCGGGGCGCAATGTGAATCTGGTCCAATCTTTGGTTTTTATAGTCTCAGATTATATGGCTCATTTCTCATTTCCCTCCAGAGAATAGCCAATCACTATTGGGTCAGACTGTACCGGGGGTATAAAAGGGAACTGATGCTATTTTAAAAATTCCAGAGAGTCATCCACTATGCACAAACATGATCATGGGAGGCCTGTGTTCTTTAATTATCTTCTTCCAAGTTCAGTATACTTAGAGAAGCTTTTAAGAGTAAATGATATCAGAACAATTCTCAGGGGTTTAAAGTACTTTGGAGGTCACGTCCATAAACCCCATGCTGTAGACCTTGTAAATTCTAATGGGGTGGAACCAAAACAGCCCCCTTCGGTAGGAAATGCCTTGCTTCCTTCTAGCCAAGCAGTGACCCTCACAGGCTTTGTTATGGGCTCCTTCGATTTTCGTACATAGCAACCAGTGCACAAAGCGAGCTGCTCTCTTCTCATTAAATATGATGCCACCAAGCTGTTACTGTCAGTTACTGCCATGAAAATTCCAGCTGTTGGTTAGCTTTTAGTGGAAAGCAGCAATCTCTTCCTTCCTTTGGCTTCTCAAAAATAACAAGCTCTTCCCTCTACCCCTAATAGAAAATGCGTGTATCAACCCAGAGGGAATTAAGCTGAGAGTGTTCCCAGCAGAGATCTGCCCCGACGGGCTCAGAGTGCTGCCCAGGAGGTCATGAATTCACCAGGCCCGGTGGGACTCAGTTGTTCTCTGCTCTCCTCCCTCTCCCTCCAGGTACCTCAGCGTTGTTCCTCTGATCTAAGGCGTCCTTCCAAGGAGTAAAATGTTCCAAGAAGGACAAAAGTCATGGAGTTGTTTTGGAAGAAAGAGCCAGTCATGGGTGCATGTGAACGTGCACTCATATGAACAACATGTGCTTGTACACGGAGTTCTGCTAAATGTGTTTAATGGGCATGTGTGAATCCCTGTTCACATGTGTGTCATGTATGTGGTGTGCTGACAGCCAGAGAAGTACAACCCTCTCTCCTCTCATTTACCCACCCACACCCTGCGTTTCTTTACCCCAAAGCAACCTCTTATAGTTTATTTTATTTGCTTTATTGTATCTTTCTTTGTGTATATGTATACAACAAAAGAGTCCTCTGGAATTTTGGCAGGGAGGATTGTTTGCAGATGTGAACAGCTCCCGTTGGTCTGGGGGAGGTCTTTTTCCTGAAAGCAGCCCCTGCAGCTCTTATGTGGGGTGGACATCATTCTCTGTCGAATTCAGATACTCGGACTCTGGCCCACCCACCCAACTTGTTGGCTTTGGGTGAAAGCAACATGAAACAGCCTGTTAATCCCAATGAGTGGACAAAGAATAGCAAGCGGGATATTGCACTGGCTTCTTGATGATCATTAAAAAGAAATCAACCCAAGAGCCTATATTTATTTCAAAGCTTCCTTCTTTGAACAATGTGTCTTAGAAACATCTCTCAGATTTAATGTCTCACGATTCTTCTTGTGACTCACTGATGTCATCAGATTAGCCGGATTTCCGTCTCCTGTTTGTATCTGCAGTTAGGGCAGGCTTGACTGTTGAATTGCCTCGTTGGCCATGGAAGTTTCAATGATTAATTTTCTCAATTAATTCTCAGTCATCTCATCTAGAATGAGGGGATTGTAGGGATGCCCTCCTAGTAGGGTTCTTTCACAGCCTTGTAAATCTCTCAGTGCAATACTTTATAAAGAGCACGGATTTTGCTTCCTGCTTTTATTTCTCCTGTCTGCACCCAACTCTAGTCTATGCCAGTTCTCTCATGCCTAGCCCTTCGTCTTTCTTTCTTACAATGTTGGTTTTCTAGGATGCCTATAACAAAAGGCCACAAATGCATACATTTATTCTCTAAGCATTCAGGATGGTAGAAGCTTGACATCTAAGTGTTGGAAAGGCCCATTCCTTCTGAATGTTCCAGGGAGAAATCCTCTTGGCCTCTTCTGGTTCATGGAGGCTCCTGGTGTCACTACAGTCTCTGCCCACCTCCATCTTCACATGGCCTGTTCTCTGTCTCTGTGTCCTTCTTCTCCCTATGAATAGACCAGTTAATAGTTTGGGGTTCAATCCAGCATGAGATCATCTAAAGTTCCTTAGCAATTACATCTGCCAACACCCTAATTTCAAATAGGATTACATTCTGAGTTTCTGAGTGGATGTGAATAGTGGGGAGACCCAATAAACCCCCCTATACTTACCAGCCCAGGCTCTTCTCTCTTTGCAAATTATCTTAACATTTGTATGTCAGAGAACTTGCTTTTCTTATGCAGATTTTCCTCATTTATCTCCATCCTCAATGTCATGGTGCCATTCCTATCTGTTCTGCACATTGCCTCCAGGGTGGCTTTTTATAGCTATAGACAGATCTAATCAAGAATGCTTTCTTTTATAAAATCTCTAAAGGTTCCTAGTGTTCTTTAATATAAAATTCAGTATCAACATTCAAGGCTCTTCACTAGTTATTTGCAAATAGTTTTTTTTTTTTTTTAATCTGCTCTAATTGTCCTGAGCTGCTCCAGCCCAATCTTAACCCCATTCAAGGAGAACCTCACCATTGCTACAGCCTCTTCAGGCTTACTGCAGAATAGGAACCTGTTGGCCAGGCTCCAGGAAGTGGAGGACGTCTTGAGGATGCCTTGAATAGGCAACAACTTGGTGTGGGTGTGAGGATGTCAGAGGCCACGGCTAGAATGCCTGTGCTAAGCTTCAGCCTTGTTGCATGAATTGGGCCTCATAAACACCAAGAGAGCTTTGGAGTTAAGGAAACTTGGAGGAGACAAGTCTGGAAGAAGACAAGTTGGTGAATGGGTGAAACTAGTGCTGAACTAAGTAGTGTGATGAATCCACTTGCATCTGATGGCCAGCCAGGTGGTTTGGAATGGGCTACTTGGCCTTCTGTAGAACCATAGTGTACCACACTGTGATCTGGATCCACAGATCTCTGTGATCAGCAGTGAGGAGCACAAGGATCACAGAGACCGGTGACCTCATCCTTGTGACTCTCTGTGCTCTTCTGTGTTTATTTTGTGGGACCCAAAGCACAGACAGCTCCAGGTCAAACTCTGCATCTGTTTGCTGCCATGGTTTCCTGCACAGCTGGGCAGAAGGAAGTCCCCAGTCTCCACCGTGTTTGAGAAAATTCAGGTTCTGCTTGTCCTGACTCTTGCTTGTTTGCATTTCTAGCTTCTGAGTCATCTTAGACTCAGGCTGAGTGTGAATCAGGAGGCCAACTTCTGTGTCCTACGGGAGGTTGGCTTCACTTCCAAGAAGTTCGTCTCTGACACTTTATAATTCTAAGTCTAGAAAATTAGCTGAATGAGGCAGCACTCTGTACTCCCTTCAGAGCTGGCTGGCATACTCAGTGCATGAGTGCCTGGTTAGCTGACATCCTGTGATTCTTTGGCACAGGAAGCAGCATAGAGAAGTGATGTTCAGAAGTGATTTATAAAGCTTATAAGATGCAACCACTTCTCAAATACATGTTATAATTTATTACAAAAATTTCTTTCTTATTTTGTTTCTACCAGTAATGCTTTCTTTGGCCATTGGTCATTATAGAGAATCACAAGACTCAGAAGGGGGCTTTTGGGCATGGGGCCCCAGAGACAATGAAGGTAGCATCTTCATCAAAAAGAAAGCAAAATTCAACTGTGGGATTATATATTCTTCTTCCAGGATCCCCGAGCCAGCTGGTCTGGTTTCCATGGCTGGAGGTTTTCCCGCTACCTCACGACCATGATTATTTAAGTAATTTAATTTCATTCTCTCCTTCTATTCATAAATAAGCATAAGACTGTTTATAGGACACACACAGAGGAGCAAGGATTCTAGGAAGATGGCTACCCAACTGCAGCTCTTTTCTCTTAGGTTCGCAGCTCCTAGTTCCATTCTGTCAGAGCTGGATGGGAAGGAGAGAACGCTGAGTGGTGGCTTTCTCTGGCCAGATCAGTGCTGGCATGGAGTTGCCCCTGGATAAGAGAAGGACAGGTTGAGATCCTGAAAAATGCAAGTTCTTCTGAGATCTGAGGCAACACCTGCTGAGGAGTATGTGGGGTCTTTGTTCCTTGGAGGCCCAGTAGGAGCTGGATCTGGAGTGGTGGCCTCCCATGCCCAGAAGTAGTTGCCTATGTGGCCCTGTGTTGTGTCAGGAAGGGGAGACCTCTCCTGGAGCTTTCATAGGTGATAGATAATCTGTTGGTGTCTCAGATGCAACTTCCTCGGGGCACAGAAGTGTTTCTCACCTTCTGTGGGATGGACACCAAGTAGGAGGCGCAGGCAGGCAGACCTGAGAGTGAGTGAGCAGATGCAGTGGAAACGCAGCCCAGTGGTCCTGGCATCTGGAAAAGGAGACACCAAGAGGACTTGCGCCACATATGGGTGGTTTGCTGGACAAAGCAGTGGCAGGCTGAGCCAGGATGACAGCGGCCTGCTGAGGGGGACTCTCATGCACCCCAATCCTGGAGCTACCTCCTGAGCTTCCAGTTAAACAATTTAGCAAATCAATCCGAAGGGCCTGGGTACTGAGTTAGGGGAAAGCTCGGAGATCATAACTAAGAAATACAGTGGGAGAAGCCACAAGGGGAAAGAAAAGTCTATAGGAGGTGTACCAAAGAGTTAACATGTGAAAAACATAAGGTGCAGAAATTGAAAAAGGAAGCCAGGTGTGGCAATCTATGTATGTAATCCTAGCATTCTGGGAGGCTGAGGCAGGAGGATTTTACATTTGAGCCAAGCTTGAGGAATTCAGAGACTTACTGAGTGAGACTGCTTAAAAATAAAAAAATAAAAAAGGTTAGGTCCCATATTAAATTCTTGGATTTTTTTCCCCCGTACTGGAAATTGAACTCAACCTTGAGCTTGCCAGGTAGGTGCTGTGTCATGAAACTGTATCCCCACCCAAATCCTGAATTAAAAAAAAATTTACTTAAAAAGAGTTAATTGCTTCATAAGTACTGGGCCCAGTGAATGAGGGAAGGAGCAGGCATTTTTCTAATTTGAAGATAGGTCTGGATTTACAGAAGGAACAGGTTCAAATTCAAGGCAGTATTGGACACCAATCATACTTACCAATCAACAGCTGGGGCCATTCCTATACCCCAAAGATGCCGTGACTCCATTGTAATCATTCAGGTAAAAAACAGAAGTTACTTGCAATGGAACACAAAACCCAGATGTCCCTTCTGTAACACTGGGGGCTAGAGGAGAGCGGGGTAGCATTTACAGACTTCGGGGAGAAAGGCGGTATGCGAAGGGCCTATGTAAACCTTTACAGACCTCACTACTGGCTAAGGCACTATGGAAACCAATTTTGATGTTCAAAATTATAGAAGACCCTTGTGGAATGGGAGGGGATGTGGAGATGGAGGGAGGTGGCAGGTAGGAGCGGAAGGGGGAATAAAAGTGGTTAGGATGAAATATGAATATGTACCAATTCACTGAGAGGAGTGTACTTATTATGATCACACACATACCCTAATAAAAAATTAATAAACTTTATTTTATTTATTTATTTATTGTATTTTGGGGAAGGGTGTACAGGGAGTTCAGGGTCTCACTACTAGATTGGATTTGTAGTGATCCACCTGTTTACAGCCTCCCAAGAACTGGGATTATAGGCGCACACCACCACACCCAGTCTCAATTGCTATCTCTGCACACGCCGGGGGCAGGGCCTGCATAGCAGGCCCAGGGATCGAACTCCTGGCCCCTGCTCCTGTTTGCAGGTGTCTTAATCTACTAAGCTATTTTTTTTTTTTTTTGCGGAACCGGGATTTGAACTCAGACCCTTGCACTTGCCAGGGAAGTGCTTATTCTACTGAACCATCTCCCCAGCCCTACTAAGCTATTTGACCAGCCCTAGAAAATTAATAAACTTTAGAGAGCCCCCCATTCAACAGAATGTAAGAATCAAGATTAAACTCTGACAAAATAGCAAAGAGTCATAATTACAGACTTTAAACAGAAAAGACAAAAAGAAAGGAAATAGTCATGGCCAGAGTCCCTTGCTGGGCCCCTAGAGATGGAAGGAAATCACACATTATAGGAAGAATGCAAGGAGGAGGAGGAGGAGGAGGAGGAGGAGGAGGAGGAGAGCTCAAACAAAAGTCTGAGTATAAAATCTCTAGACATCTGCAGAGGAAAACAAAAATCACAGAAATTGGGACAAAGAAGGGCAAGAAAAAAAATGTAGATTCATCTTCCAGTGAGGTAAGCAGGAGACAGCAAAGGTAAAGGAACAAGAATGCTCTAAAGACAGCCTAATGATCTCATTTAACAGGATATGATAAAAGCGAGAGCAAAATACAGCCTCTTGGTGGAAGTAAACTCGGGGTGCCCTGGACATTGAGCCCAGGGCCTTCCCACTGTATGACATCTCCAGTCCTTTTTATGTTTTGAGATAAAGTCTCCCTGAATTGCTAAATTTCCTAGGCTGAACTCAAACCTGGGGTGGTTGGTTCCTTCTGAGTCTCTCAGAATGCGAGGCATACAGGCATGTGCCACCACACCTCGCTAAAAGTTTGATTTTCAAGATAAAAAAAAGGAAGCTAATCATTAAAGGACTGGGCAAGAATACCAAAAGTTTCACATTTACAAGGGGAAGTGGAATATTTATCAAGCTATTTATTTTTATTTATTTATTTGTGGTACTGGGGATTGAACTCAGGACCCTGCTGTCAAGCTATTTAAACCAGAAAAATAAGTAAAATGAAACAGCGGAAAAAAATGTTAAAATGAATATCATAAGTAGAGCAATATGGGAGGTATAAAGTGAATTAAATATGATTGAGTACAATTATTACCCCCACAAATGCAGGCTGTCAGGTTGACTTTTAAGAAAACTTAGCTACGTTGTAGGTAAGAAACACATTTCACTGCTAAAGGCTGAATAGAAGGATGAGAGTAGTGAATTTCAAGGCAAAGACAAGCAGAGACCAATTAGAAGTACTAATTCTGCTGTCAGAAAAGGGAGTATGTGCAAGTAGGCACCATACATAGAAACGGACCATAAAGTATACAGTGTCATGGTAATTTATGACCAAGATTTGTGTTTCCTTTGGATGTCGGTGCTTCTGCCTTATCTGGAAGTCTTCATTTGGAAACAGGTGCTCAGAATTTAGCTGCAGTAAATATGTTTGAATCTGGCTCTGGGATTGTGAAGGGAAACACACAAAGATCATCCGGCTCTTTTGGTGCCTGGAAAGGCCTGGCTGACCCAGGAAACATGGTGTGTGTCCGAGTTCTCTCGGGGATCTGGACCCTGGCCATTGGTGGGATGGGACCCACCCTAGCTTCACCTCGGCGTCTTATTATGTTTCATCTTACAGTCTTCTGGTTTGTACTGGTGTTGCTGGAGTAGTGGGACATTTCACGGGCATACCCTTTTCGGATGAAAATGCTAAAAAATGTACGTGCTTATAAATCAATGAGTTTGTGAGAATATTCCTTGGGCATGTGTAATATAATATTTCTGGAGGTCAATTTAATTACCTATGTCAAGATAGAGCCAGGCATGGTGGCGCAGGTCTGTACTCCCAGCACTCAGGAGGTTGGCTAGGAGATCACTGTGAGTTTAAGGCCAGCCTGAGCTACATAGAGAGACCCTGCTCAAACACACAAAGAAATGATATTTAATGGTATTCTGGCCCTTTGACCCAGCCATTCTTTTAGGAGTTTATTATTTAAAAATAGTAAGAGTGAACCAGCCAGATAGCTCAAAATGCATGCTTAGGCAGAGTGCAGGGACTGGGGTTCGATCCCTGACATGCTGTGCCGGCCCCACCCCTGGGGCACGCCAAGACAGGGGTTGAGACTGGGCATGGTGGCACATGCCTGTAGTCCTAGCTCTTGGGAGACTGAAAAACAGGAAGGATCACTTAGAATCCAATCTGTTTGAGACCCTGTAGACCCTGTCCTAAAATACATCTAAAAATAAAATAAAAATAGTATGAGTGTACACAAGTCCTTTATAAAAGTAGAGTTTTATACATGAGTGTAAATATTTGATAGGAGTGTAAATATTTGATAGGAGTCAAAATTTCCAATAAAAGAATATCTATTAACTAAATTATGTATGTTTTATAGTGGAATACTGTGCAACTTATTAAAGTGATGTAAGTAAGTACTTAACAATGTTAAGTGAAATACAGCACATAACCTTAGTGGTCACATGGTTTCTCTTATGAGAACCCACACTGTAAACAAAGAGCAAGATCAAAGATAAACAATGGGAAGTAGGGAGACAGACTTATCTTAATTGGGAAGGGGACTGGTGGAAGGGAGGGGGTGCAGCAAAGGAATTAAGGTATGTTGTGTACTTGTGCCAACTCTACACAAGGAATGTGCACATTCTGTACAAAAAACAATTAGTAGTAGTAAAATAAAAAAATAAGTCCTTAACAATATAGGATGTGCTCATGTGCAGTGTCAAGTGAATACACACCGTATAGGGAAGTATGTGACTCTACTAGCAGTGGGACTCTATGTGGTACCTTTAGAAGGAGAATAATTTAATACAGGACACATATTTTAAAAGATTATTTTATAATAGTTACCCTAAGATTCATATACAAAGAGAGTACAGGAAATCTGTGCACACATTAAGACTGAAAGAGTCCAGGTGAGGGCCTGGGTCCCATGGTAGTGTCCTGCCTGAGCCCAGCTGGAGACCTAGAGCCCAACACGATGCCTCCCACAAGTCCAATTGGAGGCCAAGAGCCCATGACAACGTCTCATGCAGGCCTCTTTCACTCATCTGCCCTGGAAAGGCCCAAAGGTCAGTGGTGGAAGCTAGAAAGTCTCTGGCAGTGGGATGAAGTGTCTGTGCCAGCAGGCTGAGGGATCTAACCAGAGCCAAAAAGGGGCTCTCAAGGTAAGAACCAGAGCTTCCCTGAAAAGTACCACAGCCATCCTCCGCCACAGTGAGATCTTGAGCTCCTCCAAAGATGAGAACAGCCATGTCCATATCAGGAAAGCCAGCGAGACAAGCTTCTCCAGGACACTGACCAGTGTGCGCCATCTTCCCCTCAGGACCAGGAAGCGATGTGCAGAGTGAGGGTCAGAGCTGCCCCAAAGTGAACCATACCCATTCTCGGCAACAAGGTCCTGAGCTCCTTCAACAAGGAGAGCAGCTGCATGCACATCAGGAAGGCCAGCATGACAAGGTCCTCTAGGAGAGCCAGCAGCTCCAGAAGAGCTTCTATACTTTCTTCTTTAGTTCTGCTTCGCATACTACCAGCAGCAATCCTCTCATGGGCCTCCCACACCCAGCCCCAAGCTGCTTCAGGACAGCTAGGTGGTACAAGTTGACCACCAGTTGTCAGTCGACTCCAGTGGGTATCGGCTTTATTCTTTATACTTCAATGTATTTTTCATATATTTTCAATGTATTTGCACATGCCATTTATTTACTATTCTTATATTAGGAAAACAACTATATTTTTAACTCAAATAAAATTCTATGGAATTTTATTTATTTATTTTATTATTTATTTATTTATTTATTTTTTGCAGGACCAGGGATTGAACTCAAGCCCTTGTGCTGGCCAGGCAAGCATTTATTCTGCTGAGCTATCACCCTGGCCCCTGAATTTTAAATTTAAT
>NW_004524798.1:2903494-2908909 GCF_000260255.1 Octodon degus | reverse complement strand
ATTTATTTATTTATTTATTTATTTTTTGCAGGACCAGGGATTGAACTCAAGCCCTTGTGCTTGCCAGGCAAGCATTTATTCTGCTGAGCTATCACCCTGGCCCCTGAATTTTAAATTTAATACTAAAAATTAGACTATAAAGCTATCTCTTCATATAAGCTACAATCAACCTAGGAGAAATCATCCTAAGTATATTGGAATAATATTTGTTCAATAGAGGGATGAATGTTTTAATGTTTTCTCATATTTTGATTTTTTTTAAATAAAAATCTATTTTATTTTTGTAATACGGAGGCTTTCTAACCCATAAGCTCTGCTGATTAGGTAGTGCTATTCTTATTGCTATATAGTTTAGATACTGTTTGTTTCTAAAGAATCAGAGTGTTGCAGTATCTTTTCACTTTATAATCAATTATTTAATTTTCACCTTTGCTTTTATTCATTTCTATGGGAGCCTGGAAGATGGCTCAGTAGAATAAGTGCTTCCCTGGCAAACGTAAGGGCCTGAGTTCAATCCCCTGTTGCCGCCCCCCCAAAAAGTAAAGAAATCTATTCATTTCTATGCTTCACTTTACTTAGGTTTTTTACAGTTATTCTATTTCTATTTCTTTGTGAAAAAATATTAATTAACTGATCAATTAATGTATTTATTAATCTCTTTATAGTCATGTGTTTATCCATATGTTTACAGGCATTAATATTTGTTATAAATAAGCTTAATCTATGCCAGATAGTCATTTACTGCTTTTGATATTTGCATTTTATAGATTTATCAAAGTTACCTATTTACATATGTTACCATTTGATTTTAATAGCTGTAGATTCTGTGTTTGGGGGGTTAACCAAATGTGGATAGGAGAGTATTCAGGGGGAAATGTTGTGTGACGTGCACATACATAGATGTCCCCCCTCCATCACTGTTCCCAGGACAATAAATTACAACAATTATGAGTATAGTACTTGCGTTGTTTTAGGTATAATAGGTAATCTAGAGATGATTTAACTGTACAATACCATATACCTAGGTTATGTGTAAGTACTGTACCCTGTTATATAAGGGATGTGGACATCCATCCAATTAGGTATCCATAGGCTGTCCATCGCCACCAGGATAATGTGGGTAAATGTACTCACAAACCCAAATAATTATGTTTGTTTGTTTATTTTTGTTTTGTTTTTGCGGAACTGGGGATTGAACTCAGACCCTTGTGCTTGCCAAGGAAGCACTTATTCCACTGAGCCATCTCCCCGGCCCCAGCCCAAATAATTATGGAAGGACTCATTACTGACATAATTATATAAGGCCTATTGCTAGCACATAGTTGGAATCAGATATGGAAATGAACACTAAGACCAGCCACAAGGCTTATACTATGCCTTGTAGTTACACCTTCATCCATTTGTAGTCTGCTTGATTTGCTCTATGTGGTAGAAATGCCTTGCGGGATTCCATGGGCTTTTCAGAGGACCTTTCCAGATCTCCACCTCTGCCTCAACCAAGACATTTTCTCCTGTATATGGTGTTTCATTAGAAGATTTCATGCCTGGTGTGATGGCACATGCCTGTTATACCAGCACTCAGGAGGTGGGAGGACTGCTGCAGGTTCAAGGCCAGGCTTTTTTTTTTTTTTTCACAGAAAAACCCTATCTCAAAAAGACAAAAGAAAAAAGAAAAGATTTCACAAGATGGTAAGTTTCAACAGTTTATAATGTCTAGAACTCTTTAACTTTATGTAATGGACAGTGTTGTAGGAATAACCATCCCCAAAGCCTAGTCAATGTAATTCCATCTTGTAGGGGCCCCTGAGTAGCTGCCCAGTAGGCCCTGCCAGGTGCTGAGGCTGAAAGTCAGACTGAAGCACAGGAGCTCATCCACCATGGGGGATGCACACAGCAGGCTGGGAACAACAGAGTTGCCCATGGGACTGGGAAAGGAACACAGAATTTTCCTCAAGGACTTCAATTTGTTGTTCCTGCTTTTTGTTTGCCTTATAGCCTCATAGAACAAGTAGCCTAGCAAAGGGTGATTATTGACGTTTGTAGCACTGCAGCCTACAAGTGGTTCACTGCTCTGTAAGTGGCCTCTAATAAATTCATTTATTTGGCAGGCTGGGTTTATCCAAGCCACTCTTTGCACTGTAAGAGCCTCCTCAGTTTGGAGGGTGATGTTTCTTTATATCACCCAGGGAAATTTATTTTTTATTTTTATTTTTCTGTATTTTAAGGAAGGATCTACAGAGTGTTGAGGGTCTCACTACTAGATTGAACTCATAGTGATCCACTTGTTTACAACCTCCCAAGTGCTGGGATTACAGGTGCGCACCACCACACCCAGTCTCAATCGCCATCTCAGCGCTCCCTGGGGGTGGGGCTGGCATGGTAGGCCTGGGGATCAAACCCCCGGCCCTTGTGCCTGCCTGCAGGCACTTTAATTCACTGAGCTATTTGGCTGGCCCTAACCAGGGAAATTTACTGAACAAAATTTATGCAGAAATCCAGAAGGAGAAGCACAACGTGTGCTTTTCATTACAAGAAGCCACTGATGACAAGAGACATCACTATGTAATATGACACCTGATAGAAAGAAGAATATCCATTAAATTATGATATGCCACAGTTTTTAGGATGCACATCAATATTAGAGATGTCAGGGTGTGGGAAAATGTACACATTAATGTAGAATACATACATCATATACTTGTTAGATGTGAGTCGAAATCAAAGTTCTAGATTGACAATTTTGGAGCAGTGCTCTAAGATCAAGAGACCTGTGGAACACACACTGAGGAAAAACCCCAGGAGGAAGTTCTTGGTAAGCTAAGCTAGGCATCTTTGCATCCACCAACCTTGAAACCTGCCATTTCAGAACTGTCCCCTCAGTGTTCTCTCTGACCGGTCCAGACAACACAGTCTGCAGCTCTGCTTGGTAAAGTCACCATGTCCCTGAGCACTGGGTTGGGAAGGGTGATGCCTGGGCTCAGGGCATAGAAATGAAATGTCTGCTTGATCTAGTTTGGGCTGCTTAGCCTCCAGCTGAGCTTCTGTCCTTGTGTTCTCCTCCTGTCATACCCTGTGAACCCCAACTGCAGCCTCTCCCTCAGGCATCATGCAGTCTGGAGGAGATTCCTCCTCGCACTTAGCCCACATCTGCAGCTGTCTTAATGTTGTCCAGAGCTTCTCAAACTTTTCCATAGGGTGGCTCTGATGACCCCAGAGGGAAAGTGGGTAGAACTGAGAAAACTCGGCCTCCTCCCAAAGCAGCTAGTTGTCAATCTGAAAACATCTTATTTTATGTCTTTATCTTATACACTTATGCAGCATATGTAATTCATTTTTTTTTTCCAGATACACATAGCATTTCCCACAAAATCTTTTAAGTAAAATTGTCTCCAGGTATGTGCTCCATACTGCGCTAACCTGAGATTATTCGGACTCTCCTTGGAGAATCATGAATGAGACACTCAGGAGAATCTGGATCATGTTTCAGCTTCATCTTTTAGGAAATGAGTGATCATAGATAGTTAATTAATCTCTCCAACATTTTTTTTTTTTGTCTATAAAGGAGGATTAGAAACACTAGCCTCATGTGATTCCCGTGAAGACAAAATTGAATATTCAGATTATTACATTCCAGGGAATGTGATAAATTCTCAAATAGATATTTTCCTTTCCTTCTCTTTTTCCCTTTAAAAGAAATTACTTCATAGCCTTACTCTAGCTCAAGCCTGGAGGAAAGACCAGATAGGAGAGGGTAGCATCCACTCCTGGCTCTTGCTTCTGCCAAGCACGCATTCCAAGATTTCCTAAAGGGGAACTGTCTGACCTTATCCCATTCAACTCAGCTATTGCCCTTCTGGGTGTCTTCCTGGAAGAACTGAAACCAACACACCACAGCAATATATGTGCACCCATGTTTGTAGCGCATGATTCATAACAGTTAAATCTTGGAAACAACTCAAATGCCCATCAACCAAGGAATGGATAAAAAAAGTTGTCTTTTTATACAACAGAACATGACTCAGATATAAACAAGGATAAATTTAAGACCTTTATGGGTAAATGGATGCAACTGAGACCATACTCAAAAGTGAAATGAGTCAGACTTACAGACATGTGAACCATCATATTGTCTCCCTGGTATAAGAAACCGAAAGAGTGAATAAGGTCTAAAATATAGAATAGATACTGCAAAATGGGAAGAAATTTTTCAAAAGGGAAGAGGAACTAGGGGAAGATAAAGGGAAAAGGCAAGAAAGGGGAAAGGAAAAAGTACAAGACAGTTATATGTTAGATTGTCTCCCTTATTGAAAAGAAAGATTTGTACTAATATCATTTGGAGAAAATTTTTATGTCCATATGTTGTACTCTGAGTAACTAGTTTGAAATAACAATATAACGCATTACTATTTTTATTCTCTTAATTTGTTTTGAAATTTAGTTTTACTTTTTTTTCCCCATAAAAATTCAATAAATAGGCCAGCCTGATAGCTCAGTGGACTAAAGTGCCTGCTTAGGCAGAGTGCAGTGGCCAGGGTTCGATTCCCCACATGCCCTGCTCGCACCTGTTATCCCAGTGTTTGGAAGGCTGAAAACGAGAGGCTCACTATGAATCCGATCTATGTAATGAGACCGTGTAGACCCTGTACACCCTGTCCTAAATACAGAAAAAAAGAAATCAATAAACTGCCGCTGCTGCTGACTCTTTTCTGTTGCCATTTGGTTCTCTTACCTGTCTGTTCACAAGAAATATACATTGGACTTGCACTGTTCCAGGCACTGTGCTAGGTCTCACTGGTTCAGAAAGATACTTGACATCAACTCCTTCCTTATGATGCTCATGATGTAAGAAAGATATCTGTAGATGAACAGGTGCAATACCACCTCATGAGTACCAAGAAAGTCCCCAGGCTGCTCTTGACCCTATAGGATGACTATCCTTCAGGATTTAGAAGGAGCTCGATGGCCTGAAAGAGAATTAGGAAGTGTTCCCAAAGGAGGGGGCTACCTTACCCAAGACCTAAGAAAGGCAAGTGAGAAGGTCTGTTACCATTTCATTTCAGGTAGAGTTTCATAGGCAGAAAATGTGATTCAGGGAAGTACAAATTACTAAATAGCCTCAGCAACAATTAGCAAGAGAAGCAGTGAAGGGAATAAAGTCACAGACAACGAAGAGATTGCCCAGCTTTTCCTGTGAAAATGGAATGAATGATCAGACCACAAAGCCAAGAGTAAGCATCATGTTGAAAAGCCAAGTTAATGGCCAGGACAAAGTGAGAAAAGCCAAGTTTAAGAGACTTAAAGGACAAGACCTGGTGACATAGCTCAGTAGACTAAGTGCCTGGTTAGGCAAGGGACCAGGGTTCAATCCCTGGCACCACATGTCACACCAGCCCTGCCCCTGGGCACAATGAGCAG
>NW_004524798.1:2895890-2903369 GCF_000260255.1 Octodon degus | reverse complement strand
GAGAGAGAGAGAGAGAGACAGAGACAGAGACAGAGAGAGACAGAGAGAGACATAAAGGACAAAAACCTTCAAGGTTGTGATGTACAATGAATTAGATCACATAGACTCTTTTCCTTAGTTCTTAATCTTAATTTCTTCTTCCCATACATGCCAGAGAAGTTGTCATTATGTCATTTTATAGTGTATGGTGAAAGAAGAGATGACAGAAACAATGACTGTGAAATGTGACATTTACAATCTGACAATGACAAAATAATAACCTGGGCTTTTTTTCTGTTTTTTACTAGTAAAAGCACACTGATGTTATGATATAAAAAATGAGTACTTCCTGTCATTTGTGATTTAGTTTGATGGGAGAAAGATGCATAGCAATAATGTATGTTGAGTGTCTCATAAATGACAGGGCACTGTTAGGAATGTATTTGTTCATTTGATTTGCCCAGTGCCTTTGAGAAGACCATTTCTCCTCATTTTATAGGCATGGCAACCTAGGCTCAGATTTGCTTGAAGATTGCCAGCAGCTGAGGAGGAAATTGATCTCCAGTTGGTTCGCTTCTAGGGCTGCACAACCTCGCATGGCAACTGTGGGATCGGGATTCCTTCTGCTTCCTCTGGAAAGCTGTCAGAGACTGTGGCTCTAGCAGAAATCTGCAGGAGGAGACAGCCTTGTGTGCTGCTTCATGTTATGTCTCTCCTGTGCTCCTCTGGGCAAATCACTTGGCTCACTTTTGGAGGGTGGGGCGGGGGCTTATTCAATTTCCCTGGAAGTTTCTTTAAGGATGTGAGGAGGACTTAGCCAATACTAATCTCAAACAGGATATCCTTCAGGGAAAACACTCCACACTAAATACAAACAAGGCATTTCAAACTGAAGAATTACATACACTGGAGACTCCCTTTCATTTAGTTCTCTGTGTGTGTGTGTGTGTGTGTGTGTGTGCACGTGTGTGGATTGTTTCAGTTTGGCGGACCACCCACTAGGGCTATGGGAATCTCTCTGTTGCTCTATGTAAGTCTTGTTGAACATGCTACCAACATTCCCCATCATTGTTCATATGCTTGCTCATGTACATTGCCACCCTGTGTGTTTCTTTAGGTGTGATGTTTCTATTCCCAGCCTCCCAAGAAAGATCTTCTGGAGTAGTCATGTATGTTAGGACACCTAGAACCAAGAAGAACTGGTGAGCTCATCCCTCTAAATTCAGTACAATCAAGGGGCCCACCCTCAGTGAACCACTGGGCAGAAATCTCCAGTAGATTTTGCTGTCCTTTGCCTTCAATATTTTGTCTCGGGCACCTCTTGGCCATGAAAACTAGGAATGTACTTCTACAGTCTTCTCCCGGAGGATCAATGAGAAAAGGGAATGACGCTTCAGTCCCCTACGCCTCTGCTGCATCTATGTTTGAAAATCTCTTTCCTGTCCACCAAGTGTTCTTCTGAATACCCCATTGTTGTAGTCAAACTCACCACCCTTTTGAGGGATTTGATGGTTAAATCAGATCTTTTTTTTCATGGCACGTCCCAAGGCGGACCCCCAACCCTTATCTCAGCAGCTAATCTTTCCCACTGAAAACTGGTGCCAGTGTGTCCCAGAGGCTTTTCAGCCCCAGGGAGAGTATGTCAGAGTAAACAAATTGAAATACCAAAAGGATATTTACAGCCGTGGACCAAGGTCCCAATTTCCTTGGCTGGCTCAGTAGACAATGCAGTCTTGCCTCAGCCCGCAATTGTACTGTCAGAAATTGATACCATACCAAGATTGAGACAATATTATGCTAAGTCAGTCAATAGGCCAGCAAAACATTGTCTAGCATTTCTCTAGGGGAGCTGGAACTCAGTGTTTGTTTGTTTTCACAGTGGTATCTTCAATCATCACAAATTCTCAGTCTCTCGGGCTGAAGCCTCTGGTCTATTTCCCAGGGACTCATGGGAATCTGGTTTGGGAGCAGAAAGAACTGTTGGCCTCTCACTATGCATGCTGTCCTTTGCAGGGGTCACAGCAGCTCTGTGCAAACTTGCCCCATACAGGGTAAAAGAATTCCAAAGGAAGCATTGAAGATCATTCATGCCAACTTCCCCAAGGTCCTTGTGGGCCACCCTCATCAACCAACTAATGCTGACAAGTTATAACCTCTGGCTTTTGTCTCGAGGCCTGGGAAAGATGGAAAATCAACTGTAAGTTCTTCTTACATTCAGCTTTACAAACAGTTCTTTCCAAGGAATCTAGCCCTAGAATAAGAATCTGCCTTAGTGTTTTTAAGACATGCTCCATAAGGCCTTGTGAGATCCTGTTTGTCCCTGCTCCTTGATCACTTGTGTTTATTTCCCTCAACACCACATACTGGGTCCTTTCTTTTGCTCCTCTGAGGTTGTTCTTCTTGTTGAATTTAGAATAACTTTCTCTTTCTGTTTTGCATAATCCCACCCCTTTCTTCAGTCTTAATGAAGAGGACACTTCTTCGACGCCTCCCTACCTCTGTTAGGATGCGTCGTATATCATCCGGAGCCTCCTCCTCGTTCTCTCCATTTTCCTTGTTTTTTCTCATCTGAGCTAAAGGTATAGAAGGGCTGGTCTCAGAGCTTTTGAGTAGGGCTTCTGTCTAATGGAGCCAACAGCAAAGCAATTGATGGGAGACCCATGGCATTCTTCAAATAACAGTGTTTAGAGAAAGTGTCAATTTGAACGAGAAGAACTGTACATAATACAAAACAAAACATTAAGCCATTTGGGCCCACAAACTTCTTTAAGCAGGAAACATGCTGAGAAAACCAGACAACTACAAATGAAGTATTTTTAAAGAAAAAAGATGACCACCATAAAGGGACCGAAGAGCAGAGAAAAGAGGCTGAGAGTTTCTTTTCAGGACTAGAGTCTGATCAAGGAGCTGCTAGCACGTGCAGTTAGCAGCTCATTTCAGGGTCACTATGTATCAGATATTCCGGGGACCCTCCTTTCCCCATTATTACAATCATCCTATAACATCTTTCTATTTTATGTTGGGTGGTATGAGGGGTTATTAATCAGAATTATGGCTTTATAATGAAATACCTGACATGAGATACTTATAAAATAATGAGGATTTTCTTCTTGTGGCCTATAATTCTAGAATCACGAGTCTAAGTTTTGGCAGCTTGACAGTTTGGGTCTCTGGGGAGAGCAGTGCATTATGGTATGGTGCAAGTGCGTGTCTGAGCAAGTGGTCAGGTCTTGACCCTGGAAACAGAGACTAGAAGACCGCGGCTCCACAGAGCCCTTTCTTGAGACACCCTAGGTGGTTGAAGAATCTCCACTTGCCCTGTTATGGTTTGTGTCTAGATGTCCCCGCACAGCTTCATGCAGTCATAAGCTTTTCGGGGGTGCCTGAATCTAGAGTATATGATGCTGGGATTAAGAGTTTGTGGTCAGTTCATTGATTGGTGCAGCCCTGTCCTAATCCCCACAGCCTAGTGTAAAAGAGCAGAAGGGCTCTACTAAGGTGAGTTGTTGATTTTGTGTCTTTCTCTCACTGTGATGCTCTCCTCTGCAAAGCTGCCCTCCCCTGGATCCAGTTCATGATGAACCAGGGCAAGTAGAGATTCTTCAACCACCAGGGGTGTCTCCAACTCTACAAACTGGGAGAAAAAAACCTTTCCTCCCCTAAATCTGGGCATCGAGTCTTTTGTCTCAGCAACAAGAAGAGTAACTAAGACTCGGCCCTACCTCCTGTGAGACATGTCACAGTATTAACTCACTTCAGGTGTACAATTCAGTGATATTAGCCACATCATTGAGTAATGCAAATACATCCTCTTAATATTAACATTCTTCCTTTCAACTTTTAGCCCTAAGCAACAATCTGCTTTCAACGTCTGTACAGTTGCATTTTAGGACAACTTATGTAAACAAAGTAACAACACTTGGGTACTTATGTCTAGTTTCTTCATTTAAGGTAATTATTTTGAGTTCATTCATATTGTAGTGGCTATTTCTTTTTTTTCTTTTTTGTCAGAACTGGGGATTGAATTCAGGCCCTTGCACTTGCCAGGCAAGCACTTATTCTAATGAGCCATCTCCCCGGCACCTGTAGTGGCTATCAAAAATAAGTGTAGTTTTTGTTTATTTTTTTCTTAGCTGGATAAGGTTCCATTACACAGATATACTGCATTTTATTTAAACTCTTTTCACTTTTTTTGCTACTATGAATAAACATATGGAAATCTTTGGGGTTACCGTCTTTATTTCCACCTACCAATTTCCATATACAATATTATGTTTAACTTTTTAAAGAGCTATGACACCATTTTCTGCAGCAATTACATCACTGTACATTCTCTCCAGCGATGTATGAATATTTCCATTTCTGTTTTCTGTTTTCTTTTTTTTTTCTTCTTTTTTTTGGCGGAACTGGGGATTGAACTCAGGCCCTTGCACTTGCCGGGGAAGTGCTTATTCTACTAAGCCATCTCCCCAGCCCTCATTTCTGTTTTTTTGCCAATATTTATTGTCCATTTTCACAATTTTAGCAGATGTCAAATGTTACCTTATCATAGGTTTAAAATTTGTATTTCCTCCACGACTGTTGAACAACTGTGTGTGTGCTTATTTCTCATTAGTGTATGTTCTTTGGAGAAAATCTCTTCATAACTTTTATCTCTTTTATGATTGGGTTGCCTTCTTACCTTGGCTTAAATGCTCTTTCTAAATGGTTGGTGTAAGCCTCTTATTTGCAAGTGTTTTGCCAATATTTTCTGTCAGGCTATTGCTTATGTTTTCATTTCTTAATGGTGTCTATGGAAGTGTTAAATTTTGAATTCGGTGGGGGTCTACTTTTTCTTTCATTAACTATATTTTTAGCTTCACCTTATTAGTTCTTTGCTTAATTTAGGGTCTTAGATATTTTCTCCTATATTTCCTTCCAAGTGTTTTACTGGTTCAGCTATTGTGCTTACATTTATGACCGAATTTGAGTTAACTTTTGTACCTCAAACGAGGTCAGAATCTACATTTAATTTCCCTGGAACCAGTTTTTGAACAAACTACCCTTCTTCTAATACATTTCCTGTTCTTGGTAACTTTAGTTTCACAGTAAGTTTTTAAGTCAGGATGTGAATTTTTTCAATTTTGTTCTGAATTGTTTTACATAGTACAGGCATTTTGTCTTTCATTATACATTTTATGATCTGTTTGCTAATCTGCCCAATATTTTCATCTGCTGTAAGATCTTGAGCCAGAACTAACCAGCCGGTCCAGTAGTTCTGGGTCCACAACTCACAGAAAGTGTCAGGGAGGTGGTAAATGTTTTGATTTTAAGCCACACATTTTTGAGGTAAGTTGCCTCATAGCAATAGATGACTAACCCAATCACTCACTTTCATGTGTGCTTACCTCACGTTTGGTGCCTGCAAAAATCTTGCTTCTCAAAGCTGAGGTTTTGCTGCTATGGAGGAAGAGATTTTTGCAGCAGATAATAGAAACTAGAGAAGCAGGGTAAGAAGGGAGGTCTTAGGAAGGAATGAATGGGTGGGGAGATCCTGCACAGTGGCCAGAAAGGATAACCTCATTGGCCATGACCCAGTCTAAGGATGTATTTTCTTTTAAAAGCGTTGGGTTTACAGAAAAAGAAACTTGCTGGCTACTGGTTTAGAATGGTGGAAAAGTCTTTAGTGCAGATAATATTGGTGGCATCATCATTTTCTAGGGAGCGCTGGAGTGATGGTGAGAGATGGTTTGGTATTTGGATCGAGGGCCTGCTTGCTAGGTCTGAATGGATATTGGGGTCTTTTCCTATTTACAATCTCCAGAATGCAAGGAGCTCATGCCTTCCCATATTGCTCCAGTAGAGTCCTACTCTACTAGCTGCCCGGAGACCTTGGCTCTCAGGTGCAGGATGGGACTTGGACTCTGGTGGGGAGACTCCGTAGTGCTTTGTGGTTTAGAGTGCACGCCTGACAAGCCTGGGGGAGGTAGGGTAAGTGGCCACTTCCAAGCACATCCTCCCTTCAGCTGGCTGTTGGCTTTGCCTCTCATCTCCCCTGCCCTTCTCAGGCCTGGCTTTTAGGCTCATGCACTTCAAGGAGAGTAGGAAAGGCTTTTGTTCCCAAAGGCACCTGGACTAATTCTTCCAAAGCCCAAGCATAAGAGACGAACCCTGTTTTGTCTTTGTCCATCCGGTTTGCCTGCTGGTGTGACTCAGAATTACTTACTCAGAAGTACCTAAATGGCCCTACAGTTCCTATGTAGGTTCCTGAGACCAGGAGTGCAACAGTGTGACGTTTTGCCAGATGATCCATTCTGCGGATTCACTCACCACTGATCCTCCAAAACTCTGCACTCTCCCACACTCTGGCTGTCTGATCTGTACTCAGGCGTCTATGCTTTTTATGGTTCACAAATCCCTGCTGGTGTTAAGTCAAATTAATGTTTTCCCTTTCTGCTTTGAGCTAAATGGAGATCAACTCTTCAGTCCACACTTAACGTTCAACAAAAAGACCAACTTCTACTTTCTTGAGCATAATTAACAAGTGAGAAACACACCTATTTCATTAACTGCTTGTGTTTCCAGGACAAGGGTTGATGGGATAGTAGACATTTTCTGCAGCTCTCTCTGATGTGATGGAGAAAGGTCTGGACTTGGGCTCTAGGTATGTTTGTGCACTATAACAACAACAACAACAAAACTTTAGACTGCGTAATTTATAAACAGTAGAAGCTGATAGCTCTCAGCTACAGAGACAGGAAATTCCAAGGCTATAGCACCAAAAGATTTGGTGTCTGGCAAAGATCTTCTTGCTCAGAGATAACATCCTTTAGCTGTGTCTTCACACAGTGCAAGGGTCAAACGTGCTCCATTAATCTCTTCTACGAGGTATGAATTTTACTTGTGTTGGCAGAGGTGTCCTGATCTACCTACGTTTCAAAGGTTCCACCTCTTTTTCTATCATTGGAAGTTAGGTTTCAGCAGATGAACTTTGGACGGATGCCTATTCAGACTAGCGCTAGGTCTAAATAATTGCATTAGGAGGGTTGGCCAAATAGCTCAGCGGATTAAAGCACCTGCAAACAGGCGCAGGGGCCGGGGGCTCGATCCCCAGGTCTGCCATGCCGGCCCTGCCCCCTGGGCATGCTAAAATGGCAATTGAGACTGGGCATGGTGGCGCTCACCTGTAATCACAGCTCTTGGGAGGCTGTAAACAGGAGGATCACTACAAGTCTGATCTAGTAGTGAGACCCTGAACACCCTGTAGACCCCTTCCTAAAATACAAAAATAAATAAATAATTGGATTAGGGCCAGCCAGAGAGCTCTGCAGACTAAAACACTTGTTTAAGCAGAGTGCAGAGGCCAGGGTTCGATCCCCGGCATGCTGTGCAGACCCCGTCCCCGGGGCGTGCTGAGATGGTGACTGATACTGGGCATGTTGACCCGTGCCCATAATCCCAGAGCTTGGGAGGCTGAAAATAGGAGGATCACTACAAGTCCGATCTATGTAGTAAGACCCT
>NW_004524798.1:2890624-2895140 GCF_000260255.1 Octodon degus | reverse complement strand
CAAATATATTTTTTAAAAAAGCCAAAGTGAATCAACCCCAAAATAGATAGCTCTCAAGTTCTTCTTTCCATACATGCCTCCTAAAACTGGCTTGCCTAATTTCTGTTGTTTTAATTTTGAAAGATTAGTGCCTTAGAAGAATATGCATTCCATCGTTACCTACACTTGTAATAAAAGACATCTCAGCCCCTGTGGGCCAAATGCACTGGAAATAAGCCTGGCTTTCTTCATGAAATAAACATAACTATGCATCCACTTCACTATTTCCCTTTAAAAAAAAAGTTACTGCCCTATTGAAAAGATTTTAAACTGTCTGGGCCAAATACCCACTGAGTTTCCCCCATGCACAGATTGGATGAGGAGACTTCCTTAGTGTTGGAGACTTCCTTGGCTTTGGCTGTGAATTCAGGAGTTAGGTCTGGGAAGATGAAAAGCAGAGAGAGCCAGCAAGAGCTTTCGGGGCTCCTCTTTATTTTGTCTGCAAACCTGAACTTCTTTTCTTTCCCCCAATCCTGTTCAGATCAGTGTCTAGATTTCCAAGGTTCTGATTATTTCCCGTACAACTTTGTTCTTGGATGGTGGACCTGAGGACTCTTTTAGAACCCTTATTTGACAACCATGGGTCAGAGGTGTCATCCCACTTTGCTGGGCTGCGTTTAGGAGTCTCTTTAAAAGCCCCTTGTTTGTACTTAGAAGTTCACTCTCGCATTTAGAGTGGGAACGAAAGCATTGGGTACATGATTCGCCTTAAGTAAGGGTGTTGTTGTTTTTTCTAAAATTGCCTCCTAAAATTGATTTGCCTAATTTCTATTGTTTTAATTTTGAAAGATTAATCCCTTAGGAAGAATACGCATTTACAACAGGAGACCATGGCATCATCCACTATCAGGCCAAAACGTTTTTTCCATCCTAACCACAAGACTTTACAGTGTGCCCCGTGAGTTAAAGATTTTGCACTGGAAGCCAGGCCAGCAGCTGCTGGCTCGGTGATACAAAACTTACACAATCCACTGGACATAACAGAGCTCCCTTAGAACTGTTTTCCCCAGCTACCTTGCCTTTGCAGCCTGGCTATTGTTCACAGACTGAATGGCTAAAGGTTATTTCTAATCCCTTGAGGGATGCTATCAGGATTTATATCAGTAATTAAATCTGAGCTGTGTAAGGCAGCTCAGTGTATCCAATGGTACAATTTTAGGCAGGAAGCAGGGAGTTACTCCCATTCATTCCCAGCCCAGCACAGGGCTTGTTTGAACACTTTATCTTGGTCCAGCTGCCAGAAAACCTTTCCTTCTCTTCCCTTACATGCAGGGAGCCGCCTTTCCTACGATATCTGAACTCGGAAACACTTAACATTCTCCCAGGAAATAACTTCATTCAGAGCCATTGTTTTTAAGTGCTAGAGTGATTGACTTGTAAGCAGCTTGCGTAAATCAGCCGTGTTGATTACTAAACACAATGGTAATTACTAGGGAGGACAGGAACACGTGACATAGTCAGAGGAGTAATATGTGACAATTGAAAGTAGAACCTGCAATGAACTTTCAACACTGTTCACTGTAGTTGAAGGAATAAGGGGGTGGGTGGGTGGCTTGCAGGGTTGTGCTCTGTGCTATTTCCCTGAATGGCAAAGGTTAAATTTTCTCATTTTTTACCTCATCTGGTCCTATCAGCCTTACAATCCTCCTCCATTATCAAGTGTTCCAAGGAACCATGATTGACGAATTAGATTTTACTCAAGGAAACAATGATATACTGTCCTAGTGACGGGGTGCATCTTTTTTTTAAAGAAAAATAATTTAAAACTCTTTATTTCTTTATCTATTTATTTGGTATAAGGTCTCGCTACACAGTTCGGACTTGTAGTGATCCTCCTATCTCAGCCTTCCCAGCACTGGGGTTATAGGTGTGTGCCGGGGTTCCAGGGCTGGCATTGCATGTGGTACTGGGGATCAAATCTAGGTCCTTGTACTTGCCAGGCAGGCGCTTAGGCTGCCAAGCTATCCCCCCAGCCCTGGAGCATTTTTTCTTATGCTCAGCTGTGAGCTATTTGAGAACGATGGCAGTGTTTCAGTTCTTCTTTGAGCCCAACATGTAGCGTCAGTGCTCAATGCATAGTAAACACTTGGTGAATCACTCCTAAACTGGACGCTTCATAATAGTTTGTGGATAAGTGTATTTATGAAGTCAAGAAAAGGTTCCCAGCTGCTGCTGGCATGTGAGGTGGGTCATCGGGGTGTGGACATACGGTGGCCCTCCCTTCTCAGATGCCCTGCTGCATCTCAAAAGGACAAACAGCCCCAAGGCAGTGGTCTCCTGCTGTGTACAGTCTTAGCCAATTTCTCCCATTTTTCCTACATATGTAGCATTTTCAATGTTTAGTATGAAAGGAGAAGGAGTAGATGTTTGGGAAGCAATGAATAGATTCTTTCTGGAAAACAGATTAAATACCTCAAACTGATGATATCTCAACGAGATTAATAGTTGAGCTTTTTTCAGTATTTTGAAGTTGAATCCATGTTAGGCCAGAGCTCTACCACTGAGCTACATCCTCATCGCCCACTTTTAAGTGTTATTTTATTTTGAGACAAGGCCTTACAACTCAGTGAAAGCCTACCCTGGGAAGAACATGTACTAGAAGGGAACATACCCTAGGATGGTCTCAAATTTGCATTTTGAGCATATCTTACCCTCCCAAACAGTTTTTACTACAATCGTGTGCCAATATGCTTGGCTTAAATATTGCTGTAGAAGGCATCTCAACTGCCTATGATCTCAGGTAGCACAAAATGTAATATGCTAATTACATAAAGGAAGAATTATTGTGATGACGTTCTGTGGCACATTATATATCTAAAACCCCATTCCTGTCTGTCTAAGGGCTTTATGGAAGTACTGTAGCTTGTAAAAGAGTCTCATACTCTTTAGAGGGGACAGACAGGAACTCCATGGCTACCAATTAGATAATAGTAATGACTTACATGTAGAATGAATGTGAATGCTTTTCTTGGAGGATAAGGATCATAAATCTACACAGAAAAAAAGGGAAATTTTTCTTCTGTTTTTCTTATATTTTCTCCAAAATATCATTAAAGATGTAAGCTGACAAACACCAGGTGTGGTGGCACATGCCTGTAATCTTAGCACTCAAGAGGCTGAGGCAGGAGCATCACCATGCGTCTCAAGCCAGTCTGGTCTACATAGTGAGTTCAAGGTCAGCCTGAATTATATAGTGAGATAAAGAAAATGTGAGCTGACATTTCGATTATGTATTTGACACTGGGACTACTTCTGAAAATCCCAGGTGCCTGGTTCTCATTCCTCTAAAGAAATCTCATGCACCGTCGCAGTGTTCTGAGCATGAGGCACTGTCAGAATGTAGGCAGCGGGCCAGTGAGATAGCTCAGTGGACTAAAACACCTGCTTAGGCAGCTTAGGCAAGTGCAGGGACCACAGTTCGATCCCTAGAACCACATGCTGTTTCATCCCTGCCTCCAGGGTGGGCTGAGCCAGCTCCCCACCTCAAAAAAATATTATTAAAAAAAAAGAATGTAGGCAGCCTAACAAGAGGATGCTTGAACATGAGGGAGTGAGCGGAAGGCAGGTGTCACGTCAGCGATGTCTAGGCAGATGTCAGAGAATGTGGAGCTTCAACTTACAAAGGCAAAAACAGGTGAAAACTGTACGCTATATAGACTATGAGGATTACTGAGTCTATAAAACGCAGATCTACGTGGCACAACTAGATTCCTTTTTTCTACTTCCATGACCCAGGAAAAGCAGATCACCAGATAAGACAGACAAAGGCTCAGCTGGGCAGGGGAGTTAAGCCCCTCAGAGCCTGCCAAGCACGCACTAGTGCAGGGTTAGTCCTGGAGAGGAAGCTGCTCCGAAGGCTTTGCGAAGGGAACTTTGGTGAGCTGCTGTCAGTGTGGGGTAGGAAGACCCAGCAGCCTTCAGGCTGCTCATAGCTGCGGTATGTACGCATTTTGTACAAGCCCTCCCTGGAAGTGTGGTAGAGTTTGAGGACATAAGGAGATGGTAACTCCAGTGATACGGTGCAAATTAACCTGAAGAAAGAGAGATTGTGCAGACTGGAGCCAAGTAAATCAGGCGAGCCTTTTAAAGAAGATTGGAGATCTTTGAAATCCGTGATTCAGCAGGATAGGGATTCATTGTCATTGTTGTTGATGCTGGCATTAAAGACAGAGAAACCCAAGTAGTATGGGCTTGAGAGCGGCCTCTTGGGTCAAAGAGCAGCCCTTGGAAGCTGAGAGAAACCTGCTTTGGCAGTGAGGAAGGAGCCAAACAGCACAGCTGTGCTGGGCAAGGCGGTCGATGCCTGCAAGCCCAGCATGCAGGGGGCTGAGGAAGGATTGCCAGGGGCGAGTCCCACCTGGCAACTTAGTGAGATCCTCTATCAAACTAATAAAAAATATTTTTTAAAAGGCTGAGGATGTATCTCAATGGAAGAGCACTCCTGGGTTTGACCCCCAGTAGATACACACACACACAC
>NW_004524798.1:2886896-2890524 GCF_000260255.1 Octodon degus | reverse complement strand
GCACACGCACACGCACACACACACACACACATACACTTACACTTACACAGCCAACCATCACAGGAGCTAGAAGACCATGAGATCCAGGCGATCCCATGGCTTAGGTGTTGTGTTGGTTCAGGCCCTGGGACCCTGAACAGGGACTAGGTGAGGTACTCTGCTTGGAACTCTGTTCTACAGCAGTTGTGCACTTAGTAATCACTGTTGCCTTAAGTCACTATAATTGCGGTGATTTGTTATGCAGAAGGATAGAAAACTACAGGGAATATGTTAATCTGACCCATTTGGGTCTTTTGTCATTTTCCTACAAGATTTTAAAGAGGTTTTCAGAATTATGGAATTTATCCAAAACTTCTGGGTGATATCTATGATATCTATCTATCATCTATCTATCTATCTGTCTGTCTATCTATCTATCTATCTATCTATCTATCTATCTATCTATTATTTATCTACCTATCTCTTTAGTACTGGAGGTTGAACTCAGGATCTTTGCACTGAGCTACATACTTCATTTATTTTTTAAATTTTATTCTCCCTAGGTCACTGAATTGCCCTGGCTGGGTTCTAATTCTTGTCCTTGTTCTTCCTCGCATAATGCAGCCTAGCGGTCAAGATGAACATGCTGACTTCCACGTGTCAAGCATCTGGCCTGCTCCGAAACATTGGCCACCCACATCTCAGTTGATTCTCACTATGACTATCATGTTGAGTTAGGTCAGAGAAGGTACCTGTAGCCCAGAGAGGAAACAAAGCTAGCCTCAGGTTAAAAGCAAAACTCCACATGTTCACAGCTTCCAGACCGGTGTACTTTCACTACACCCCAGGATTTCCATAACAAGACTAAGAGGTGAAGTGTCTCATACACTGAGCAGAGTTTTGTTGAGAAGGACCTCAAGCATTCCCATGGTTCCAAGCCCAGGCGAACAAATGCTTCCACCTTCGAGTTCCATCTCACATTTTGCACAGCTTTGAGGAGTTCCTCGCTCTTTCTGACTCCATCTCTGAAGGACAATCAAGGGGAACATCCTTGGTTTTATCATTCTATTGAAATTAAAAAAAAACATGCTGCCCTAAGGGATAGCTGTGAAGTGCACTGCAACGCCACCTCAGCAGTTCCACTGTGTTCCGAACCTATTAGAACAATTAAAGTTCATCATTTGACAAGTATCTGAGTGTGCACCACGCAGAAGACCCCAAGGTAATATCAGAAATACAGTGGCGTATAAAAATAAACCTAGCCTTAGGTCTTTGGGATCCATTCATACTTGGGGACCTTCCCTTCAGTTTAGCCACTTTGTCTTTATGAGCTATCTACTTGCAATGTAGATAGGAGACAAGCCCGTTAAAATCATTACCTCATTGTATTGTAGCTCTTTTTAACCTCTTGGTTTACTAGTCTAGCCTATTAACTTCTCTTGGGCAAGGAAAATGTGCTTTCCTTATAGACCTAGGATTACTATGGCCTGTGGAAGTTGTGTCCATAATAAAGGTACTTTATTATTTTCCACTATCAAAATCATGAACAGGAGCTGGAGAGATAGCTCAGAGGTCTAAACCTCTGCCTGGTAAGCATGAGGACTAGGGTTTGATCCCCAGTCCCACATGCTCTGGCAGCCCCACGCTGCACCAGCCACTGAAATGGGGTGTGGTCTTGCACCCCTATAATCCAAGCTCTGGGAAGGCTGAGACAGGATCACTATGAGTCCGAGCTGTGTAGTAAAACTCTGTAATAAATAAACAAACAAATAAAATATTTTTAAAAATCATGAACAGGCTCTGTAGAGATTTCCTAAGTTACCATCTTTTTCTCCTAGGAAACTGGGTGTGATGAAACAACTGCTTATAATTGCAGCCCAAATCCCAAATTAGCTAAGCTAAGTGCAGGAATCAGCTAGCCACTGCTCCTGGCCCCTTCATGTATCTTTCAAAACAAAAAAGTCAAAGCGGCATTGACACTACTATTGCAGTCTTTAAATAACCACTGGTTCCGACCGGCAGCTTCTGAGCTGAGCAGCCCCTACGCACACTGTGTCCCTGGCTCACTGGGTAGCAGATATCTAATCAACACGGCCTGGAAACCCCTTTTAGACATCAGGCTCCGTTAGCAACAACACAACAAACAGTAGAAAGGGCTTCTGGGTATAAGCTTCTGGCTGCTTCGAGAATTGCTGCTAAAATAAGGGCGCAAAGCCACAGGTGTTCCCAGCCTTCAGAAGAGCAAGCCCTGGTGTGGGGTCAAGGCCAGGCATGTTTGGCCAGGCCGAGGCAAAAGGATTTGCGGTAAGAGCCATCTATCTGCAGACCAGAGTGACAAGGAAGGGTACTATAGACACATTCCTTCTCCCATAGGATGTGTCAGGTCTCTAACTGAACACTCTGGCCCCGGGGTCTACTACTCCAATTTGTTGTCTTCTAGTTCTCTTTCTGAAACTAAGAATGGACCCCGCCACTTCTGTTTACAAGTCCCATTTGAATTACCAGGTCACAGACAATAATGCCAATACCACTGCAAGCATTTAGTCTCCTTTCACCACCCAGACACAACCTTGTTGCTAACCTTATCTTCGGCTACTCGTGTCTGTGAACAATGAGCTTCAGGAACTCCATCTGTCAGACATGAAATTCACCTTGTCTTACAGGGAACATTCAGCAGGGCCTGAGACATATTTGTGGGTTCCAATTGGAGTTGAGGAATTGCTGCTGATATTCAGTAGACAAAGGTGAGGGATGATTCTCCTGAACATCTTACCCTGCACGGGACAGCTCTTCATGGTGATGCATGACTTGTTCTGGCCCCAGTCGGTGCATTTGTCTTCTAAGACTTGATTCCAATGTGCTCTTTTCTGCAAAGCCCCTCTCAATCACAGGCAGGCTCCCCTTCTCCATTGCTTCCATTTCTTTGTCTAATCCTATAACGCTATTAAAATATTTAAACAGCTTACTCTTCTTCCTCAAAGAGCATAGATAACAAGGTGGCTTTTCTCTTAAGAATTTGAAAAGCCTTCTTGAGCCTCCACTTCTATGCACAGTGCATGTCAGCGCTACACACAGCTGTGGTCCCCGCCTCCAAGGCTTCCTGTGGACTGAAGTGTCATACTACACACAGGGGACTGTGTCCTTGGTTGGGGGTTGTGTCGTCTTATATGCATCTGCATCCATCCAGCATCACTTCACCCTGGACAGGAGACGTAGGCTTATCTTCTGCGTTTAAAATAATCCCCACTCACTCAAGATGTTTTTGTAGCACAGATATTTCTGAAAGAAGGATGGAAAGCATTTGCTTGTGAATGATTTCAAAATGAACATCAGACACCTCAGTTCTGAAAGTTGCAACCTGTTCTGGAGGCTTAACTGCTGTCCAGCCCCAGGGATAAAGTCAGCAGCTCCTCCACTCCCCTGCCTCCCCTGACCCCTCAGGTCTTCCTTCTGGACTATCCCAAGAAGTATGACTAGTCAATGCTCTCTTAAGATAGATTCCATATTCCTACTTTTACCCAGTTCAAATCTGTACACCTTTGTCCAAGCGGAGTTCTTCAATACCCTCAGAAAGAAGGAAAAAGAGTAGTGGGTTTCTGAGCAACAGTCTCAGAAGGTGGATTTGATTGAAAACTAGGAACTTGTTTTG
>NW_004524798.1:2882078-2886631 GCF_000260255.1 Octodon degus | reverse complement strand
GTTTCATGCAGAGTCTCACTACACAGCTTGGACTCACAGTGATCCTCCTGTTTTCAGCCTCCCCAGTGCTGAGATTACAGGCATATACCACCATGCCTGGACTTGGTCATTGGCTCAACATGGCATGTGGGATGGGGTATTGGACCCTGGTCCCTGTGCTTGTCAAAGCAGGTGTTTAGTCTGCTGAGCTATCTCACCAGCCCTGCATCCCATCTTTAAGAACAGATTCTGAGCCTTGTTTGTCTCTACTCTTCAGAGCATAGAACAATTTTAAGTGTATTGATGATCAAAGAATAGTCAAGAGCCTTGCTGCCATTTTGGACTCTTTCCACAGATTAGGATTCCACATGGGTTGGGGCCATTGGGTAGTCTGCGGAGCAAATGCCTTCTTCCATCCCTCATTATCTATGAAATGTACACAACAAATGGTGCCACCAGGGGAATCCCTTCTCTCCTTCCTATTCCAAACTCATGCACAAGCCTTTCACACTCCAGGGACATCTTCAGAAGAGGTGCCAGTTCTCTCACCATCCAATCCTCATTTGTCCCACCACAGAGCAGGAATGCAGTCAGTGGCAGTGAGGCTTCTTTATTCCTTAGTGTTTTATTGCCAGCATACATGATCCATGCAGCTTGTAAGAAGGAAGATTTCAAAGACATAAACAGGGATCTAACTTAGGGAGGTTATTTGTCCACTTATGAGACTTCACTGACTAGAAAACAGTCCTTAGAGAGGCTGCTGTTGGGCTGCTTTTCTGAACTGAGGCATAGTGGATTTAATAGTCAATAAACCTACCATTTCCTCTGGGAAGCTGAAAGCTCAACAGAGCTCTGGACTTCCAGGGTTTAGTGGTCTAGGGTAGAAAAGCAGATTGCAGTGGAACTTACTGTTTAGTACTATTGCTTAATACTCTTCTCTCTACTGTGTTAGGGATTGTGAGGCACGTTGAAATTTAGGTACAACATTTTCACAATTCCAATGGCAAAATGCATTTTAAATAAATGTTTTAGTCTAAAGAACACAAATTTTCAAGTACACAGTTGACTTGGGATTGCCAGAAATAGTAGACAAACGTAAGAATCCTGTTAAAATATTTTAGGGGCACTTTCAGTGAGAAAATTGACGAGCTGTGCGTGCAAATATCACAAGATGAAAGCTAACGTAGTGAAAGAGAGGGCACAGGAAGGCAGGAAGTGTAAGAAGACCTGATTTCTCCTCCTGGTCCTGCCAACAGCTAGCTCAGAGGACTTAAATCATGAACTCAGTTTCCTCATCTCTCTGTGAAAACAGGATAACAGTAGTTGTGCTGCCAATAGCACAGATTTGCAAAGCGGACCTAAGGAAAGAGAGGACTTGGAAAAGCTCTGGGACACTAAGCAGTTTTGCAGAAAATAATATAACAATGGGTCTCTCTGGATCTGAATGGCTCAAGTGATGGTCTTGTAGCAGAATTTTTGAGACAACGGGTCCCAGACATGGCAAGCAGACACTGTCAGGCCTTAGGCTTCTTTGATGAGCGCCCTGTAGCTTGGGGACATCTCCACTGACAGTTCCAAGTGATGTAGACTCCATGTGGGGAAGAGGGAGCCATTGCCCTGGGTGACAGTGGTATGCAAATGTTGAAATTACTGTGCCCAAGAGCCTCTATAGATCACAGAATAGACCGTGTGGCCACTGGGAGCATTCCTTCAGGGCTCTTAAAGAGGAGATGCATGCAGGGGCATTGATCTGGGAATCACATACACTAGGGACCTCCCTGAAAGAGACCCTACAGCCCATGCACTCATGTGGACCACAAGAAAACAAGCACCCCTGGTTCAATGGCAAGTGCCATTTTTAATAACTGGGACATTACACTTTCAATCTAAAAGGTTTGTAATATGAGCACAGCTGGGCCGTCATTACTGCCCTTCCAAAAGATAAATCTTGGAGGGTCTTCCTTCACTCCTCCTTTTTTTGTTTTTTTAATCCTGAAGTTAGGATGCTGCTCATGATGCCCATCATGGGTCTTGAATGTGGGCAATATTTCCTCCTTGTGGTTGGAGGGAATCCTCCAGGCAGCACAATGGTTCTGGTGAGCAGGACATGGGATTCTGCACGTGCTGCTCTTGTCCTGCCCATTGCAAGCCGTGAGATATACCCTTTAGCGTATTTGAGGAGAGGGTAAAGGTGCTTGGGCTGAGAAGAGTAAACTCTTCCAGAGGACCCCTTCATAATCCTGTGTCAATCCTGGTCCCAGCAGGAAATACATGTAGGGTACCATTGGGTGCCCCCATTGGGGGCAACTCAATGAAATAAATACAAAGGCTGGGAAAGTGACAGGAAATCCATATGGCATGGAAAAGCATGCAGGGGCTGCAGGCAGGCAGGATCCATTGTCATTCCTTGTTCTGATGGGGGAAAGGGAAACAGTGGTTATCAGAGCCCAGAGGGAGACACTGACCAGGCAAATTGACTTTGGGTGGAGGAACACAATGGCTAAGCCTGGGCCCAGGGACGAGGTGAGACACAACAGCTATGACCTCATTATCTTACCCTCCACCTCCTTTCAGGGCTTTCCACTGGCTTAACCCAGAGGGAAGCTAGAAGCCAAGATTAATTAGACACAGCCTACATTCTCGTGAAGGGTGGAGGGTCTTCTCAGAGGGGAAATGGAAGCCATCCAGCACACTTCTGGTTAACATGCTTTAAGTTTAAACAAAACCCTCAAACAAAGAGAAACATAACTTGGTGGAAAGACCACAGGGTCGCAAGTGATGGAAACAAGGCTATCACCCAGTCCCAGCTCTGCTCCTCACTTGCCGACATATCTCAGGTTGACCATTTTGTCTTTCTGCATTAGGACTTTCCCTTTTCCCCTCTATGGGTGTGCAGTTGAAGTGTGTTGCTCAGTTCAGAAGAGTGGTGAGCCTGAAAAATAGCTTGAGCCCCAATATCCAGATAGGGAAGAGAAGAGCAAGTATCTATGGCTATTGTAGCTCAGGAAGAGAAAAAGGAGAGAGAGAGAGAGAGAGAGAGAGAGAGAGAGAGAGAGAGCTCAGATCCCTCTGATCTGGTAGAAAGGAACAGGGCAAAGAAACAGAGTCCTGAGTCTAACCACATCCCAAGATGCTCCCATCCTCCCATGTCCAACAGGGACTGGGGGGTGTTCCTTGACAGTAGCAGGTATAACCATTGGTGAAAGAAGACAGGAGTCTATGTCTGAATGAGAGAACACTGCTTTCATTTAGCGATTGCTGGCTATTCTTGCCTAGTCACCAGAAAGCGCAGCAGAAATTATGCATCTTAATAGCCATGTGTTTCCAATAGACTTTGTCCTTGTGTTCTGCCCAGTCTTTGGAATGTATAGTCCAGACAGTGCAGAATCTGCTCACAGCTAATGAGAATACTGGAAGAGATAATATCCAAGAGACATTGATGAAATACAGACCTTCACTGTGTCTCATAGTAGAAGTAGAAGAAGAGAGGAGTATGAACCAGGGACTATTCAGACAGACTAGTCACTGCAGGAGTAGGGATTAGAAACATGGAGCTGAATTTCTCCCTTTGCCTCTCTGTTTTGTGATCTCTCAAGGCCACCATGATTTGGAAGGGTCATGGTCACACATTCTGACAACCTCTTCTAGGAAGGTAGAGTCTGAGTAAGGGAAAGAACAGTGAAGAAAATTAAGAGAGTTAGAATTTGAAGATATATAGCATCTTAGGTGTTGGGATACTTTCACTCATGTCTTAAACTGTGTCTTCCACTGGGCACTATGACAAGCACCTAACACCAAGGAAGGTCGTCCAGGCACTGCCTGGTACACTCTCTAATTCAAACTTAGTCAGTGACTGTCCCTCTGATCTCAGTTCAATCATCCCTTCCCCAGGAAAATCACAACAGATTTCACTCACCAGGGCAAGTGGAGGCCTCTTGCTATGGCTATGGAGACATTGGCTTTGTAGTACTTACCTGGATGGAATTTTGCAATGATTTGATTGGCTCCTGTCCTCTCAGGGCATGCGAGTTTCGTGAAACTGTGCAATCCATTGTTCTCTTGGATACTAGTTCTGTCCAAGGAAATATAAATAAGCTCTTAGTTACATTAGTTCAATGAATAAATGTTCTGGCTTTTCAGATTTCAGTTTTGTTTCTTGGTACCTGGAATAGCTTTCTTAGCTTAGCCTTTCAATATCAGTGATTTAGATGATGTAGTGGTTACGGTGTTTAAGGGAATAGATTTAATATGGGACACATAATTTATAACACTATTTTATATTAGCCACCCAAAGAGTCAACTGCAGAAGAATGCAGGAGATCTGTTCAAGCACTAGAGACCAAAAGAATCCTGCTGAGGGCAGAAATGTCCTGCACAAATCCAGCTGAAGACCTAGAACCTACCACAATGTCTCATGCAAGTCTCTATCAGGAAACTGCACTAGGGAGGCCCAGAGGTCAGTGGTGGAAGCTAGAAAGTCTGTGTCAGTAGGGTGAAGGAACTGTGCCAGCAGACGGAGGATCTGCCCCGGAGCCAGGAAGTGACCCTCAAAGTAAGGACCAGAGCTCCCTCAA
>NW_004524798.1:2872339-2881134 GCF_000260255.1 Octodon degus | reverse complement strand
GAGAACTGAAGCCATTCTCAGTGACAACAAGGACCAGAGCTTCCCTGACGATAAAAACTGAGTTCATATTAGGCAAACCCATGCAACAAGCTTCTCCGAGAGAATCAATAACACACCATCTGCCCCTCCAGTTCTTCCACGCTGTTGGCTCCAGTTCTCATGTGGGCCTTCCACCGATTCAATCCAGTTGGGTGTTACAAGTTGACCTTCAGTTATTCCACCACAGATAATAGTAGTAGATACAGGTGTTATGCAAGTATTAACAGAGAAAGATACCTGAAGGAATGGGAAGGACCAGGACAAGTCAGTAAATGTTGACAAGTGAAACTAGAATACATAGCATGTGTAGACCCTCTCTTCCTTCAAGAGCTCCAAATGACTCATTAAAAGCAACCTGCATTAAAAATAGAAATATTTGCTTATGAAATGAATGTTTGTTTATGAAATACTTATGAAATGGCTGATAGGATAAAATAAGATATGGCCCATTTGGGGGAATTGTTATAGATGGGCCATGTTCAGATTAGAACAGGACTTACTTGGAAGTTTTATTACAGGAAGATATATAGAAGAAAAAAAATGGGAGATGGCTCAGTGGTCTAAGTACCTGTCTGGCAAGCACAAGGACCATGGTTCAATCCCAGCCCTGGAACCCTAGGCGCACTGAGCCAGCCACGAAAACCAGGCGTGGTGGCACAAACCTGTAATACCAGTGCTGAGAGGCTGAGACAGGAGGATCACTATGAGTCTGAGCTGCATAGTGAGACCCTGCACCAAAGAAAGAAAGAAAGAAATATTTTATATATATATATATATATATATATATATGCATAACACAAATATAAACATGTATAAGGAAAGAATTGATTTGTGGCACATGGAGCTTCCATGTATGCAAAAAGTAGATTGGTGCTTGGGATAAATTTAAGCCCATGTCAAAATAGGAGAAAAAGGTTGGCTATAAAACATTTCTAAAGATTTCTGCACTGAAAGCTTTTAAAATATGCATAATATCACAAGTTTAGTATAAGAAGGGATGGAGGGGACGGCCAGAGAGCTCAGCAGACTAAGGTACCTGCTTAGGCCAGATGCAGGGACCCAGGTTGGATCCCTGGTGTGCTGTGTCAGCCCTGCCCAGGGGGTGCTGGGGTGGTGATTGAGACTGGGTGTAGTGGTGTATACCCGTAATCCCAGCACTTGGGAGGCTGAAAACAGGAGGATCACCATGAGTCCAATCTGTGTAGTGAGACCCTGTACTAAATACATAAAAGAGGGATAGAGTTGCACAAAGATAAATCCTCCAAAATTTGAAGATATAGTAAAAGAAAAATTTATTTAATACAATACGGTAGCACAGTGCAATTCAGTAACACAGCACACTAGAGTCTCTTCTTTCTCCTAGTGATCTCGTGGATAACTGAGAACAGAGGCTCACTTCTGCTGCCCAGCTTTGCCCAATAGAATAGCTCAAGAGAGTATGGTATTGTATATTGCTGGCCTAAGAAAATATCCAAATTCAAAACTGAATATGTGGTTTCTACTGAGTGCATATTACTTTCATGTCATTTTAAGTCAAAAAAATCATACATTGAGCCATTGTAAGTCAGGGACCATTTGTACTGTTAAGTCATCAGTAGAATTTCCATGATTTATGGACAATTAAGGTTATGATATATAAATGGAAAGCTGGTATAATCTCTGATTATACCATGGTTCATTAGAATTTCTCCAAAGCTGAGAAATTTTGCTTAGGGAATCTCAAAATTCTTTTTAGGAACAGGAAGGGGAAAAAAAGATAAATATATAAAAGAGGAAATTTCAAAATCACAGAATCTGTAATCTCATTTCTTAAAATCATAAGTGAGGAATTTTCTTGTGGCATAAAGAAGGCTGCCAAAGGGAAAAAAAAAAAAAAAAAAATGCTGACCTCTTTGAAGAGCAAAGATATGCACGATAACAGAGGAAACGACACGGGATAAGGTGAAGCTCTATGAGGCTAAGCAATGGAAAAACCAGAAATTCTGTGAAACCTATTGTTGACAGTTCAGGATGATGATGGAAAAAAAGAGATTAGGTAGCTCCAAAGGTTCTGCTCCAAAATATGACATTCCGCAGTGTCAGTAGGGTGGGGTGGGAAAAGAGAGGTCATTCTCTTAAAAAGAATAGATCAAAATTGTGTCAAGAAATCATCTGCTTGGGCCGGCGAGATAGTTCAGTGGTCTAAAGCGCCTGTTTAGGCAAGTTTAGGCAAGTGCAGGGACCGCAGTTCACCCAGCACCACATGTAGTGCCAACCCCACCCTTAGGGCAAGTTGAGCTGGCCAAAAAAAAAAAAAAAAAAGATAAATAAAAAATAAATCACCCGTTGGCATCTAAGACTTCTTTCTAGAACTCCTTGGAGGTAACAAAGGAAGCAAGGAGAAGGAGAAGGATGGTGTTTTTATTTTTATTTTTATTTCTTTATTTACTTTATTTACCTAGTAAAGTATTTTAGAGAAAGGTCTACAGGGTGTTCAGGGTGTACTACTAGATCAAACTCCTAGTGATACTCCTGTTTACTGCCTCCCGAGAGCTGGGATTACAGATGCCTGCCACCGCACCCTGTCTCAGTTGCAGTTTCAGTATGCTCTGAGGGTGGGGCTGGCACAGCAGGCCCAGGGGATCTAACCCCTGGCCCCTGTGCCTGCTTGCAGCTCTTTAATCCATAGAGCTATTTGACTGGCTCAAGGATGGTGTTTTTAAAGGTTAAACACGACTAATGACAGAGCCTGCAGTTCCAGATGTGAAGACCAGGACCTAGTTGTCAGTGAGCAGATCCGTCCCTCCCTCTGCTGACTCCTCTGGAACTAATGTACCTTGTGGAGCTGTCAGCACAGAGTTTTAATAGAATTCATTGTCCAGGGCAGAGGAGATTGATGCACTTAATGCTACAGGGAGGGTAGAGGTGATAGTTAAATGGAAAGGGCAATAGAGGTATCGAATTTGTTTATTATTGCTACAGAAACAAATTACCATGAATTATCTTAAATTTAGAAAGTCACAAATTTAACCCAACACAATTAATTATGTTACGGTCTGCAAATGGGAGGCCCAGAATGGGTCTACCTGGACTGAAGTCAAGATTCCTGCATGGCTGCCTTCCTGCCGGAAGCTCTTGCTTTTTCAAGTTTGCAGAGGCTGTTTGTCCTCCCTGACTCCACACCGCCTTGCTGCCTGCTTTCATTTTCACAGCTCCTGCCTTGACCTGGCCCTCTGACCTCCCTCTTCTAAGGATCTTTGTTAGTATAGTGCCCTAGCTGCTTTCCTGTCTCTGGGACACAATACTGAACACGTACAAGTTGAAGAAGTTTTTACAGTTTCTATCCATGATTGGCTGGTTCCGGGCACCAAGAAACAGGATGGCAGAAGAGCATGGTAGGAGGAGCGGAGCTTAACCCAGAGCATCACTGTAGCGAGAAGAGGGAGGAGCCTGGGATAAGAATACTCCCTTTAGGGGCTGGGGAGATGGCTCAGTGGAATAAGCGCTTCCCTGGCAAGCGCAAGGGCCTGAGTTCAATCCCCGGTTCCGAAAAAAAAAAAAAATAATAATAATAATAATACTCCCTCTGCCAGGTGCATTTCCAGGAACCCACCTGTGCCTGGGTCCCAGCTCCTAACAGCATAATCAGCTGCAGACTCTTCAGTAAAAGAATCGACCAATGAACACAGTGTTTCTGTGATCCAGTCCCTTTCCTTTCCTTTCTTTTCTTTTTTCTGTGTCAAGAATCAAACTCGGGACCTTTACACTTGCCAGGCAAGTACTGTACCACTGAGCTATATCCCCAGTCTCCTAGTCACTTTCCAAACATATGAAACTTTTGGGATGTTTTATATTTAAATCAGCACCCCATGAGCTCATCAAATAATTCAGAAAATTCTCCTATTTCAAGAACTTTAATGACATCTGCAGAGTCCACTTCATCATCTTGGTAACCTATTTGCAGGTCCCTGGAAACAGAATATGGACATCATTTGGATGTGGGTATTATTCTGTCTACCACGGTTTCCTACCATTGTTAGAACAAATTACCACAGATGAAACTGTATAAAAATAATAGAAATTTATTTTCTAACGGTCCTGGTGGTGAAGAATTCAAGGTAGTCCTTACTGGAGTAAACGTTAGTTATTATCAGGGGTACATCATCTTTCAGAGGCTCTGAGTGAAAAATTTATTTACCTGTTTTAGCTACTAGAGGCTCCATTCCTTGGTTAGCAGCTTCTTTCCTCTTCAAAGCCAGAAATAGTCCAGTGTTTCTCACACAGCACCACTTTGATGCTGACTACTCTGTATTCCTCTTCCACATACAAGGAATTTGTCATTCAATAATCCAGGATACTTGCTTATCTCAAGGCCAACTGATTAAGCAATCTTAATTCCATCTGTTGTTTAATTATCTGCCACAAAACTTGGTACATCTTACAGGTTTCTAAGATTGGAATGTGGACATTCTTTGGTGATGGTCATTATCCTGCCTATGTTAATGTCTTAGTTATTTTTCTCCCTGCTGAGATACCCAAATGCCCAGAGATAAGGAAAGAAAGCTTTACTTAGCTTGCAGTTTGTAGAGGTTTCAGTCCATAATTGGCTGGCTCCAAGGCAGGGTGGCACAAGGCAGGGTCAAGAGTCAATGGAGGTGGAAGACAAGGAAAGCAAAGTGGGAGTGGGGAGCAAGCAAGACTCTTTCTGTTCCTTCTATTATATGCAGCCTATCTGCATTAGGGCAAATGTAGCCTTCAAACCCTTAATCCTACCCATAACTATGTCAAGCTGATCAGTAGACTGATTTACCAATCATGCGTCCTTAATCCCAGAATTACATACTCTAGATTCACCCAACTTTGAAGAAGCCCTCTGACTGTATGAGGCTTTGGAGAAACATCTAGACACAAAGCACAGCAGTGAACTTACTTGGATTCAAATCAGGCCTGTAAGATGTCACTGTTTCTCTTGATAGATAAGGAAGCTGACTGGGAGGGAAGAATTTTATTTCCTAAGGGCTTTTCTCAGGGCTGAGCTTGAAGTGAACTGAGGTCTGTGTGACTCCAACGGATCGCTCTTTTCACAGGGGCTTATATGGTAATGCTAGACCTTCTAAGGTCAACAGACAGAAGAAGCTGAAGCTACAAGTGGTAGATGAGATAGCTGGCCATGTGCTCTTCATTATCAGGTGATTCTCAGACATATCAGACCATAGAGAAGTGTTCTGCAAGTAAAGGACAGGCATAGGAGACACAAAGATGTGCCCTGGCCTCGACATGTTCAGGTACAATCTTTCTGACCAAAGGATCATTTCAGGCACATGGGTTCTACCAGAGAGTTTGGAATATAAATTCCATGAAGATAAGGTCAGTGTCTGTTTTGTTCATCCTTGAGTGCTAAAGGTCTTAAGGATAAACATTTATTGAGTGGACCAAAGAAGTTTCAAAAATGCAAACACAACAAATTCTGAGGACAATAGAAACAAAAATTTAATAACATAGTTACAAAAAGAACATTTTTAATTTGGATGAAATAAAAGAAGAAAAAAGAATCATAAAAGAAGCAGATGCCTAGAAGTATGGGAATTACCACTGGTATAAAGAATAAGCCTAAATCAGGTGCTCTGTCCTGTGTCCCTTGGTAAGATAGCTCCTTCCCCAGGATCCTCACTGAAGGGGTCTAGCCTGGTCTCTATTGATTCCATCAGGAACATGGAAAGCTGACAAGACTGGTGCTCAGAATCCATGGAGGTCAACTTGGGATCTTCCCTCCTGGGCTGGATGAGCCCATTGCTCTTGAGGAGGTTCTGCAATTTAGAGGCAAGAAGCCTTACAGAAAAGAGGCGATGTTCTGAAAAAATAAAGATTTTTAAAGGAATATATTTATAAGAGCTAGAAAGGAAGTTAAATAGAATGGATCAGAAGGTAGAAAGTTGCAAACAAGTACTAAATTTATCTTTACTTTTATACTAAGGATGATCAAAAACTACAGTGAATTTTGAAATATTTAGCAGTAAAACATGCATCATCATGAAATTCACTCAGAAGAGTCCCCTTGGCTTTGAATACAATTGTCCCATGATTCTTCTTGCTTTTTGAAGCAGTTCTGGAAGTCCACTTTCATAAGTTTCTTCGTGAGATGTGATACCATTGGCAAGTGCCATCCCATAGAAAGGCAGCCTTAGAAAAGTATCATGGTGTGTCCTCATCCACCTGGTGCTGTGTAACTTCCAGATCTCCCATTCTTCCCCAGAGTGAGAATAATCATGAAAAGTAAATAGTTGGAATGGTTTCAGTATGTTAAGAACAGCCATGACAATTCAACTACAGATACTCAAGAGACTTCCTGAGCTGCTTCAGAAAGCAGCAAGAATAATGGGATAAGTGTGTTATCTGACTAAATCACTTAGCTTTGTGGATTCTCAGTACTTGATAATTAGAAATGGGCAGAGGCAAATTTAGGAACTCTCAGAAAATCCCTAGGCAGTGACACCATCAACAGAGCACACGTGTATATTGTGTATGTGTGTCCATTTATACATGAGTAAACTTTTTTTTTTTTGCTTGATGAATGAGTTTATTGGTCTTTATCTGAAAAATCTTCATAGAAATTTGGTGTAACTCTCAGCATCCCTCTCCTGAGCTCTGAGGAAGCTTGCCTTCTTTTGAGCTACCCGATCTTTCTTCTGGGCAAGGGACATTTTGGGATGGTTCTACCTCTTCTTTTTAACTTCTCTCTTTGGCTTCTTTTCATAGACTGGATTCTCTCCTTTAGCAGCATGAGCTTTCTTATACATCTTCTCCATGTCTGGAGTTACACTGTTTTTTTTTTTTTTTTTTTGCGGAACTGGGGATTGAACTCAGATCCTTGCATTTGCCAGTCAAGCGCTTATCCTACTGAGCCATCTCCCCAGCCCCCATACTGTTCTTGATGTACTGAGAGAACTGTTTCTTGTAAGCATCTTCATCTTCTTCCATTAGGTAGCGCATATAGTCTACGACATTCTGACCCATGATGTGCTTCTGCACTAAACTCCTTGCTTTCAGAATCATAGCCAGAGAGTCATTTAGTACTATGATGGATGGACTCCATCCACAGCACCCTTTAGGGCCCAATAACTTTATTGCCAGTTGTAGTTCTGGCGAGGCCTGCATCCAAATAGCAGCAGGTGAAGGCACCAGGTTTGCCATCAATGCTGTCCACATTGTGTTCGCCTACAGTCACCTCCAGCTGGCCTTCATAGTTCCTATCCATGCCAAGCCTATTGAGAAGCCTGCGGGCCAGCAGCAGGCCAGCACAATACGCTGTAGTATAATTCATTAGGCCAACTTTCACACTGTATTTGGGTAGTTCATGTGTATATGCTGCACAGACTCTCATATCCCGTTCAGTACGGGCATAAGCAATCTGACAAATGATATCTCTGTTAGTTACCTGAACTGTCATCCTGTATTTAGGTGTGTGATACTTATTTTTGTCCTGGATTACCAACTGTTTCCTAGTGTAGTAATCAGTTTTGCCCTCCCGTTATCTTCCAAACTTCACTTGGTTTCTCTTAAAGTAGGCCTTATTCTTTTTTTAAAATTTTTCATTAATTTTAATGAGAGAGAACTAGCAATGAGACAGTTTCAAAACAGGTTACTAGGACAGTTACAATAATTGATACATCACAACTTGTTGTCTTCGTAGTAGTTATTCACAGCACAAGATGCAGACATGATCTCGTCTAAATATTAGTACAAATCTTTCTTCTCATTGAACTAAGAGAAAGTAGCTGTATATCTATGCTATTTTGTATACACATATATGCATTTTTTCACTACAAAATGGTCTTTCATTTATATCCCCCTTTTTTTCTTTTGTTTTGTCAGAGATGGGTGCTCCATTGCTGTTAGGGAAGCTACATTTGGAGAAGTCTTTCACATTTGACACCAGTTCAAATTCTGTAGGTACTTGAATTTAGCAAAATGACCCAATATAGTCTAATAGTGGGTTATCAGCAGAGCTGGCAATTGTCAGAAGTTGTTGACTTGAGCCTTTTACAGCTCAGCATATTAATATGGCTTTGCTTTTTATACCTCGTGGTTATACTTTTCTGTTGGATGGTTAAGACCAAATTAAAGCAAGACCTATATAACTAAAAATATAACTTTTGTATCTGACAAGGTCACTCAAATCCCCTCAGGATGTTTTTGACAACTTTAACAAAACCCATCCTGTGTAATATACACCCACGTCCCCAGTTCTACACAGACCTCTACATGACTAAACTTTTTTGAGAGTTTTATTAACTAAAAATCTTAAAACCCAACACAAAAATTGCCATGGAAAATATCAAGGTTTTGACAGATTGAACAAAGGAGGGAATTTGACATTAAGATTATTGCTCTTGAACACGAGGGGACTAAAGGGCATGTATCATAGACCACCGAGCTCAGGAAGCCAAAAGGTAAACCAGAACAAAGGTCACAATCCTTTTGGAGAAATAGGAATCTTCATAAACTATGGACAAGAATAAAAAATGGTTCAACCATGTGCTAAGGCAGCCTGGAAGTTTTTGAAATGATTAAATACAGAATTGCTATATGGCCAGCAATTCTAGTCCTACTCTACACTCAAAGGAAATGAAAGCATATAAAAACATAATTATTTATAACAGTATTATTCTTAATTGTCCAAAAAGCAGGAAAACTCAAATTCCTATTATGGCTAAACAGCAGAGAAGCAAAATGGATAAAATGTGATATATCCAAACAGTGGGATATTATTTTTTTTT
>NW_004524798.1:2836448-2866574 GCF_000260255.1 Octodon degus | reverse complement strand
ACCAAGTGCCCAGGAAAATAAGTATCTTGTATGCCACTACAAGAACTATAAAGAATATATTTCTATTTCATCCATACTTTATCAATAGGAACCACTTAACAGTGACACGATACAGCTATATGAACTTTCTGATAGTTTCTTTTTTGATATATGAATTTATGTTTCATGTGCATTTAACAGTCATGGCATATTTCATCTTTTTAATTTATTTATTCTGAATTTTAGAATTTATCTAGGGATGCAGCTTCTTACACATTGAAGTTCTTGGAATGTGTTCCCTCCTACCACATTCTGAGTGGGGCTGTGTAGGTTGATAGGTTTCAGAGGCAACAGCGATGGCAGCAGTGGTGGCGGCGCAGCAGAGAAGCAGAAATGGGGGAGGGAAAGCCTTTACTGACTCTAAACACACGGAGAGGACCGAGGGCAGGGAGTTGGGCAGATCCTCTGACCTGAGGCAGGGAGCCTGAGACCTTATGGACGTCTGTCAGGGGCGGAGTTTGAGGGGTGGGTTTAGTGACATATAAGGAGCTGATTGGAGGCTCCCTTGTGTGGGCGGGAAAGGTCACAGAAAGTTGTACGCAGAGCTGGAGTGGGGAAGGAGGAGGAAGTGGTCATTGGGAAGATGAGCTGTTGCTTTAAGGACTTCAGCCATATCAGAAGACCACCATAATTCAACAATTCTTGCTAGGGCCATAACCTATCACAGGTGACTGAGCCCACCTGGAGCTTCACTTCCTTGCTCCTAGACACTGTGATTTGTCTCTGTCCTATTTCCCAGAGCTGTGAAGATCAGCTGGTTTCATGTGTATGTGAACTACTATACAATTGGGCTATCATGCCCTAAATATAAGATGATACCAAGAAAACACTAAGAATTATAAGAGTGAATGATTATGGTAGGAGAGCAGCTCAAGTAATAATATGCCATGCATATGGTTCACACCATAATACTAATAACTGAATCAGAACTGTCAATTCAGTATAATAATCTTCAACCTTAGAGTGGAGGATACTTACTCTGGAAAGCTAAGTGACTGGTCCAAGGTCGCAAAGCTGATAAGTAGGTCAGGTAGGATGGGTAGATCTCCTCTAATATTGAATTCTGTCTATTCCAAACTCAAAACATCAATAAACACAGAATTATATTTAACAAAAGGCATGATGGTGGTGACGTTTTTTTAACATTGTATTTTCTGGCATCCTTCTGGGTTCAAACTTTAACTGTGCAGAAAGGTGTATTTGTGCCCTATAGATTCTTAAAAGGCATACAGTGCATCTTCAGTCATATATCTGGAGAGAAAAAGCTTTTGTGTCTCTTAAGTAATAAAATAATGTTCACAGTACGGACAACTCTTGCATCTGAGCTGCAGAAGAAGGAGAACAGGACTCTGACTCCAGCAAGGAGGGAGTCAGCTTCAAATTACAGGACAGCTTGGAGGCTGTAGTCTGTCTCCGCTTCCTACATGGAATATGTCATCAGCATGAGCATGTCCTGTTCCCCCAGGAGATAGACAACTTTGAGGGGAGGACAGGTAGGATCAAGCACGTCTGTTAGTGCAAGCTCAACACATTGTCATCAAGTCACACATTTTGTGCTCAGTGACAGGTTGACCTTGTGACCTGGACTGGCGTCCTCCACATGGAGTTCCATATTGGTGCTGCTGTGGATGCTGAAACTAGAAAGAAGTAAGACCCTTCCCCAGAAAGCCTACGGGCTGCTGGCTTAGGCCAGACCCTTCCCCAGAAAGCCTACGGGCTGCTGGCTTAGGCCACTCAAGTTTAAAAGGGAACATTCCAAGCATTCCTTTGGGGGGTTGGAGGATAAGTTCCTGGAAGTGACAGCAATAACCCCGTTGAGTCAGCACTTGTACAGGTGGGTCCAGCAGAAAGCCATGCCAGTGCGTGCCCAGCTGGCCTCCATCTGCACGCTCTACTCATGCCATGCCTCTTTCACATTCCTGCTACTGTACCTTGAATACCTAGTCTCTGCTCTCTGACCCTGGGAAGGTTTAAGACAGCATTTTAGAAAAGACTCTTATCCAACCCCAGGGTCTGCCTCTCTCTGTGCTCTCTCTGCCAGCCATTTCCATGGAGTTATAATTCTATGGCCTCCAGCCAGGGTTAATGACGGCAGGTTACCAATGTGTTTCATGTCCTTTCTTGGCACCTGAGCAGCATTTCCAGAATATTCCTCCAGGACAGAGATCAGTAGGACTCTGCCAATTGTTTACTGTCATCTTGGGCAAATTCTTTGCTTTTCTGAGCTTCAATGTTCTCATGAACCAAGTGGGAGAGTAATAACCCCTATCCTAAAGAGTTCTTTAAAGAATTAAATAGGTTAATATATCTAAAGCACACCTGGTGCATAGTAACTCTTGTGTGACTATTATGTGAGTTTTAGGTTAAAATGACAGCAAATGTTCTCATGAAACTGGGGACTAGCTAGGTGGTGGAGCATGTCCTTAACATGTGGATGGTGCTGTGATCAAACCTCTGCCCCAAAACATGAAAAACAAAGTAATTGAAGAAAAAATTCTCAATGACTGACAATGGTCCTCATGCCTCTGGTCTGTTTCATCCACCAAGATTATGCGTACATATGTGTGTATGCACATAGACACATGGTATATGTGTTGCATATGCCACTGTTCAGCACCATAGTACACATTTGCTATAGATGAATGCACGTTCATGCACAGATCTATCTATGTTTAAAGCATAACTGAGGATCCAGGAGAAACTCTTCCCTAAGTTATCAAAACTTAACCAGGGAAGCAGCACACAGTGAGATGTGATCATACTTATTCTCTAGGTTTTACTATGACTTATAAATAGCTTCTAATATCAAGGAAGAAACGGTATCCCTTTCTAGGTCTTTTCAACCTTATAGATGTAACAGCCTTTGCAACACAGACTCATGGCTAGTTCAACAAAAGATCAGCAAGACCAGAGTTCCCTTCTTTAGCATCGCTTCCTACATGGGAGATTATGTGTGGTAATATTGAATGTCCCAGTGCCTCCTTTGACATGTTGGATCCTGCTAGGACCTGCCCATTCATTGGTCCAATTGATGATTATGAGGGTCTGCCTAGGGGGTCATCTACCCCTTTGCGGTCTGAGAAGGCTCCAAAGGGGGCTAGGGATTCCATTTGCTTCTACCACTCCTCCATATCTGACTCTGCCCACCACCCCTTGCCCAGCTAGCTTTTTCAGGTAAGATGTCCTCTGATTCTTCTCTATTTTGGAAAGAACATACCCTCCACACATGACAGAGGATCGCTGTAGACTACACAGGTGATGTTTTGGGAGACATAGAGAAGAGTCTGTACTGCATGTTGTACATCAAAATATTTAATGAAATCCCCTTTAGATATTTTTACTCACTTTTTTCCAAATTCTGCTTCCCAGCACCTACTAGGGTTTACCTTTTGCCTTCAATGTCTTCTCATTGTTAGAAGTCAGTCAATTCACTAAAAACATGCATACATAGCTCAGAAAACAAAGCCCTGAAGTCAATGGAACCATCTTCCTTAGAAGGAAGTGGAGCCTCAAGTGTCAGTTGGGCAAGACAAGCAACTTGACAACCTCAAGTCAACATATCAAACTTGATTTGCAGTGACGGGAATCACATCCCTGCATGGAGAACCATCATCAGCCCCTTCAAGTTTTTGCTTCTCGAAGATATTAAGAAAAACAGTGTTTTCCATATAATGGTTAGTATTTTTATGGTCCTTTCTTTTTGTACTAGAAAGCGAGCTCAGGACGTTTTGCTTGTCAGGCACATGTTGTGCCGCTGAGCTATATCCCTGGTCCCAATAGGTAGCATTTTTGAGCACTTACTAGGTGATATCTCACGGACTTTGTATTCTTACCGTAACTCAGTGATTGTGTGTGACGCAATTCCTTAGGACCAGGTGACTTATGCAGACTTCCAGGTGGGACACAGTGGAGATGGAATGAAAGCACAGCAGTTAGGGGTGCGGCTCTGAAGCCTGACTGCGTGGTTCAAATCTCAGCTCTTTCATTTCCTGTTTCTGAGGCCTTCAGCTGCCTACTTCCTGTCTGTAACCCTGAAGGTTTTCTCTTACTCAGAGAGACCAGAATAGTCCTTCCCTCTCAAAACTCAGATGACCATAAAATATTTATTGAGTGTCCAGGATAAAGCTTGTCATTGAATGTGAAGTGCTTTGTGCAAATTAGTTGTCATTATTAACACAAAAGCAACCTCTTCCTGGTTCGGTTGGTAGCTCAACTTTTATGTCTGTGCCACTAAATTATCTACAAGGAGAGAGGAATAATAATTCTTTGCTGAACCTTAGTGATAAGAATGATGATGAGAATGAACACACCTTGAAAGCATAAGGAGTCACGTGAAAAGAAAGGACTCCATCCCCATTCGTACTTAGTGGGCTAGAAATAAGATGCCCCCTACCCTGTCCTGGTAATTCAGACAGGAGGTTTGCGTTTACTTCCTCAGTCGGTTTTACAAGCAACACGGTTCCAGCGCTGCACATCTGTTCCGCCCAAAGACAATCAATAACTGTCATTCGCCACATTCGCAGCCCACTTCCTTCAGCGCGAATGCTCACTGAATGTCACCCAACAAACATTTCCTAGTCTAGTTGCTGAATGACAGCAACCTGCTGGCCCCTTCTCCCTTTTAAGGAGCTAAGTATATTTTTTCCCCACAACCTAACAAAATTCAGCTTCCTGCCTCATTCCCAAGGGCCTAACTCCTTCTGTTCCGAGGGGCTCACACTTACTGAATAGAAAAATGAGTTTTATTTATTTATTTATTTATTTATTTATTTATTTATATATTTAGTACAAGGTCTCACTATGCAGCTCGGACTCATAGTGATTCTCCTGTTTTCAGCCTCCCAAGTGCTGGGATTACAGGCGTGCACCATCACCCCCAGTCTCAGTTGCAGTCTTATTGAGTCCCTGGGGGCAGGGCTGGCATGGCACGCTGAGATCAAACCCCGGCCCCTGCACTCTGCCTAAGCAGGTGCTTTAATCCTCTGAGCTATCTGGCCGGCCCCTAGGAAAATGTGTATTATTTATTTGTATGTGTTTCTTTGCTTATGTGTTTTGGCAGATCTGGGGGTTGAACCCAGAGCCTTTGCACTGAGCTATATCTCCAGCCCTCTTTATTTTTTATTTTGCAACAGAATCTTGCTAAGTTTCCCCAGCAGCACTCAAATTTGTGATTTTCTTAGCCTCCTAAAGTGCCTGGGGTTATCGCCATGAAGTTCCATACTCAGCAGCTATATAAACTTAAAACATGCAAACACAGTGGCATTGAACAGAATTTTTCTGGGAGCTCAAACTCTGATGCACTCTCCAAAGACTCTGTGTCTGCCCTCACCCATTGTGCTACGCCCTGATGACCAGGCCTTCAAGAGCACGACTATTTTCACAGATTGCAGGAATCCTAGCCCCTCTGTCTTGTTACGCTTAGGGTTTAGAGTGGACATAAAGGCCTCGAGGACTCCACACTTCAAGCCCTAAGCAATGTTTTGCAGCAGACCACTGCATCAGCTCCACTTGGGTTCTTCTTGCCACTGACTCTGTGCCCTTGAGATCTCACTCTTGTCACCAGAACACCCCTGCCTTGTCTGCTTTAGGGGATTGGTCAGGAAAGCTACAGGCCTGGGCTTGCATTTTGATGCAAAGACTTGTGAGCTGTGGTGCCTGGGCAAGTGAGCTCTTGGCCTCTTTAAGCGTGCAATTCCCTATCTGCCCAATAACATTCCTCCCATAGGGAGTTGATTTGATTACATAAGATAATGCATGCAGGACTGGCTCGAACTAGAACACAAGGATAGTTTCCAGCAATATTAATTAAAATTGAATGCTTGCCTGTTCTTCTAAAACTAGACTCACTGTCGCTTTTGTACCCTTCTGTGGCTTTTAGTGCTGGTCCTATCTCCTCAACTTTCTTTGTTGCTATTTATGCTCCTTTAGTGAAGCATGGCCTCTTGCACTTGATGACTGGAAAGTGACTTGTGTCAACATTCTATATCAATTAAAATAAATATAACATGTTTCTCAAGGCTTCTACATTCATTTGTGCTGGAGAAGTCAGATGTAAATGAGACATCTGGTTCTCATGTACAGAGGGTCCCGGAATTATTCACATCTTTGTCAAATAAAGCTGACACGAAACCCATGTCGCACATCTGCTATTTCTTCATGAGGGATCAAAGAATATAATGAAAAAAGGACCAGAATGTGATGAAAATATTTTCTAACGTCACACTAATTTGTGTCTGATCAGAAATCAAGCTATTTGATTTTTTGGAGTAATTATTTGTTGAATTTTCCTGCTTGTGGTTTCAATTCTATGGGAAGTTCAAGAAAACCATGGTATGGGCCTTACTCAAAAGGTTAATGCTACAGCTCTACCCTTCCATAGAGAGAATATTAAACTATATATTGAAAATCCTAGGACTAGATTTTCTAATTAGAGTTAAATTTTGCATATGACCATTAATTTAAATTTCATTAAAATTCAAAGCACATTAGATAAATGTGCACCACTATGAGGCGTGGATGATCTTGTGATGAGCACAACTTAGTCTTTGCCATTTAGGCCTTTTCAGTTTAACTGGAGAAGACAGACAAGTATGTGGATAATCGTAATACTGCACGATCAGGGCAAACATTGGTCCCATAAGAAGGCATCGAAAGTGTGCACGTACACATGGCAAGAACTGGGGTGGATCTTAGTTCCAGCTTCCGCCTTTAAGCCTCCCAGTATTTTATCTGAACTTCCACGATGGCCTGTTCCCATTTTTACATCCTCCACAAATATTTGTAGAACCAACGAACAATTTCCTTACCTTTTTCTAAACACAGGAAGTTGTTATCTATAGCTCAGTAGGCGTTGCTCAATATCTGATTCTGCATGCTGTTAGCCAAGCTGCTCGCTGTGTGATAAAGCCCTGGAACCTTGAGAACTTACATCTTTGCGTAATCCCCAAAGGCTTAGGAATTCAATGAAATTATCAAAGAAAGGAAATAACCTCTGGAATTTTAAACACAGTGGACCCAGCTTCTCAACATACTGTAGGTCACTGGAAAGCCCACCATTGACAAATAACCTTCCCTAGTATTCATTTAAGAGCACTTTCCTTCTGTCCCTTGGTTCATGGTCCCCACTACTCTTCAGTTTGCATCCCCAACTCCCATGTTTACTCTGGCTTCTCTTACTGCTTCTGACCCAGAACAGGTTGGTGAACCTGCCCTCTCATCCCCATTGGACCTGGTTCTCTACCTTTGAACCTTTCAACCTCTTCAACATCATTACTACTACTCGGTATAAGAATCCCACCATGACCATTAATCTTGATTTATCAAATTCAATGAATTAAGAGAAGCCTAGCCAATTGGTAAAGTACACTCCTGGATGTCTTTGTAAGTCATGGAGGCTTGTTCTCAGGGAATATGTGTGGTAAGTGGCTCCATCCTCTCAGACCCTCTTCTCTGGCACCTACTGGACTTCCTGTTCATACAAACTAAGCACCTTCCCTCACCACCTACATCTACCATGATGTTTCTGTGGTAGACGCAGCTTGCCATGGACTTAGTCCCCTTAAAATGTGAGCCAAATTATACTTTTTTCCCTTTAAGTTATGGATGTGAAGCACTGTGTCTCAGTGACAAGAAAAGAGTGAGCCTTTCTCTCAGGCTCTCTAGCAGATGGATGCACTGAAGGCCCTACTGTGGAGCTTGCTCAGTGCTCACAGGTGGTACAAACACCCTAAGTGGTCATGGGCTCAAATTGACTTCCCTGACTGTGGCTCAGGGCATCTTCAGGGGCCAGAGGAGCAACTGTAAGAATCGGGAAAAATAGCCACTGCTTTTGCTCTACAGCTATTTCTGCTCATGTCCCTCCAGGAAGTTCTGGTTGAATGCTGTCACTCCCAGCACTCACACAAGGTCTGGAAGCTATGTGTAGTTCAAAAGCACCCACAGACTGCAAAGCAAAGCTGGAAACAGCTCCTGAATGGACAAAAGACGTTAGCAAATATATCCTCTTAGGGGGCCTGGAGGCTTCTCTGTCATTTCTGGCTAAAAATCCACCAAAGATAATTCATGCCTGAGCCCAAATACCATTGGGTTAGGAACAAGACTATTAACACAATATTTGGGATACTCAGACAGGGGTGTGTTGAAGGTCATGAAAGGAGTGTCTGAATGAATGGTCTCTCAGTGCTGGACTGGAAAGGGCTTGGCCTGCCTGCCTGCTCAGGATGCAAGTGAGATCCCTGGATTCAGTTACCCCAGCGCCTTGCTGCTCCTTGACACATGCAACAGGCTTCATGCAGTGCTCGAATTTGGCTTTTCTAAACCAATAGCAAAATGGATTCATTCAATTCTGTTTTGTATTTAGCATTGCCCCTCCCTGCTCCTTCCTTCTCTTTGTGATTTCCCCTTCACGTTCCATCCCTTCACCTCTCCTCTCCTTTCTTTCCTCTTTCCCTCCTTCTATTTTTTCATCGCCTCAAGGATCCCTCATTTCTGGCAGTTGGCCCATCAGAGCTCAACTTCAGCAGACTTTGGCCAATATCATTTAATCTAGATTCTTGCCTCTAGGATGAGAGTCTGGTGTTTCCTCTTGACTGAGAGGGAAGAAAGAATTCCTCCCTCTGAGTCCAGGACTCAGAGCCTTGAAGTGTTTCAGCCACAACCTTGATAACCACTTAACTCTGTTGAGAACCCAGACAGCAAAAGCGAGACAGGAAGAGAGAACCCTTGGGGCTGGTGCATTAAAGCTTAGGAGAGGGAGGACATGGAGTGTGGAAAGGACCCAGACCACCTATGATCTTGTTGTAAGCAGCTGAGTTAGATAGAAATATTACAGGCAGTCAGGCAGGGCTGGGTCCTCAAAAGGAGCCAGTATAGCAGATAAGATGCTTGCAACTGTGGGAGAGACATTCCTGCTATGGGCCAGACCTCAAGACAAAAGGTCACACAAATGCACACCTCCCTAAAAATAAGCACCTGGGATTGGCATTCTAAATACATTACTCAGTTGAGGAGAAGAACAGAAGAGGGAGTGGGGGAAAGAGATATGTCTATGCATGTAAACTGGATGGTTTTGACAGCTGTACTGTGCGTTTCTGCTGGTCTATGGAAAGGAGCAGATAATGCTTAATTTGTTTTGTCTCCTTTTTTTTTCCTCTTAATTTCTTATATATTTCTTTCTTTTTCCTTTCTTTTTCCAATTTTGCATGCATATGTTTGGTAATATGAATAACTGGTTGGCTGACAACATGGTGCATTACAGTAAATAGTGTGAAATTCATATTACTTTGTTAAGTGGAATTTCGTATCACTTGTAATTTTTCTGTTTTAATACTATTTTGTACTCCTTTTGTAAAAAAGAAAGAAAAAAAAAAGAAATAGATCTCTATCACCTGGAGGAAGCTAGGAAGAACCACTAACCCAGCCCCCACAGGAAAAGGCCTGTTCTGTATTCATGTCCATTTGCTTCATGGCTCTCTTCCCCACTTGGTCCTGGATTTAATCAATTTTGTCTGAGCAATTGCGTTTGTAATCTTATTGGCAGACCATAGTATTGTCCTACTTCATGCCCACCTAGTGAGTTCCCATATCTTCCACCACATGCCTCACCTCATGATTTTGCTGTATAAAAATCCCTAGAAATGGTAGAGTATTAGGCAACCCTCTTGGGTTCCCCATCTGTCCCTCTCTCGGACAGGACCTTCCTTTCCTCCAGTAAATATATTCTGCCATTCTTCTCCATTGTTCCTAAAATTCCCTCTTTGGATTTGGAGAGCATAAACTCATCCCAGGTATCTTGCAGGGTGGGAGTCTTTCCTATATCAATCTGATTCGTACTTGGAACCTTGTGAGTCCGTGACCTCTGAACCTCAGAATTCCATCTACTGAGGTAATGCTGTCGAACTCAAGGGGCTTTCCCTTTACCTTCATTTTTGTTCTCCTTCATTTTGGCATTGCCTTGAAATGACAGGGTTTTTCCCCCCTTCTACCCCCAACCAATGTTCAATGTTATCTGCTTTGGAGAAGGAACAGGCTATGGTGCAGGGATCCTGACAGACTTCCCAAAGAGAAGAGAGGAGCAGACCTCTGCTCAGACCTGACCCTGGGCCTATGGGCCACTGGATCCACCCTGTTTTGTTTTGTTTTTTCCAGCTGTTCACAGTGTCTGGCTTCCTCTTCAGTAGTGCCTGTCTTATTTACACTTACCACCCACAGGCCCAGGAAATGCCAACCTCCTCCTTTCTCTAGACTCTGTGTGTGTGTGTGTGTGTGTGTGTGTGTGTGTGTGTGTGCGCTCGCGCAAATATTTTCCTTTTAGAAATTCAGAAATAGGTTTGGAAGTTAACATATTTAGTGTCCTAAAGACAACATCAGAGGGAGAGGAAATAAGAGCATTTCTAAATGCTGGCTTATGAGAGCATCTAAGAGCCAGTCTCAGATAAATCATACTCTGGACCTTGGCTGGTTTTGAACTACATTTCCCAATCTGACAAGACCTTCAGATTCTCCAACGACTGGCTTATTCTCTTTTCTCTAGAAACTTAATTCCACTGTTACCACAAGACTTCAGACAGTCTCCAAATCTGGCTCTGTGTTTCCCAAAAGTGGATTCATTTAGTGGAGGAGTACAACAAATGGGAAAAATTAAAAATTCACCTCCTCTCCTGCTGAGAACCTTCCACCATCGATGTTTTCCCCAAGTCCAGCTCAGATCCTGAGGGCTACAGTTGGCCCATTGGATACAGATGCAGAGCACCAGCTTCTCTATTTAGTAGAGTGAAAGCTCCAGGGATGAAGAAATGGATTTGGCAATTCATCTGGGGGAAAGAATCATTAGTTAGTTGATTTGTTTCTCTGTGTTTGGACTTGGTTGATGTCCCTATTCTTTACAGCCAGTTCCCACTGTCCAGGCAGACCTACATGAAGAGAATCATGTGTAGCCTTGGCCCTTCCCTCCACAGCTGTGGGGAGGAGCTGCCAACAGCTGTGAGGCTAGGGGTGAGGCTTGGAGATGATGTTCATTCAGGGGAATAAAATTAACAGTTCAGGCTAATGACCTGAAGCAAACAATGTGTTGCTGGAAGAAGTACTTGGGGACAGACAGATACTGTGTCTCATTCATTCAATTGAAAAATCAGCCCAAGGCTGTAGCACAGTGAATACTTGCCTAGCATGAATGATCCCCCACACCTTTCCCAAAAAGTGAGAAGAGGTTGTATCGTGTTCAATTCCAGATACCTTCATTAATAATATGTGTAGGGCACTGGCAGCAGACATGTCTTCTGATGTTCATCCCCTGTAGTTCTTTATAAAGTACATGCTTCACAAGTCATTGCACAAAGAATTTAATGGAGATGACCTAATTTAGCTTGTTATTACATCTAAATATCTTTGGGACTGAACAGAACTGTCTTCCTATTGCTGTCCTGAATGCCTTAGAATCATGGCTGTTCCTAAACCTCTTGGAGTTATGCCAGTGAGTCCTGTTTTTCTTCTACAAGTAGAAAGAGAAGACCGAGTGACTTCTGAGGACCAGATACTCTGAGTCCCTGTGAGAAAGGGGCAACATTCTTCTATGCGTCCCACTTTGAACTTCAGGAAGTGGAAACATGCTGGACACAAATGTTCTCCTCTGGATCCTCAACTGCGGAAGCCCTGTACGTGGTGCCAAGCACAGTTTCTGGAGTGAAATGGGAACTGAGGTCAGTAGAGCCAATATCCTTGGTCACTAGCACGTGACTGAGTGTTACGAAAACCAGCACTGGGAGCACTAAATGTAAGGAAGACCGCCAAAGGCACGTTGTTTTTAGTTGTTCTTGCTGCTCTTTGATATTGCAACTTCCTGATATTGCAGACACCCAGCCCAATCAAGATTTAGTGTTCAAAGACACGCATCTGGGAACATCAGGAACATTGTCCTGTCTCCCAGTGACTCCTCCACATGTCCTGGGCCTTGATGGTCAGAGTGCCACGTTACTACAGTGTGTGAAATATCAGGCGATAGCCCCGTCTGAGGGAGTCATGGAATGCCTGGCCTTATTATTCACCTCAGCACATATTGCTGCAGGAATGACTTCTCCATCTTGGCCATTTCAGCTTCCTATTTCATACCGTCTACCACCCCTTCCAGTAACCTTTCTCTCCCTACAAGCTGGAAATCTCCTCTGTTCTCTCCCCACCCCTGAGCTATCAAAGACAAACAAAATTCCACATAAATCTCAACCTCATCGTGCTGTGTTGCTGCAGGACGTGTCTCCCCCCACATGAAATCATTCTTGGATTGGCAATCACTCTGGCTTTTGACCTCTAAAACTTCCAGGTCTAGAGTTTTCCGTTCAAGGCAAATCAACAATCACCTCTTATCCTACTGAGAACCGGTAGAGAAAAAAAAATAAAATAAATACACCTCCTAGTTGTTTATTCTTTTAGTTCTAGTCCTGCTCTCTGTACATGTCTCATCAGAGGATGTTATAAACTTTTGCTAGTAAGTTATCAAGTCTGTACTTTTTAAATGTATTTGGTACAGGGTCTGCAGGTCTACAGAGTCTCACTACGTAGATCAGACTCCTTGTGATTCTCCTGTTTATAGTCTCCAAAGTGCTGGGGTTACAGGCACGTACCACCACACCCAGTCTCAACTGCTGTCTTGGCATGCCCCCAGGGGCTGGGCTGGCACAGCATGCAGGGGATCGAACCCAGCTGCTGTGCTCTGCCTAAGCAGGAGTCTGCTGAGCTATCTGGCCAGCCTTCAAGTCTGTACATATTTTAACCCAACACATAATTCACCAAATTATTTTAGTGATAGAATTCACTTTTCCATATAATCTTCAATAAAAAGGTGGATCTCTAGAAAAATCTAGTTTAGTTTAAAATAAGAATATACATGCATAGTTTCTTCTTTTTCTATTAAAACGCACACATGGCCTGGCAGATAACTCAATGGTCAAAGTGCTTGCCTAACAAGCACAAGGACCCATGTTCGATCCCTGGTATGCATGCCGTGCTGGCCCTGGAACCCCTGGAGCTCTGTGCTGGCCACCAAAATCCAGTGTGGTGGTGCATGCCTGTAATCCCAGCTCTGGGGAAACTGAGACAGGAAGATGAGTCCAGGCTGCGCAGTGAGACCCTGAAGAAAAACAAGCAAACAAACGAAAAACACGCACGTATTTGGAGGGAGATTTATTTGTAAAATTTTTAGTTATTGGAATTGTAAAAATAAGATATATATAATGTAACAATTCAGAGATCATACAATGGTCTAAAATCAAGTGAATACTCTTACCTTTTCTTATTGTGTCACAGTATCTATCTATCTATCTATCTATCTATCTATCTATCTATCTATGGCAAGCATGGGGCAGAGGACAAAGGACCACAGTATCTGCTGCAGCATTTTATACAGAGCTAGTTCAGGAGGGAAAGCGACAGCATGACTTTTGTCAGCATACAGGAAAAGCAACAGCAGCAGGGACAGAGTCCAGGAGTGAGATGCTCATAGATGTCAACTGTCTTGCTGGGTGGGTCAAGGCCTCGGTAAGGGCTATTGCTGGCTTTTTTTTTTTTTTTTTTTTTTTTTTGTGAAACCAGGGATTAAACTCAGGCCCTTGTGCTTGCCAGGGAAACGCTTATTCCATTGAGCCATCTCCCTGGCCCCTTATTGCCGGAGATAAGGTTGAAATGTTTAGGCAGGCAAGTAGGAAACAGAAACAATGACTCACAGAGGAAGAAGAATTGCAAAGCAACAGTAAGGGGGAAAACCCTTAAGAATTCTGTATTGAGCTTCACAAGAAGTGTCGAGAAGGAAAGAACAACAAAGTAAGCATATTTAAGGACAGAAGTCTAACGGAACACCTTCAAAGGGTGGTGATCTTTGACAGGATGGAAACCATGTATGCTGGACCAATGTGGTAATACTCCCCAAAGAGGAGCAAAGGAATGAGATTGGGAGAAGAGGCTTAGAATGCTCCTTCCAAGAGGTTCCATCCAGGGAGGCAGCACACATGTCCAAGACACAGGAGAGAGGGAGAGATAACCAAAATTTAGCCTAGAGGGGCAAATATGCAATGTGTTCCTTCTTCTGTGACAAGCCCGTGTTTTGTGGGAGACTGTTGAAGATTACACTGTTTGTTTTGGTAATAAAAATACCTGAAAGAAACAGCTTAAAGCAAGAAATGGCTCATTTTGACTCATGTTTTCTGAGGTTTCAGCTCATGGTTGGCTGGGTCCATGGCATGGCCAACTATGGCCAACCCCCTGACTACTTGGAAGTGGATAGAACAGGAAAGAACATAGAGAGGAAAGGGCTGAGATAGCATGACGTGCTCCTGCTGTCTCCTTCAGTTGGGCCCAGCTCTTAGGAGCCCATTCAGCCACGAATTCTTCAGTGGATTAATCCTTCATGACCCAGTCACCTTTCTAGGCCTCACTTCTGTCCATAGGACCACGGGGATCAAAACTTCAATACATAAATCTCCAGGAGACACATCATGTTTAAATTATAACACCATTATTATGCCTAGTTTTCATTTGAGAAAGTGAAGGAGGGCAGACTTTCGGTCTAAGTTTAGCTTGTGCTATGATTTAGGTCTAATGTCCCCTCTCCCACAGTGTTGTATGCTTGGGAGGTGATTGATTTATGAGGGTGTGATACTCATCAGGTGACCCATCCAGTGATGAGTTTGTGGCTGACTGGGCTGTTGGCAGGTGTGATGCAGTTGGAGGTGGGCTACCAAGGAGTGGGAACTAGAAGGGTATTGTCCTCAGCTCATTCCTGCTCTCTCTGCTGCCTGGTTGTTGAGGGCTGAGCAGCTTTCTTCACCAGGCCCTTCTGTCACAATCAGCCAACTTTGGATTGAACTTACTGGACACTGTGAGCCAATTGAATGCCATTTCCTTAAATTGAATGTGTTGGGTATTTTTACCATAGTCAGTACAAAGGGATTAAGGTAGCGTGACACAGAAGTGCCTGCCAAAGCTGGACAAAGTGGAAGAAAAGGCAGAGGGGAACCAAGGAAAGCAATGAAATGGTGTAAGGAGCCCGGCAGGCCTTGCCCAAGGCCTCAGTCTTCAGCCTCTGGGGACAGGAGGACATAGACTCACCCTGAGATGAGGCAGTATTGAGGGATCAATTGTATGTGGTGATGCTGATGTTCAGTTAGACCATACAGAAGCCCCAGTGAGCTCCAGATGGTAAGGGAAATAATTTACTTTGCTCAACAGAGCCTGGATATATTGCAAGGAATTTGTTTAACAAGTTAAGATGAAAGAATCTCTTCTTTCTCTTAGACAACAAAGCTTCACAGAGTGGAACATGGGACTTCATTGGAAAGATTGCCTGACAGAGGACTGGAGACGTGGGACCAGGCTGTTTCTCTTGCCTCTAGAAAGATATAGGGGGAGTTTCACAACCCCAATATTAACATTGATCATCTTTGTGTGATGATGTTTATATTCTAGTCATATTATATTATTTGTCCTTTACATTGCTTTAATTTATGGTAGCATACTTTACTTTTTACTTTTAAAATTTATTTATTTATTTATTTATTTATTTATTTATTTATTTATTTGGTACAGGGTCTTGCTCAGACTCCTAGTGATCCTCCTGTCCCAGCCTAGGATTACAGGCATGTATCACCACTCCTGATTTTGGTGGCCAGCATGGGGTGCCCAAGATCCCAGGGTTGGTGCAGCATGCGTACCAGAAATTGAACCAGGATCCTTATGCTGCCAGGAAGTACCTTAGACTGCTGAGCTATCTGCCCAGCTTGGTAGCATGCTTTACTTTAAAATAAAAAGAATAAAGAGTTTTGAAAAGGAGTCTCTGTCACAGATCCATGTTGTGTATTTATTCAAATCTATATCTATGGATTACAAATAATCTTCAAGAACAGAAGTACTGAAGAAATCATCTTTTTCTCTTCTTGGGAATATAAAACTTACAGTAGGAACAACATGGAAATAAATATTTGAAATGTAAGGTAACATATAACCATATCATGAAAGAAACATAAACAAAGAATAGGGGTAGTTTAGGGGTAATGTTTTCTCCCTCAGAGATGTTATACAAGGAACCCCAAGCCCCTATTCTAAAACCCCCAGGAAGAAGGAGTTAGTTTCTATTTAGTAACTGCTATTCCAGGAATTGAAAGAAGATGTATATGTATTTTTTTAAAAAAATTTCCTTTTACATGAAACCCCAAGACAGATGTTCTTTATTTCTACATTTAGATGAAAAAAATTTGGGGTTAAAACAGATTAATCAACTTCAAAGACTTGGCTCACCAGGTGGCAGCAAAGGCAGACCTGGGGCACAGGAGCTCCTGATGTGGTGACCCTGGCTCTCACACATGTCTCTCGGGCTCCCCAGAAGAAGCATAAGCAGACAATAAAGAGGAAATTGGTGCTTGGGACACAGAAAGACATAGGTGTAGAGCACGCTTGGTTTCCACTGGAAGTGAGGTTGGGGGCCGCATTCAGTTAAGTGACTGAGAGCTGAATTGAAGAACCTTTTGCAAAGATGGGCAACAGTAGCAGACCAGTCACTGGGAAGGGCAGAGCACTCTGGGCTAGCAACCCAGACCTGAGGGGTTAGGGGGCTCTTCGCAGGACATGGGGCTGAAAACCGCACTTGGATAACTAAGGGAACTTGTGAGGGGCTCTCAGGAATGATTTGTCATTTGTAGACAGTTTTGATTTATCCTTTAAGAAGCTCTGTGGGGAAAAAAAACCTAAAGATTTCTCAGCATTAATGTATCTTTATTCAGAGTTGTTGAACATTTGTGAAAGAGCAAGGATGACGCCGTCCACACCTCCCCTTGCAGCAGTGTGGAAGATTCCAACACGCACGCGTCTCGGGAAACAGCCTGCCCAGGCTTCGCGGAGCAGACCCCATGCTTTGAGTCCTCAGACCCTTCTCCTGGCAGCCCAAACATTTGTCTTCCGGAGAAGAGCTCCTGATTTTTTTCACTTTCAAATCACAAGAAGCTGTGCTAAGAAAAATTTCAAATCATTTGTCTCCGATGGGTCCCTAGCTATATTTTGTTATTTACAGGAGAGGAAACTGAGACCCAACACTAAAGACTGATAAATTGCCTCCTTAGGAGAAGACCGGACAGGCCCCGTTTTGGAGCCATAGCAAGAAATTCAGATGTGACCTTGCCCTCCCATTCCTCTGCCTGACAAGGGACGGTTGTGCTCAAAACCAAAGCCTAACTCTTCTCAACCTGAGTTCCCTCATATCATGAAATGGGCGACATAATAAATTCCTCCCAAGCAGATAACGACAAAAGAAAGTGAATGTGAACAATTTCTATGAACTCTGGAGTGTGATACAATCCACTCTGTAACTCCAGGTAACTCTCTTTTCCACATGGGCTTTGGAGACCAGCCTCTCTCAAGAAGTCTGCTTCCAATAGCGTCCTTTTTTTTTTTTTTTTTTTTTTTTCTTCATATCTTTAAAAGCACTTTATTTTAGGACAGCTGTAGGTTTCAGAAAAATCAAGAAGACAGTGCAGGATTCCCACACAGCCCACACCCTGCCTTGTTATTTCTCTCAGTGGACCTTTTTCATGGTGAACAAACACGTGGCAGTGTCTTCAGTGTTCAGCGGACACAAACACGTTTTCTCTTTCCAGTTCCCTTCAATTATTATTCTGGCTTCTGCTTCATGGCAAAATTACGTGGTATTATTTATCTTACTCATGGCCTTCCCTGTTTGCCCCATTGTTCCCTCAAGGCACCGAGGAGTCAGAATTAACAAGGCCCTCCCTGCATCTCATTCCATTGTCCTCGACACCTGGCTCAGTTCTCTCTCCCTCCCGCTTGGAAATCTCTCCTGTTGACTCTGGTGACACCACACCCCCTTGTCTCGCCAGTTGTCATTCAATCCGCTGTGCCACCTCCTTTCCATCTGCTTGTCCCCTCACATGTTGGCATGTCTCTGATAGTGGTTAAGAGCTGCCTGGCTCCTCCCATCTGCAATCAAACCCAAGGAAATTTCATCTGTTTTCCTGGTATATATATTCATGTTCTTTCTAAAGAATGACCCAACACTGATATTTCTCACCCTCTTGTCTACTTTGAGAACTTTGCATCTTAACTTGCTGAATTCACACCTCCACTTGGAAGTCTAATAAATTATTGAAAATTTTGTACAGTCAGAACAGAAAGAGCTCTATGACACTCTGTTCCTACCAATACCTTCCTCAGGGACTCATCTCAATAAATAGCACCACTTGACAGTTGTCCAAGCAAAGCAGTGACAGGCATGGTCCTTGAGTTTTGTTTCTCTCAACCATCTTCACAGCCAATCTACCAACATGTTCTTTCAGTGCTACTTCAAGCATATATCCCCAGTCCATTCACATTTTTCATTCTCCAAATGCACCACTCTGGTTTAAAAGTCATGACCTTAGGCTCAGAGTCCGTGAATGAATAAAAGAAGGCATGCGCTCAGCCACAGAGTTGGGTCAAGAAACAGATTTAATACCTTGAGATTATTGCTATCAGTTTGACCACCAAGAACTTTTGACAGAACCACAGCCTGGAAAAGCCCCAGCCTCTGATAGCTATGTGGGTGTTGCCATCCAGCCTGAGCATGGAACATTAAGAGAAGAATGAGATGATTGTAAAAATGTTCTGGTTGATCAATGGATTGATGGAGACTTTCAGTAACTTGCAGCTTCCCTGAATACTGATGGTTTTATGAGAGGTCAGGACCATCCATCTACGTGACATTACAGAAGTATTAGTGCTTGTGCACTGCACTTCTGCTCTAAGCTGGCAACATTGCTCAGCGTTTAACTTGTGTTCTCCAATTTCAGGATGCACCCTGTTCCTCCTTGCAGGTGAAATAACTCAGAGGCAGAGGGATCAAGTAAATCATAAAAAGTCAGAGAAGCAGAAAGTGACAAATTTCTAGGTGTGTTTTCTTTCTATTTCAACATGCAATTTTGAGAATTAAGACATATTGCTTAACTAAAGATACCTGAGAGATAGGTTAGTAAATCGGGCCCTTGTTCCAGTAATCCCAGCACTGTCCAAATTTCCTGTTTTTGGCTAAATCCAAGATATCTCAAATGTTAGTAAGATGAAAGTATTTTACTGAGAAACTGGAAAGATCCCAAAAATGTTCCAATATAAAGAAGTAAAATGGCTGGGGAGATGGCTCAGTGGAATAAGCGCTTCCCTGTTAAGCGCAAGGGCCTGAGTTCAATTCCTGACTCCGCACAAGAAAAAAAAACAAAAATATGTGGGCCGGGGAGATGGGTCAATGGAATAAGCACTTCCCTGGCAAGTGCAAGGGTGTGAGTTCAATCCCCGGTTCCATAAAAAATAAAATAAAATAAAGAAGTAAAATGAAAATTCTTGGGCTGAGGAGATAGCTCAGTGGCATAAGTGCCTGCCTGGCAAGGGCAAGGTCATGAGTTCAATCCCTGGCATCAAAAATAGAATAAAATAAGAATTTTTCTGCTCTTGTTGATTTCCCCAATCTCCAGTATCTATTTGTTGTCACCTGTTAGATTCTGGGGATATAGTTTCATCAAAAGACAAGCACGGCATCTACAGTAGGCTGATATTTGGAGAAATGAAGCTAGATTTAATCCACCACTTGTACCAACAGCTTCTGATTCCTGAACCAAAATTTTATGAGACTGTGATCTGGAGTTGGCCAAACGCTGATGGGTATAAGGGTCCTCCTGAGTTCTCTGTTGAGGTGCTGCGTGACACAGTGCATCAGTGATGACCTAGACAGCATGGCTGCGGCCAGGCCACCTGTTGTTTAGCCTTCCTTCACTGGTTGAGGTTTACAGATACTGTCTGACCATGGGGAAAATTTTCGTTTTACAGTGCAAGTTTAATTCTTACTTTTGAGAAATATTGAGGAAGTGGTATTGACAGGTACATGAGACTCACTGGACGTGAAGAGGAGGAAGAACTAGGAGAATCAAAGATGACTTCCAGGCTTTGGGTGTGAGCAACTGGGCAACTGGTCATGTCATTTGCTAAGAAGCACTACACAGAAGAGGGGCAGGATGCTTTGTTTTGTTTTGTGTTGTCAAGGAGAAGGATCATAAACTTGGTTTGGGGAATGTTGAGATAGAGCTGCCATTCAAGAAGAACTAAAGATTCCAGATGGGATCTCAAAAACAGCTTCGTGAAGAAGTCATGAAATTGTCAACATGCAATAATACAAGTAGCAGGCTAGCGAAATATGTCTCCCGAGAGGTGCAGCATGAAATTCAATAATCCATGCAAAGGGAATAGTTTTATTCTATTTAGACAAGACAGTTTTAGTTCTGTGGATATGCTGTCTTTATCAATATGTCTTCCCTGGGGGAGAAGGGAGAGACAGAGAGACAGAGGAGACAGAGAGAAAGAGAGAGAGATTTAGCAAACAGGAAGGAGAGAAAGTCAAGAGATGGAGGGGCGGCTCAAGAAGAAGGGGGATGTAAAAAAACATTAAGATACATCACATACATGTGCCAACTACCCACAATAAATGTATTTATTATAGACCACAAACATGCATTAGAAATAAATACATAAATAAACAAGAAAGAAAAGAAAAGAAAGAAAGAAAGAAAGAAAGAAAGAAAGAAAGAAAGAAAGAAAGAAAGAAAGAAAGAAAGGGGAGACAAACAAAATCCATATTACCTTCTTTTCTACTGCTGTTTTTAAACAAGCTTTTCTTTACTGCATGGAGGCATGCAGTCATTTCCCCCAAGGGAAGGAGACAGGCATGAAATTTGAACTAAATGACATCAAGCCAAGCCCGTCCATCCCTCCACCTCATCTATGTGCAATCTTGCCTCAGCGCGGTGGTGACACCTGCTTCTGATAAAGGAGCCCTGCTTCTAGAGCTGATTTAGGTAGTCTCACACAGCCCATGCTGGGGCATGATCAAGCCTTTGTTTTCTTTGAACTTCGTGTTGTTTCAAGGAAATTTTTTTTCATTATCTTGTGGACATGGCGGGACATATCTGGACTTTGCGACCAAAGAGCTGCATATTAATTACTTCCATCACTTCTTGCTTTCAAAATGATGTCACAGTTACCTTTGCAGGGCTTTGAGAAGCACATGTGTGCTGCGGCACTGAGGGTAGTGGCTGACAGTGTTGATTATTTCCCAGTAGGTAGGCGCCCTCTTTCTTCAGGCCAATAGAGCCCCTCAGCTTTGGTGAGGACCCTGATATATCTGGCTATCTGGTTGCATCGTGTGACACTGCCTTTCTGTTAGTTAAAATATGTTCAGCTTGTAGCAGTTTTGTAACATTCATTCTGAAACTCACAAATCTCTCTTCTTCATATTTCTCACAGGTAGGGACAGCAAAGAATTCTGTAGTCATGAGATGTAAGAAGGATGGTACGTGCAAGTGGCCTTTCTTAAATAAAATGATAAATGCTGTTCATCCTTCTTGGAGCAGACAGGACACCTGGAGGAGCAACTGATATCTTGCAGCTCTGAGAAGGAAGAGAATGGGTTGCAGATGCCGTGCCAAGAGCTGGGAGAATTTCCTTGATAAGCAAACACATTGGTTTAAGCCATAGGTCAGCTGGATTCTCTGTTGTTTTCAGCTCATTAAAATCCTTCCTGGGGACAGCGAGATAGCTCAGCAGACTAAAGCACCTGCTTAGGCAAGCACAGGGACCCTGGTTTGATCCCCACAACCACATGCTGTGCCAGCCCCACCCCCACGGAGGACTGAGCAGGCCAAAGAGTCTGGGCACAGCGGTGCATACCTGTTATCCCAGCGCTGGAGAGGCTGAAAGCAGGAGGGTCACTATGAGTCTGAACTGCATAGCGAGACCCTATAACAACCAAATACATTAAAAAAGAAAAGAAATCCTTCTTAATATTATACTCACCCATTACTATTTTATTTTCATCTTATTGCTCGATAGGTATTCTAACCTCACTAAATTTCAAGATTATCGAGGGCCTACGATAGGGTTTCCTCTCAGATACGAGTTCATGCTACTTGACTGACTAGTAGATCTCAGTGTGAAGCAGTCATTTCATGATGTACCGTCACACTCAGAGCCATCGCTACCATTTCTTGGGTGTATTCTATGTGCCAGTCACCTTTGCAGCAAAGTCTCTTTTCATCCTGACAGTAAATCTACAGGAAAGTAATATTAATCAGTATCCATGTTCCATAGGCAAAAAATTAGAATGAGAGCTTAAGATGTTTGTTCAAACTACATATAGCCAAGCCCTGACTCAGGACATTCGAGCTGCAGACTTTCACAGGTGTACTCTGTGTTCTGCATAAGACTCACTTTGTTGGATTATGAATGAATTGATTGGATTTAGGAATGTTTTCCATGCTAGCCAAATAGCTCAGTGGATTAAAGTGCCCGTAAGCAGGTGCAGGGGTTGGGGATTTGATCCCCCAGCCTGCAATACTGGTCCTGACCCCAGGGGCATGCTGAGATGGCGACTGAAACTGGGTGTGGTGGTGTGCGCCTGGAATCCCAGCTCATGGGAGGCTGTAAACAGGAGAATCACTACAAGTCTGACATAGTGGCGAGACCCTGAACACCTGTAGACCCTTCTGTAAAATACAAAAAAAAAAAAGGAATGTTTTCCAGGGGCCGAACTCATTCATAAGCTGGAGACTTACTGTAGTTTATCAGATTCCTCCTGAACTCTGAACTTGAATTCACATTGCTTGCTAGACAGGGTGCGGCTGCTTGGGTTCATCCACTGGGCTGTGACCAGTCCTGCTGCAGATCCCTCTGCCTGCAGAGTTCTTTTTTTTTTTTTATCTTTTCTGCCTTCCTCTGTAACAGCGTTGTCAAACAGCTTTCTGCAACAACAGGAATGCTGTCTACTCACCTCTTTCAGTACAGTAGCTCCAAACCTCAGCAGGTCACTGAAGACTTGAAATACAGCTAATGTGATTATGAAATGAATTTTAACGTTTAGTTCCAGTACTTTAATAGGTATAGCCACCTTTGGCAAGTGGCTGACGTACTGGACTCTGTGGCACTTAAAACACACACACACACACACACACACACACACACACACACACACACACACTTAGATGATGCCCCTGCTAGGCCAGTTCCTCAGGCGGCTGCTTTGCCAACTCTGCTTGGCAGTCTTACCATTTTGTAGGGCTGATGGTTGTTCCCTGCAGCCTTTGCTTCTAAGGCAGATTAGAAGAGATGGGGTGTTTCAGCAGCACCCACATCCTTCTTTAAACTCAATGTGTCCTGTGTGACCGTTACAGGAATTGTAAAACATCAAAGTCACCATGAGATGGTAGTAATAAATGTGTGAGGTTTATGTGGGTTATAAATGGGTTATGACACCCTGAGGCAAGGGATATTCATTTCTTGAGGTGAGTGATATATCTGGGGGATGTGGTTAGTGAAAAGGGACAGTAATGTGAAATAAGAACTGAGTGGAAATTACAAACCCCTTAACATTTTTATATTTCAAAGCTTACGTGTTGCCTATAAAGTTTCTACATGCAGCCAGGGTATTAACATCACCTTTATTTCATCATAGACTGCTGGGTGGTTTCTGACATGGCCAGTTGGATTTCTACATCTGGAAGCAATTCATCTAGCTATTAAACTGTCCAAAGAAAATCATTTCTTGATACTACATGGCTATTTTACAAACTTCCATGGGATGGGATCGCTGAGCAGGAATGGTGATTGTTATTTTATTTTGTTAGAGAAAAAAAAAAAAGACATAGAACACTAGTGGTAAGAAACAGAAAAAGAACATGGGGTGAGGCCCTAGAACTGGATTTGTTCACTAACTACTTTGAGCTAGTCATGTAACCTTGAAAGGCTTGTCTCATACAGAAAGGCAATGATAATGAAGGTTAAATTTCCAACTCAAGAAATTTCTTTTTTAAGCTGGTGTTGCATGCTGAGATAGCAGCAAAAGGGCATGTTTGGGTAAGAGGTGGGATATTCCAAAAAATACTACAGTAGCTCAACTAGATCAACTGATATGTACAGCAAGAGGAGGAAGGTCATACAGCTCCTATGGCCATCAATTAATAGACCAAGGCCGAGACAGCAAAGCTGCAGACACATCCTAGCTACAGAAATGACACTCAGGTCTCCAAGTCTCGCCTCCCTGATTTTAACAAAGGTTAAAGAGTTGAAAGAATGTTTAAAGAAGGGGGAAGTATGGCCACACTGGAGAAAACGTGGATGAGGGGAGGGAAAGAATCAAGCAGGATAGATTAAAAAAGCAGGAGCCACAGAAAAATATACCAGAAAAGATAGTGTTACTTGCTGTTTTCTTACATAAGTACCTTTTGTCATGGATCTGGAAAATCACTAGGACATATCAGTTTTTGCCTATGTATTATTTTGGGCTTTTTTTTCCCCACGTATTTTTAAAATTTGTGCTTTTTTCTTTTTTGTATTTTAGGGAAGGGTCTACAGGGTGTTCAGGGTCTCACTACACAGATCAGACTTGTGGTGATCCACCTGTTTACAGCCTCCCAAGAGCTGGGATTACAGGCTTGTGTCACAATGCCTATTCTCAATTGCCGTGTCAGCAGCCCTGGGGGCAGGTCAGGCACAGCAGGCCTGGGGACCGAAACCCCAGCCCCTGCGCCTGTTGCAGGCCCTGTAATCTGCTGAGCTATTTGGCCGGCCCCAAATTAGTATTTTGTTAGTACATATATAGAGAACATAACAGGTGCATTGCTTGTGGGAAGCTGATACACGTACATGACGCCCTTTTCTATCTCCTGTCTCTGCCTGCCCTTTCCCTTCCCTTCATGAACCAAATGGACACACTCAGAAGTGTACTTTACTAATCCTCTAGCTGGCTTTCAAGCCCATCAAGCTGACAAATGAGCTTAACTATCACATCACTATGAAAAAATGCCTGATTTAGGCTATTTATGAAGTAAAGAGAGCTTTACTTGGATTTAAAATCCTGAAGGTTCAAGTCCAAGATTGGGCTGGTTGGGGGCTCTGGTAAGATCAGTGTGGCTTGGCAGATGTGTGTATTAGAGTGGATGTTCATGTCCCAAGCCCCAAGCCCAGAAGGAGGCAGAAACAGAACTCAAGCTAGGGCCTCACAGGTCCTTGCAAGGGCATGCCTCTTAATGATCTTAGGGCTTCCACAAGGCTCCATCTATGAAGGTCCACACACCCTCCACATTCTACTCTGCTAGAGAATGAACATTTACATGCTGAACTTTGTGGGCACATACATCCACATGCATCCACATGGTGGCAGTTGGCAGCTCTGTAAAAGACCAGGTAGTAAATACTTTCTGTTCTTCAGGCCAAATGGTATCTCTGGCAATGACTCAACATTATCACCATGGAAAGAAAGCAGCCACAGACAATAAGTAAAGGAATGGGGATCACGGTGTTCTAATAAAACCCGACTCACAAAACCAGGCAACCTTCCGTCGGCCAAGGTCACTGGGCACTGCTCACGATTGCCTCGCTCATCCATTGCCTTCATATGGTGTAATCAAGACTGATGAAAGGGTTTGGGGAAATAGCTTGGTGGCATAAGCACCTGCCTGGTAAGTGCAAGGTCCTGAGTTCAATCCTGGGATCCCGGGAGTTCTGTACCAGGCATGGTGGCTCATGCCTGTTATCCCAGAACTAGGGAGGCTGAGGCAGGCCGATCACTGAGTCCAAACTGCATAGTGAGACCCTGTATATAAAAAAAAGACAATGGGAGTACATGCAATCCCTTCACTGTGCTTTACTCTCAACATCATGAATTGCACACACTCTTTCCTCCGTCTAGGTTGCCTTCTATCTTTTTGTTTAGGTCACTTCCACTTATCCTTGTGGTAGAATTTAAATTTCCCTCATTAACCCTTAGTCACATTATATTCTTTTTTTTTTTTTTTTTTTGTATTTTAGGGAAGGGTCTACCAGGTGTTCAGAGTCTCACTACTAGATTGGACTCATAGTGATCCGCCTGTTTACAGCCTCCCAAGAGCTGGGATTACAGGCACATGCCACCACACACAGTCTCAATTGTTGTCTCAGCATGCCCTGGGGGCAGGGCTGCATGGCAGGCCCGGGAATAGAACCCCTGGCCACTGTACCTGCTTGCAGGTGCTTTAATCCACTGAGCGATTTAGCCAGCCCTAACCACACTATATTCTGCTGTAGTACAATTTACCTGTTTGCATTTCTCTCACTCCTCAGCTCTCCACAGGCTATTGGAGCAAAGGAACTGTTGGAGGCCATTAACCGTTCTATCCATTCTATTCCCCTGCTGAGTCAAGTTTATGGCCCTTCTCACCTTGCCCATTCCCTGGGAATCACGTGCTATGCCCTCGGGGTTGCACCCTCCCCATTGCCTACATACCTGCTGACCCCAAGAGCTGAGACTTCCTTATTCCATCACCCCCTATAAATACCCAGAACCTCCCCTAAATAAACGAGGCTTGATCAGAAACTTTGTCTTGCCTCCATTTCTCGTGTCCTTTGTCCCCTCTTCAATTCCCCGCTCCTCCCCCAGGTGACCTTCGTTGACTGACCCGCTGGTTCGGGACAGGAACGATGCATGACTCACTTCTTGTAATAACCACCGTGCTCCTGCTCCCGAATGAACGCTCAAGTCCACTTATCAGTCTAAAAACTTAGTATCTATGATATCCTTTGCTCTACTGCTGAACTACAGAAGAAATCCACAGTAACTGACTCTGCCGGTTGTGTCTGAAGGCGTACAGGCCATATTTTCAAAAATTTCCTGTTCCCAGAAGTAAAGAGTTTGCTATGAAGGAAAGGAGAAACTGAATTTAATTTGAAACACATTTCTGTAGAAAAGAAGCCAGAGCCCTGAGAGAATCATATGACTTTGTGGAAAGCTACAGCCACTTAGACAGATGCACAGAGGAGCTAACTGCAGTAAAAGGACCTGAAATGTGGACTGGTAAGTAAATAAACATTGGTACCATGACAAGGAGAGGCCATCCCTGCCACATCATTTTCCAGGGAATGCCTTTATCTCGTAGAGCTGCTAACTAAAGGAACCCCAAGTAAATAACCTGTGTTGGAAATACAAGACTGGAAAATCTTCCAATATAGCAAACAAGGCCCTGGCAGGGTTCTGTGGCAGGAGATGATGAGTAACTGTGAAAATTGCCCCAAGAGCTTGCCCTATGAAGAGCTGAGACAGCTAAAGTTTCATCAGATGACTACCGAGTGGCCAGCACTGCACCATTTACTACCAAAATTCCTATAAAAACTGTGGGAAGCAAGTTGCAGTTTTGTAAGTGATAAAAATGTGATTCCGAGATCTTCAACAACTCCTACGAAATCACAGCTTTCTGTTCTTTTCTGTGCCCTAGGAGGCACTACTTAGTGTAAGTCTGGTTTTCGAGACATGGAAATGGGAGAGGAGTAAATGAGCTAGGGACGCCTGGCAAACCGGACAGGGAGCATCTATCTAGAAGAGAGAAGGCAGGAGACTAAGCACCTACCTGACCTTCTACAGGTTTCTGTTCACCAGCACCCAAGCCTCTCCCTGTTCATTTCCCTTCCTGACAGCACTTCAGTTTCCTTTTGGAAAGTCAACCACCTCCTTGCACATATCCTTGCTCGGATTCTTACCCTTCAAGCATAAGGGATCCCTGAAGATTATTTCTACCAAATCCTCTCAAATCTCCCTATACCTAATTTGGCCAATTAGACACTGTGTGTTAGAATTTTAAAACTTTCACCCATACACATAGGCCCAGGAAATGGCTGCAGCTCACTCCAGTAAAATCGAGACAGTGACTAAGTTCTATTTTATTTCTAAACCTATTTACTCAGCTTTCCCACTGGTTCTCTAGTGCCCTAAGTAAACCCCCATTCTTGACTAATGTTGACTTCCATTGCAAATTATGGAAATAGGTAACTTATTTCCTTATTAACAAGGAGAAGAGGGCTGCGCCTGGCCATGCAAGCCTTTAATCCTAGGACTCAGGAGGTTGAGGCAGGAAGACCATGAATTTTAGGTCAGCCTAGGCTATGCAGTGAATCCAAGACCAGCCTGAACTACCTCAAAAAACATCCTTCTCCAAGACACAACCCAAGAATAAAGAACAACATAAATAGTATATAATTAATATATCTCTACAATAATAGCTTAGACTTAAGAATGACTCAAGTACATAGATTAAAGAGACTGACCAAGCTTCTAGAATGTCAACAGGACAATGTATCTGGCACAATTTCTAAGCTTGCAGGATAAATAAAGAATCCTATAAAGTTGTAGGCCCACATTGTTCAGCGATACACACAGGAATAAAATGCAGAGTAACATGAATTATCTCCTTAGAGACGTTAAAATAAATCTAAAAATCTGAAATTTTATTCTTATTTTGGGGGGATACCAGGGAGTGAATTCAAGACCTTGTGCTTGCAAGGCAAGCACTTATTCCACTGAGCTATCTCCCCAGCCCACAACAATCTGATAATTGAAAGACAAGTGGTTTTAACTCAGTAATAACTTGGTAGTAGCTCAAGTCAACACACTACCTGATTCTGGAAACAGTGGAAAGGCATTTGTAGATATGCAAGACCTTAGAGAACGTGGCACTTGGATTCTCTTTCTGAAGAATACAATCAAGCTGATATTTGAATATAAAGACATCAATACTGAGTGAATCAAGGTGCAAAAACTAGCTCAAAGAAATAGAACTATAATTAAATATAGTTTCTACATAGAAATATAATTAAATACATATAATTATATCTTACATCTATAGAACTATACAGCATTGTTTTATAAAAACATATATAGGTATTTTTCAGACTTTATTAAAAGGAAAAATATTCTGTTATAAATATAAACTCTAGTAGGCTAATAGTAACATACAAAAAGAGTAAACAATCATCGGTAAGAATACAAAAAATTTGAATGCATGAGTAAATTTGGCCATTGATCTCTCTCACTGCACTATCAGTGTTGTAATATTTAGTCTTTTCATGAGAACAGAAAGCGTGTGCTAAACTGGGCCATCTCCTAGACCAAAGGGATAATCTCAATAAATCTCAAAGGATTGAAATCATATTCAATATATATTTTGACCATGTGGAATTGAGCTATAAATCAGTAACATAATCAATAAAAATAATAATAACAACAAATGAACAAAAGTATTTTAATGTAGTTGGGATTTAAACAATGTGGTCTAGCCACTTTTTTTTTCATTTATGTGTTTGGTACGGGGTCTCACTACGCAGCTCAGAGTGGTGGTGATCCTCCTGTTTTCAGCCTCTCCAGCACTAGGACTACAGGGGTGCACCAACCAGGCCTGGACTCAGTTGATGGCTCTGTGTGCCCCAGGAGCAGGGCTGGCATGGCATGTGGGACCAGGGATTGAACTCCATTCCCTGAGCTTGCCAAAGCAAAGTCTTAGTCTGCAGAGCTATCTCGCCAGCCCTTGGTCTCGTCATTTAAAAGGAAGTATATTGAAATGCAAAAACAACAGGTTGCTAAGCTGAACATGAATAAATCTCACAGAAATAAAATTGAGTGAAACAGATATAAAGAAAGCTATGTTGTCCTATTCCTTTGCATAAAATTCAAAACCGCAGTGACCAACCTGAAGGGTGGAACAGTAGTCACTTTGTGTTGAAATTGATGAGAGAAGAAGGCAAAAAGAAAGCTCCTGGCTTCTGGGAATTAATTATACTTTGAACTGAATGGCAATTGTAAGAGTGGATTGGCTTCTTAAAATTTCACCAAACTATATATTTAAGATTTTTGTAGTCTACTATGTATCACAATTAAATTAAAATATTTACAAGCCACTTTTCAATTATAAAAATGCAGGTAGCTCACAAAAAAATAACACAGGAAACAGAAAGAAAACCTAAACTGTAATACAAGATAAAGACCTAAAATATCAGCAAGAGACTTAAAACAGCTATCAAAGATAGAGAAATAAAAGCAAAGGTATGAATTATGCTAATACTGTGGAGGAGATTATCTTGTTATAAAACCCAAAATCTATGCTCATACTCTTGCATGAAAATAAAGAAGGGGCCAGAGAAATAGCTTAGTAGAATAAGCACTTGCCTGGCAAGCTCAAGGGCCTGAGTTCAATCCCTGGTTCTGAAAAAAAAAAAGGAGGA
>NW_004524798.1:2810014-2836338 GCF_000260255.1 Octodon degus | reverse complement strand
AAAAAAAAACACCACCAGTAGATGCTCACAAAATACACCTCCTCTTACTTTAAATACACTTACCACATCATTCTTTTTTAAAAATATATATTTGGTACTGGGTCTCAGAACATAGATTGGACTCATAGCGATCCTCCTGTTTTCAGCCTCCCCAGAGCTGCAGTTACAGACATGCACCACCACACCTGGACTCAGACACTGGCTCAATTCATCCCAGGCATGGGGTCAGCATGGCATGCGGTACCAGGGATCGAACCCCAGGCCCTGTGCTTGCCTAAGCAAGTGCTTAGTCCTCTGAGCTATCTCGCGAGCCCTATCCCATCATTCTTGCCACTTTCTGGAATTGGCAGTTCTGGAAGTACTCTTTCACAAATATCTTTATAAGTTGTGATTTTAAAAAAATGTATAGCGAATCCTGCTGCGGTGTACCATCTAATGGAAAGGCAGACTGGCAAAACATTACCGTGTATTCTCACCGACCTTATTCAACAAGGCTGGCAACTTCTGGCTCTTCCCCAAAGTTAAGCTAACCATGCGGAACAAACATTTTGAACCAATTCAGGACGTGGAGGTAACCGTGACAGCACAATTAAAGATGCAAAAGAGGACTTCCAGAATGGCTATAGAGAGTGTTAGGCACGATAGGGCGAGTCTGCTTGGAGTGAGAGGGAATATTTTGGAGAGATTCATAGTGATATGTCTTTTATGACTAGCATTTCTTTTTAAATTAGCATGCATCATAACATGCTTGTTCTCACATGTTAGCTCAGTGGTCACTGAGCTAAGTTTCTGAGCACTGCCACCTCTCCCATATCTTGGTTGGGACAGCTTGTCTATTGGCAAGCCACTAGGGCAATTTGTGGGAGCCTTGCTTACTGAACATTTACCCCTAAATCAACTTGGGAAGGGTAGGAGGGGGAAGGACATTTCTGGCCTCAGTACTTCAACTGAAAGTTAAAAAGTGAGTTGAAATGAATGCATACTGTAAGATATCTAATAATTTAGTGCATAATATACTTCACAAGTCAGCCAGATACTTTCCAGCTACTCCATGAGACCCTCTTGGCCTTCACAGCCATATTCACCCTTTCCTCTGTCCCCAGAAGCTGACTTTCAGGGACCTTTCTGGGCTTCCCAGGGATGTGGCCAGTACAATAGGTGATGCCGAGAGATTGGAAGAGGGTAGAGAGTGAGATCTGGGTGTGTATTCTTTCCCTGCTGTTCCCAGAAGCTGCTCAGGCTGGCCACTGCTCTTCTCAGGCCTGTCATGAGGTCAGAAGGGAAAGTGGCAGTGGGCATAAGCTAAGCACTCGCTCTGCCTGAGTGAGCACCAGGCTGGGAAAATCTGAATGAGATACAATTAAGGCAACATAATGTACCGATGGGAGAGGTTGGAAGTAGATTTACACAGAGTGGTACTTCAGTTATAGAACTCGAGTTGCTTCAAACTCGTTTTCCAATATCAAAAAGTTCAAGAACTAAGCATATTTTTTTTCAAGAAATAGTGGAAAACCAAAGAATTGGTTCCAAGGCCCCCAAATTACTTATACATTCATTTTTTTTCCAGGACTTTAACAAATTTTGCAATGATTTCACTCTTAAGCTGTATTGTGTTTCTCACAGATTTCCTCTTAGCTTTATTGCTGGTATCACTAACTCTCTTTGCAGCTGTGGTTACAGTACGTTACACAAGTAAAGCACATAAAAAGCACAGTGATGAATGCTTTGACATACTAACACAGCACTGTAGGTCGTCTGGGGAAAAGCAGCCCTTAGACTGAATTGCTACCCCATGAGTCCACAGTAAAACAGAGCACGTGAGTCACTCTTGGATTTTTGGTTCAACTATAGAGCAAAGTTAGAAACACTGAAAGATTTTTTTTCCCCAAATTTTACTATTTGGATAGCGAAGAGTTTGAGTTTGGGGCTTTTTGAAAATCAAGGAATCACTATATTTGGCCAGGCAAACAGATAGATATTGATATATTACAGAGATATTTTTTAAAATTTACTGTGAGAAATTAGCATCCACTGTTGGTTGTGCATACCTGCAATCCCAGCACACCTTTTTTAATTATTAAAAAAAAACAGTTAAAACACACTGGAGATGTATCTCACTATGAACATTCTGAGTTCAATCTAGAAGAGAGACAGAGAGAGAGACAGAGACAGAGAGAGAGACAGAGAGAGAGACAGAGAGAGAGACAGAGAGACAGAGACAGAGAGGGAGAGAGAGAGATTCCCAGTTGGAGACCCAGCAGAGTCAATGGCATAATTCCTGGCAAGTGGAGCAGAAGAGCTGATGGTGTAAAATCCAGTTGTAGGGGTCTGCGAGGTAGCTCAGCAGACTAAGGTGCCTGCTTAGGCAAGCTAAGGCAAGCGTGGGGACCACAGTTGGATCCCTAACATCCCATGTTGCACCAAACCTGCCCACAGGGCAAGCTGAGCTGTCCAAAGTCTGGGCATTGTGGTGCACGCCCGTAACCCCAGCACTGGGGAGTCTGAAAGCAGGAGGATCACTAGAAGTCAGAGCTGCATAGTGAGACCCTGTAACAACTAAATACATTTAAAAAATAGAAAAATATAAATTAAAAAAATCCAGTTGGAATCCAGTGTGAAAGTGAGGGAAGACCGATGTTATAGCTCAAAGACAGGCAACAAGAGGAAGAATGGTCTTGCTTAGCCTTTTGTTGGGCTTGATTATACAATGCTTGAGAAAGTACCACTCATATCACAGAGGGAACTTGCTGATGATCACCTTAGTCTGTCCAATCAAATGCTTATCTCATCTAGAAAAACCCCATGGGAATATCCAGAATGCTATTTAACCAGATATCTGGTTACTACCTAGCCCAGGCAAGTTGTCTGGTAATTAAACACTTACATTTGCATATGCATAATTCGAAGCACTCAGACCCATCCTTTCACCTAATCCTCTACTATAAGTCATATCTATAGCTAGCAGGTGGTGCCCAGTACCTGGATGCTCAAGTATAGTAAATGGTTGTTTTTCTCCCCACTTTCATTATTCATCATTCTTGGTAGAATTTGTGGTAAGAAGGCTCACAAAGAGAAAGAACTGTCTGTCTCACTTTCCTCCTTCTCAGGAGACTGACTCTCTTGAAAGTGTTTTCCCAGCCACGCGAGAACTCTTTGCTTACAGGGTAAGCTAGTTCCAATTTGCCCAGTGGTGGCAATTTTAATGACTTCATTAATGACGCTTGAGAACACATAGTTCTTCTACCTCATTGTTTAAAACTTGCCAAGAGAAAATATATAACTAAGCTGACAGGAAAAAAGGTTACAGTGTGTGTGTGTATGTCCCCAACTGGACAGAGTGAAATCACTTGGAAATTAAAAACAAAACAAAATATGCATCCAGGAGCTTGGGAGTTGAGAAGGGAAGTTTTATGTAATTCTAACCAGTTGATGTCACCTAGTCTGCTCTGTGGTCTGGGAGGCCAGGGGAAGGGGGAGGGAGAGAAGGGAGGGGAAGCGGATGGTAGGAAAGCCCAGGCCTTCTCCTTTGCATGAGAATCAGTCTCCTGTGTGCAGGAGGAGGTCAGGGAGAACAAAGGGATGTGCTGAGCTGGAGCCAAGGCCATTTCTCTGCAGAGGCAGTTCTGCAATCCCAAAGAGAGGCTCTCTGAGAGTGTGAACCTCTGTTACCCTTCTGGGCCCCTCCTCCCTCCCAGAGCCAGGCTTTGTGTGGCCACCCAAGCCCACCCACAGCAGTGGTGACGCCTTGCAGGCTTCCAGCTCATCTGTGTGCAGGAATGGGAGGGTTGGGGCCACTGACACACACCGGCATCCTGCAGTGTATTATTTCCTGCCTGTCCTGGCTCCCCTCCAATGCTCAACATGACAGGTGGATGAAGTTCACAAGAAAACTCAGCAACAGGGCCAGTTTTCCAGGAATGCTGTTAAGTAGATTCACAAGCCGAGCAACTCTCCCTAACTCTGGCCTGAATAGGGAAGTGGCTTAGCAGGATAGGACTGGGTTCCCCACACCCTCAGTCTCCTCTCTGAATTCTGCAGTTTTGTTCAGTTGGTAAAAGCGCCCTAACTCAGGCTTCAGGCTTCCAAGACTTCCAAAACCCATATGAGGAACAAATTCATGCTTTCATTCCCAAACTCATGACTCAGGCATGGAAGGGAAGGAGCACGAACACCTTAATCTGCTCTACCAAGAAAATTCTCAGAGTGATTTAGCAATCTACAGTGACGGAGGTAGGAGAAAACAAGCAAGATCACAGCAATCCAGAATGATGCAGCCAGATTAAATTTAGAGGAAAAAATAACTCCATATGAGCAAAGTGTTGAGATTATAAATGCACTCAATCTTCCAATGTGGTTATAACATTTTTCCCAAAAGAAAAACGAGTTAATAGGACAAATAGCGGTGAAAATACTTCTTCCTGAAGTATTGTTTGTTCAAACAAACTGAAAGTTCTCATAGGCTGTATGGTTCATACAATAAGCATTTGCTGTAGACCTAATCTGGGCTTTCCTCTGTACTGAGATGGAAAGGAGAACGGGAGAGAAATCAGAAATAACTATAAATCCCTGCCTTCCGGGAATGCACAGGCAAGCAAGAAAGATGGGAGTGCAAGTGGCAATATTATAGAAGAACATGTTCATTAACAGTTGAGGTAGAGATGTGTGCAAATAGGGTGGTGATACAGAGGAAGGAGACAGGAAAAGACCTCAGTGCCTGGGAAGTGGGAGTTGTAATCTTTCCAGTTGCAAATAAGCACAGCCAGAGAGTGATACTAGGAGCAAAGCTGCCAATGGAATGGACAGTTGGGATGGTGATCTAGGACCAAATTAATCCATATGCCAAATGTAGGTTTTATTTCGGGTTCTCACCAGTCGCGAAGTAACCATTTACTACTTACTAATATACTCTCAAGCATTGACTGTTTAGGTATTTTTGGAAGTCCTTAGAATACTTCCAAGAGTCAGCACGGCTGTGAAAGGATCTAGCTTCTCACCTCACCAAGAGGCTCTAGAGATTTGGAGGGAAATTCTTTTAGGATAGGAATGTTATCCAGTGTTTTAGCCTGTATTGAAATAGCTTACTTTCATTGCTGGGTTACACACGTCATACCTATGTTTTACTATTTGTTCAAAGAAATGAACCAGAGCAAGAAACTATCTCTCAGCCCAAATCACCTCCATCTTATCCACAAGAGGAGAGAGCATGGTATTGTGATTGGAGGCTGATAAATTAGCTTCCTACTTCTGGACAAGCTTTAAAAGAAGGGTAAGCAAAGGAGGGTAAGCTTACCCTTAAAAGAAAGGTACTTGGCTCTGCACATATGAAACACTCTCTGCTTGGGTAGAGAGCCTTCAGAAATTATGTTTTATATAACAAAAATCACTTTCCTTCTAAGGCCCAAGACCATATTTTGCTTAATACTGATGTTCTTCAGAGGGCAAGTTTATGTGCATGTGTGCCTTTGAATCGAAATCTATTTGCTTAGAAACTAGGAAGGAAGAAAAAGTAAACATTGATAATGCTCTATTAAAATGATTATGGTTAAAGTACTAGAGTCCACCTTTGTCTTGCCAAAATCCCTGTCACCTCCTTCATTTCCCGGCCACTCCAGGTATCATTCTTTGGTGAATAAACGAGACTTAGGAAATACTATGACTTATTGTGCTCTTGCAATTATGCTGTTGTAGTTGGGACAGAGATGGGCATCGATTCAGGAAAAGGGTGGGGAATCCCAAAGGAGCAGGATTGTTTGCAATGCAAAGGCTTAATTCAAAAGCCCAAAGGTTCCCTGTCCCAGAGAACAGTCAGAACAGTTAGTATGTACAGCCTACGCTCCTGAGGAGCTTCTCCCATGAGAATTGTTAGATTATCTTAGTCTCTTCCAGCAGTCATGGGTTTAGTGTGAGTTTCACTTCTCCTTTGTAGCTCCTCTCTTACTATAATAACATTTCATTAAGTTGTAAAGATTTTTATTTCTCTCTCTCTCTCTCTCTCTCTCTCTCTCTCTCTCTCTCTCTCTCGTACTGGCGATCGAACTCAGGACCCTGCGTTTGCCAGGAAGACGCTTATTTTGCTGAGCTATCTCCCTAGCCCCTCATTGTCTTTCTCTATTGAACCATTAAACTTTAAAATGAGACCACTGCACCTCCAATGTCTAAAACAGGAACTTGAGTGCCATGTTTGATTCTTCTTTCCCATCTTCTTAAATAATTAATATCAAAGTTCTTCTGTGTTTTTATCTTCCTAAATGTTCATAACATTTTAATTTCTATGACTAGAAATGCACTGGAGAAGATACAGAATGAGGAGGCCACTGTCATACGCAAAATCATTGTTCATAGTGGAGCAGTTTCAGTAGCTGTATTACAAAAAGTTATATAATTCTGGCTATCAATAAAATGATACAGATATGATAACTGACAAATATTATGAGTTATTATTTTATTAATAAATAATATATTCTGATAGCTCAGCGGACTAAAGCGCCTGCTTAGGCAGAGTGTAGCAGTCAGGGTTCAATCCCCGGCATGCCGTGCCAGCCCTGATTCCAGGGTGTGCTGAGAGGGCGATTGAGATTGAGCATGGTGGTACATGCCTGTAATGTCAGCAATTGGGAGGCTGAAAACAGAAGGATCATTATGAGTCTGATCTAGTAGTGAGACCCGGAACACCCTGAAGACCCTGCCCTAAATACAGAAAAATAAATAAATAATATATTTATTATGGTGAGCTATTATTTATTATGAGTTATTATTATTTAATACATGATCAAATGATGAGGAAAAATATTTGAATTACATTTCTCCCAATGACTGAAACCAATATGCTCTCTATTCCACTGTTTTATTTCATAATTTGTTTTTGCTTTCTAAAATTAATTCTGCCTTCTGAAAACAATAGGTATGCAAAATATGTTTAAGGTATCATGTAAGCGTAAGAAGTGACAAGATGTGGAGACCAGGGAGATAGTTCAGCGGAGTAAGTGCTTGCCTGGCAAGTGCAGAGTCCTGACTTTGATCCCTGGTACCATCAAAAAAGAAAAAAAAAGAGAAAAAGACAAGATGTGAAGGAACATGAGCACACTAGGACACAGCTAACGTCCAGTGCTGGGGGCAGGGACAGTACAGGTAAGCAGCACACTCTGACAAGGGCAGCCATGTGGGCTCCACGGCCCAAGCCACAGCTGCCCAATCTTGGAATTCTGTAATCGTTAATAAAACTGTATGAACTACTCCCCACATAAACCTACCCTTCTTTGTAAAGTTTATGGTGGATCCATATATGAAAATAATATTTATTTTCATCTCCCATTTAAGGAAAACAGTAGTACAAAAGCAAATGCTAACATAGTAGGCTCTCCACATCTATAGGCTCTGTACCTAGGAATTTAAGCCATTGTGGATTAAAAGTATTTTTAAACCTTTTTTCTTTAAACATATGAAAACATTTTTCTTTTCTTCCTTCTTTCTTTCTTTCTTTCTTTCTTTCTTTCTTTCTTTCTTTCTTTCTTTCTTTCTTTCTTTCTCTTTCTTCTTTTTTTCGGAACTGGGGATTGAACTCAGGCCCTTGCACTTGCCAAGCAAGCGCTTATTCTACTGAGACATCTCCCTGACCCTGAAAACATTTTTCTTATAATTATTTTCTAAACAATACAGTACTGTGCTGGCCCCGCCCCCAGGGCATGCTGACATGGCAGTTGAGACTGGATGTGGTGGTATGTGCCTGTAATCCCAGCTCTTGGGAAGCTGTAAACAGGTGGATCACTACGAGTCCCATCTAGCAGTGAGACCCTGAACACCCTGTAGACCCTTCTCTAAAATACACACACACACAAAAAAAAACCCAACAATACAGTACAACAACTATTTACATTGCACCTACATTGTATTAGGTATTCTAAGTTATCCAGAAATAGGTGATTTATAATACACAAGATAATGCGCAGTATTTTATAGAAGGGAAGTGAGCACCCATAGGTTTTGCTTCTCATGGGGCTCCTAGAACAAAAGTTCCAGGGAGAAGAAGGACTGACTGCATTCTTCCTGCATCCCAAAGCGTGTCTTGTGTAGCCTTAATTCTCTATGATTAGAAAAGTTGGTGAAGATGAGGGGGTATTCATTACTCCGTTAAACTCTACCTGCAGCCTGGAGGAATGACTGGAATGGAATCCTCAGGCTTACAGTACGTGAAGCTCCACCGGACAGCTTTCAGGATAAGCACAGCCCCAGCGAGCCCACCGAGGTGAGCAGTTGTCATCAACAGCTACTAACATTACCAGTGCACGACCAGACACGTGGTGCGCCCAGATGGACGTACAGATACTTCACACCATCGACAGCCTTGCCAAAATTGAAATCACAATCTCATCAAGGTTGTGCACTGAACAGATGGCAGGGAAAAATAAGTTATGTCATTATTAACAAATGATTAAATGACATTACAACGTTAATTATCTTTTTTATTAGTTTTATTGGGAAACAAGTAGCAAGGAGACAGTTTCAAAACAGGTTAGTAGGACAGTTACAATAATGAATACATTGCATATTGTTGTCTTCGTAGTAGTTATTCATAGTACAAGATGCAGACGTGCTATCCTGTCCAAACAGTACTAGTACAAATCTTTCTTTTCATTGAATTAAGAGAAAGTAGCTGTATATATATACTATTTTGTATATACAGATATATATAGATATGTCACTACAAAATGGTCCTTCATTTATATCCTTCTTTTTTGTTTGGTTTTGTCAGAGATGGGTATTCCATTGCCATGGAAATATTGTAGGTGCAGGAATTCAGCAAAATCCAATAAAGTCCAGTAGTCCATAGTAGTCGTGGGTTTCCCATAGGACTGGCAATGTCCTAAGTTGTTGACTTGAGCCTTTTACAGCTCAGCATATTAATATGGCTTTACTTTTATACCTTATTCTTATAGACTTCTGCTGGATGGTTAAGACCAGGATAAAGCAAGACCTATATAACAAGAAATGTAACGAAGTTAATTATCATATAAATTAAGGAACTACAAGGTTCGAAAGGATATATATGTTGCTATTGCAAGGCCACACCTAGTGATATGCAGACTATGGGAAATTCTCTAGGGCAAATAACCCAGTTTCTTCAACAATTAAGAAACTGGGGAGGAAGATGATGATGTAATAAGAGAAACAAGAGCTGCAACAGCCAGTTCTCTTGAAAGCAGTTATTTGGTATTGATTCAAGAAACTGTGAAAAATTACAGAGAGATGAGTAGAGGTGCTGACAACATGCTCTGGAGTTTGAAAAAAAAAAGCTGGAGGGAAGGAGTTTGAATTTTTCACCAAATAAAAGGCAAATATTTGATTATATAAATATACTTACTCTCATTTGAATATTATGCAATATGTATGTTATCAAAATATCACATGATCCCTTATAAATATGCAAACATTTGTGAATAGCTTACAAAGTAAATTTAAAACATTATGAGGCACTGCAGGAAGTTTGAACACTACATATTTTATATAAAGAAAATGCTGATAATTTTAAAAGTATAATACTAGTGGTTAGATTTCTTAAGTTTTTTTCAGTTGGAGATGCTTTTTGAAATATTTATAAATAAAGTTATATCTGACTGAAAAATACACTTGAGATGCGATAGTATTCAAATAAGATTGGCTATGAGTTGATAAATATTGAAGGTGAGTGATAGATATGTGGTAATTTTTTCTATTTTAGGAATATGTTCAAATTTCTTCTAAGAACAGGTATTTTAAATTCAGATTGATGGTTTCAGCCCATAGAAATCATTTTTTAATGTATTTGGTACAGGGTCTCACTACCCAGCTCAGACTTTTAGTGATCCTCCTGTTTTCAGCCTCCCCAGCGTTGGGATTACAGATGTACACCACTATACCCAGACTCTGTGGCCAGCTCAGCCCACCCTGGGGCTGGGGCTGGTATGGCATGTGGTGCCCAGGATCGAACCATGGCCCCTGTGCTTGCCTAAGCAGGTGCTTAGTCCACTGAGCTATCTCACCAGCCCCACCCTTTAGAAATCTTGGTTTGAGTTCCATCTAACACATGCCCTAGGGAACTCAGAATCAGATGGCTCACTAAACCACATATTGAAAAACTTAAGAGTAGATGTACAATGATGAAGACGGAAGAAACAAAGTGGAAGTGGTCAATCAATAGCTTCCACAGAGAAGGAAGTTATAGTAAGTATGTGCTAGTTTTGGTCAGTGATTGTTTATAATTATGTCAATTCTTACTACTGTTTGTGTATAAAAATCACTCAATGTATAATTGTCAGTGCCATTCAATGACTTAGGCTTCTTGTTTTCTTCTATTAGATTTTTTAAGCCCTCCCATACTTACCTCGTGGACCAGAGTGAATTCTTTGATTGCATAATTGTCCTTATGCTTCACACTCACAATGGCAGAAGAGATGTTGCCACGCCTTTCAGGAAGGCACCCAGAGGTGACCCATTAAATTAATACCAGTCCTCACTCCAAACCTTGCAATGGGAAGGGATTTTATAATCTGGAAAGGGAAAGGAGCACAGAGGTGGCCCATCTATCCCCAGGCTGTCAGGTCACGTAACACAGTGGGACACATGCTCCCCACCCCTTTCTTGTCCTTTCACATTGGAGATGTTTGTTCAACTGCAAAGCGCCTTGGGCCCTGGAGCTATGACGTGCAAGGAAGACAGAGTTGGCTGATTTGTAAAGCAAACAGACTGCACATGGAACGGTCATGTCATAATGCTTCAGAACATGGTCCTCCTCTGTCCCTTCAACTGTAGGTGGCTCTCCCCTTAAAGTCAACACAAAACTGTGGCTTCTGGGGAGCATCCCTGAGATTGCACACCTGCTTCCTGTCCAGACACAGATCTTCTTTAGTGACAGCAGCAAAACAGCAGTCTTTCAGAAGAGACTTTTGCTTACCCTGAGAGTTTCCAGGCCTCAGATCTGTCTGGAACCAGTTCACGTCAGGCTGAGCAGTGGAGTGCTCGGCCAACTGTGCTCGGCCACACTGTGGCTGCAACACTTCACCCCTCCAGCATAGTCCAGGGTGACCTCATTGCACCCCACCCTCAGGTAATAAAGCAGCCCCAGCCAAGGATGGGCACTCTGTATCTTGGTTCAGGAGATGAAGGCCTTGAAATTTAAGCTCTCAGTGACCTACCTAAGATCACAGAGCTCAGGTCAGGAACTAGGATCTAGGTAACTTTGCCCTTGATTTTGTGCCTTGAACCCCTCAGAGATACTTCTTTATCTGCCTTGATGTCAACAACTTTCCCTTAAGTCTCATTCTCCTCCTTTCCCTATAGAAAATGCACATTGTCATCAGCACAGGCAGCAGGCACTTCTCTACTTCCACCTATTTTCACATATTCTTTTTCTTCCTTTTCCTTTAGTATTTTCCTCTCCTCTTTAACCCAGTTATACCAACTGAAATCCACCATCAGGTCAAGGCCATGTCTTCCAAGAAGTCCTTCAGGATCCATGGCCCTTGTCCCATCAAGAAGAGACATTTCCCTACTCTGCACCTCAATCCCACTTTGCTGATAACATTTGTGGTCGCTCGCATTTGCTTTCTTATATTTTTTCTTGTGGCACCATGGACACACATTTGCTCATTGTAAGGGTCCTGTTATGTGGCGTCTTCCTGAGCCCAATGACTTAACTTTGCTCATGCTTTGCAGGCTAGAGAGGCTTTAAAAACCAACGGAATTACATAGTGCAACCCTAAAGCCTAAATAGACGACTTTGTTTTGAGTTTATCCAAGTGCAGTTAAATAGTGGGAAGTTTGATATTGCCAAGAAGTAATTCTGTGATTCATCAGTACATAATTAAACCCCAAACTCTTGAAGTATCATTATAATTTTATCTTTGTTAAATCTGTACTTCCAATAACTAAGGACATTGAAAAGGAACTGCTGTACTTTGTGTGTGTGTGTGTGTGTGTGTGTGTGTGTGTGTGTGTGTGTGTTCAACACCTTTATTCTGATTGACACAGAAGAGCTCCCTTAGGAAGCCACAGTATCTGCATGGCCACACCCTGCCTTCCTTGCCCTTTTGAGATTCCGGATTGGATTGGGTGTGTGAGAGGGCAAAGGGCAGCCCTCGGAGGGGATTAGTAATACGTCTGAAGGATGGAGATCAAAGCGCAGCCTTGGCTGGGGTTCACGTGGTAACCGAAGGATCCAGCAGAGGCCCTCTGATCTCTGCGTTCTGGTACCCCTGTAACCGCACCCTGCAGTCTGCACCCCCTGCTGGGTCAGCACCCTTGTCCACTTAGCCACTTTGGCTGCACTGCTGTTTCCCCACAGTCCCTCCTCCTCCTGCCGGATGTCAGGTCTACTGTTTATTTGTGTAGAGCCCACTGTCTAGCCCTTGGCAGCGCCACCAAGGAAATTTTTACAAAATGAATATGAAACTCATTTTTAGTAACAAAACTCAGTAAGGGTGTGCTTGCACTCTTCTCAAATTATCCACTTAAATAACTGATCCTAATTGATCTTCTAAATGCAGTGTCTAACTTTCCTTGTAATCAAATCATGCACTGAATAAATGTTTGCCTTTTAGGTTATCTATTTAATTTCTGGCATTTACTCCCAAATAACCTGCTGATAAGTAGGAATTATAGAGAAAGGAAGGAATGCACCCAAGACTGGCCAGAAGTTCATGATTTCTGAAGCCAGGGGTGGCTACCACGAAGACCATGAAAAGACTTTCTCTTCTTTTAGGCATAGGTTCTGAAATTTTTCTTAATACATTTCTTTTCTTTAAAACTACTATTTTGTCCCCCAATTCTACCTCCAAATAATTCTTTTGTGGTTAACTTTTCTGTTGGATCCTTTGGAAATCACTGAATTTGGTCCTGTGCTCCCTATGCCTTTCCTTACTACCCTGTTTATCTCTTCATCTTTTCCTGGCTAGCTTAGCGAAGCTGGTGTCTACCTGCCTGGTGAATCTCAAGCACCATCCAAAGAGCCCAGGAATCTTGGACCTTGCCAGACTGAATACTCAGACTCCTTTCGTAACTACTTAAAAATATGCCATGGTAGTTAGCATGGCAAGTCCAAGGGTTTTATTTCCATTACAAACTTCAAATGCTACTACTGGAGTGCAAATATAATCCAATGGGGACCCCCATGAAAGTCATGGTATTGGATATGATTCGTGTGTGCCCTTCTCCACTTTTGTCCATCAGAAAAGCATCTAGTAATGAGTAATTACCAATTCAGGGACATGAGCTCTTTCCGGTGTTAAATATTTTCCAGAGTGGCAACAAGCCAAAATGTTGGATGGCTACAAGTAGCCCAGTGAAGTGGCATCATGGGGCTTTTCTTTGGAGACTCAAACTATACTGCTGGCCTGGAAGAAAGTAAGCTCCAAGACCCCCAGGTGAAAAGGGGACACTAAAGTTATGCTTCACAGATGTTTTGCCACTGGTAAGTCAACCATGGAATCCCTTAAGTCCAATGAGCAGATGGACTTGCCATTTGATATTCTGAGCTTGTCCTACACAAATCAAGTCCCAAATATTATTTTGCTGTGTGATCAATTTTCTGTGATACTGGTCTCTGGCATGTTTCCCTTGAAAAATACTCTTGGAAATTCACCTGACCTATTTCTTTTCTCTAAAGCTTATCTGACAGACAAAAGATTTCTTGGGGCCAAAAAGACTTCTACACAACCCAGAATGGCAAAGTAAATAAAAGAGTAGTTTGACAGGTTCCAACCTTGGAGAGTGAAAAAAGATGGAGCAGAGCCTGGCTTTATAACTGTGGACTGTTCCTCTCAAAAGTGCTCAGGAAAGATTTTTTTTTTTTTAAATCCACCTGCTCAATTATTTCTCCAGCTATGTGTCTCCTCTTAATTGTCACTTGGGCAAAGCCTCTGTCTTGTAAGGGGACACCCAGTATTTTTTAATGACCTTAGGCAAAGTGATTGACACTGGATCCTGGAGTCAGATGTTCCCAGTGACGCAACTTGTTCTCCCAGTGGCAGAAAAGCTTCCTGCCACGATTAAGTTAGAACTGTGAAAGTGCTAAAATGTTGTCTCAGCCTTCCGATGATGCAAACACTTTTATTATAGACCCTGGTGCAGAGGGGTGCGGCAACGTGAAGCCTTTCTCCAAATATCTTTCCTCTCCGGACTAGGCACTGTATACAGAAAGAATGTGTGCCATACACGTACCGGGAGCTTGAACGACTCAAAGTACCAGTCAGGCCTTTGCCAAACTTCCCTTTTCTAGCTCTACTCTTTCCTAATCCTTTACTTCTTTAGGGGGGTTCATACAGCAACTGAAATATGGTTTTCAGGCCCGAAGGTTCAAAAGCTCACCAAGTATTCTGGTCCAGCGATGAGCACTCCATTCTTTTTTTATTTATTTTTTTTTAATTTTTTTTCAAAGTTTTATTGATAAACAGATAGCAATGAGACAGTTTCAAATCAAATTGGAAGTACAGTTTCAACAAATAATACACTGCATATATTCTTCTTAGTGGTTAATTGCTGTACAAGATGAGGACTTGTGATCCTATTTACAAACACCATTAGAACAAATCATTCTATTCATTAAGAGAATGCAACTATATATCTATCCTAACCACTTTGAATACACAGATACAAAATGGACATTCATCGGTATACCCCATTTTTTCTAAGTTCCGTTATTGAATATTATAGGTGTGTAAACTCAGCAAAATATTCTAAAAGAGTCCAGTAGCCCATAATAGCACTGGGTCTTCTGTTTAACTGGTAATGTCAGAAATTATTGACCTGAGTCCCCCACAGCTCAACATAACAGCATGGCTTTATTTCTTATATTTCATCTTCATACTTTTCTACTGGATGGTTAAGACCAAGGTAAAGCAGGACCTATGCAACAAGAGTTGTAGCTTTTTGGTCTGAGAAGGTCAGTGAAATGCCCTCAGGATTTATCCTGAGATCCTGTACCTCAGATTGTAGAAACTTTGTCAGTGCAGCCATGTAGATGAGTCACGGCCATTGCTTGGCCAATGGAGCACTCCATTCTGTATTAGAACTTAAAATGGAAAATCACCTGTCGCTTTTTCAGCAGGAAGCTGAGATGGAGCAAAAGGACAACTTTGTTGCTTTTGACATGGCCTGTCCTTCCCAAAGCGAAGGCCTGAGGACCCGATATACTACCATCTGATGTTGGAAGATCTACTGGATCTCATAACAACACAAAGGACGTCGTAAACTCCCTTCCTCCTGCATGATCTGCCTAAGCCTCCTGTTCCCAGGTTCACAGGCAAAGAGTATTTTTAGGATGTGGCTGCTTCTTGAGTGCTTAGAGAGACAACAGTCTTGATTATGGATGCTGCACTGCAATTAATGCAACTAGTGCAATTAATGCAACTAGTGCAATAATACCAAAACGTACATAAGGCTCCGGTCCATAAATATTTCTAATTAACCTGGGAATGATGGAAAAACCAATAGAGAGAAGGTTATAGTCCTGTTATTTTTTATGCTTGACTCTTATAAGTATTTATTTCAGATTGTTGCCAACACTATGTTTCTATTCTTTCTTGAGAGCAAAGATCCTAGCATCCAAATATATGTGGTTAATACTCAGATTGGGAAATTGGTTTTGTAGGTTTGTATCATTTCTTTCTTTTTAAAATCTTATGTGTTTTGTATAGGATCTCACTAGGCAGTTCGGACTTGTAATGATCCTCCTGTTTTCAGCTTCCCCAGGGCTGGGATTGCAGGCATATGCCACCACGCCAGGACTCTGGCTCTGGCTCAGCACTCCCGGGGGCAGAGCCGGCATGGTATGTGGTATCAGAGACCAGTACAAGTCTCTGCACTTGCCTATGCAGGCACTTAGCCCACGGAGCTATCTCACCAGCCCTGGTTTATGTTGTCTCTATAGAAGGTTTCTACCTGAACTGTCTCAGCTAGGTTCACCTTAATTTAATTGCAATGCACATCTGTAACCATTTCAATGTCTATTACCTAGATGTGCCTGGGCCAATATACATGCTAAGTGAATATCAGGCAAATGAAAGAAAGAATGGAAAAGAGCCAGCTTGAATCAGCAGTTCCCTAACATGGCTGCATACCAGATGTGCTGAGAAGATTGCTGTATTTATTGTCTTTTCAAGGACCTCTTCCTCCACCAACCCATAATATTTTAAAATTAATTATAAGGATTCAAATAATATACACATTTCTAAACAAAACTCATCTTCTTTATCCCTGAAGCAACACCCAGCAGCGTAAACATCCTTAACAACTCACCATGTTTGCTTATATTTTTTCTTTAAATAAACACACAGGGGCCAGCAAGATAGCTCAGAGGACTAAACTGCCTACTTAGACAAACTTAAGCAAGCATAGGAACTGTGATTCGATCCCCAGAGCCACACGCAGTGCCAAACCCTCCTCCAGGGTGGGCTGAGCTGGCCACAGAGTCCTGGCATAGTGGTGCATGGCTGTAATCCCAGCGCTGGGGAGGCTGAAAACAGGAGGATCACTATGAGTCTGAGCTGCATAGTGAGACCCTGCAACAACCAAATACAATAAATAAATAAATAAATAAATAAATAAATAAATAAATAAATAAAATGCAGCCTTTCAACTTGCTATATAAGAATGTTATTGCATGAAAATTTTAGTAAAACCTTTACTTTTAGTAGTCAGTATTACATTCTTTCCAATTAATATTAATACATCCTGACCTTCTTTATTTGCGTCATTTCCTGTATCACAACCATAATATGATTGCATATTGATTCAGAGGTTGTTTATGTGTGCTCATAAATGTTTGGAATTCACAATAGTCTTATAAATTTGCTATATCTCTGTCTTTCGGTAGTTTTTCTGAAATATGATAGTCTAAATAAAATCATGCATATTTAAATTCAAAGCAAATATGGCCACATGACTTGGTTGTTGGCTTTTTCTGACATTATAGTTTTAATTTTCCTGAATGAATACAAATCAATTGAGGAATAAAGTGGCATAATCCTGCAGGTATTAATTTGCTTTCCTGGTACATTTTGCTTGTGTTTCAATAGAATCCTGAATCCTACTTCAACCATACCAACCACGAATCTCTGGAGCCAGCACCAGGGACTCCTGATCCTTACTGAGTCCCTGATGAAGTTGGTTCTTGTGCTGTCATTTGAAAACCATGAGTCAATACCTGTTCCATGTTATGCTTAAGATGTTTAATATTCAGACAGATAGTGAGGTTAAACCCAACTGCATATGTTGTAGGGTAAAAATAAGCATCTCTTCTGGAGGGTTAACAACCTGAGTTTGCAGACTGGAAATCAGAGAAAAAGAAGGGCTGCAAGGATAACTGACATTTTGGCCTCAGCCTTTCAAGGTCAGTGAGAACCTATACTGTTACATTATGTACTCAGTTATGTTCCAAATTTTCTGATCAAGGAGATTATGGGGCCACAGAGGAATGTGATCAATGATGTAGAGTGTGCTTAAGGAGAGTCACACGGAGAGAAAACATTCCCTTAGGCTTTCACAGAGAGCACATTGGTCAAGCAATGGCCGTGACTCATCCACATGACTGACACTCACAAAGGATCTACAAACTGCGGTATAGGGTTTCAGGTTAAATCCTGAGGGGATTTGACTGACCTTATGAGATACAAAAGTTACATTTCTTGTTGGATAGGTCTTGCTTTATCTTGGTCTTAACCATCCAACAGAAAAGTATGAAAATGAAGTATGAAAAATAAAGCCACATTAATATGCTGAGCTGTAAAAAGCTCAAGTCAACAACTTAGGACTTTGCCAGTCTCATGGAAAACCCACTACTATTATGAACTACTGGACTCTATTGGGTGATTCTGCTGAATTCAAGCACCTACAATATTTAAATGACAATGTAATGCCCTTCTCTAACAAAACTAACCAAAAAAGTGGGATAGAAATGAATGACCCTTTTGTATCTCCATACTCAAAATAGTTAGGATAGATATTCAGTTCCGCTCTCTTAATTCAATGACTAGAGAGGTTTGCTATAATAGTGTTTGAGACAGGATACTATGTCTGCATCTTGTACAGTGAATAACTGATAAGACAACAATATGCAATGTATTAATTACTGCAAATGTGTCAGTAATCGGTTGTGAAACTCTCATTGACTTTTGTTTCTCAATAAAATTATTTAAAAAATAAATAAATAAAAGTAAAAATAAAAGAATCATTCTCTGACAGCTCCATTTAAAAAGTAATCTTTCCACTACAGCATCTTTAGCATCTCATAACCTTTATTTTCTCATATATCTGTGCACACAAACATATGTGTCCATGCACATAATTAGCATAACTGGGTTTCAAAGAAAGAAGAAAGAAAACCATGAGTCAAGATACATTCTTGAGCTCTAGTGAAGTATAAGCTTCTATTTTATAATAACAAAATCCCAAAGCCCCAAACAACCCCAAGAGGAAACCTCAAAAGCAGCAAGGCTCAGTGCGCACTGTGCAGCCTCATCACATGCTCCTATTTTCAACAGAATTTAAAACTCTATGCTTTTTCTAGACACTGATATACATCTCCATTCACTGCAATAGTATTTTTTAAAATGTCTCGCCCAATAAGATTAAGGAAACCCAATATTGACATTGTTCATGGATTTAGAGATAGGGATCTTTGCCAGATAGAGGTTGAAATTAATTTCTCGGTCAGCCCATTTTTGTCTCTGTATTCGCAATTTCACTAATCACATTAAAATTTTCATTAATATCCCACATAAATGAATTTTCCTGTAGCTCTCATAGTTTTGCATCCCTCAGACTGACTCTCGGCATAAGCCAGCTATGCTCCAGATTAAACTTTGAGACAGACATTTACTGTACCGCATAACCTCATATGAGTCCCAGGCATTGACATAAGCACTTTTGATCAGTTAATAAAGTTAGTACATTCTATTGTGCTGTGATGTGTGCTATTATGATTCCCATTTTATCATTGAAGACAGTGAGACATCGAGAAATGGACCATGTATGTACACACAGAAATGTCTCTGTATGTACAGAGACATACAGAGAGCGTGTGGCAAATGGAACTTGAAGCATTGTGCCAGAAACCCTTCAGAAAGACAGTTGTGGGTATGATCATGAAAAGGGCTTTGGTTATGATTTGGTTGTTTGGACAATATTTTTCATTAATGATCCCAGGGCTTATATGTAAAATGTGGTTATTCAGTGAGAAGCCATTCTCTGTCTATGTGACTCTCTTTAGAGACACATGGAGAAAAACATTCTCTCAGGCTTTCACAGAGCGCAAATTGGTCACGCAGTGGCTGTAACTCATTCACATGGCTGAGACTGACAAAGGTTGATACTACAAACTGTGGTACAGGGTTTCAGGGTAAATCCTGAGGGGATTTGACTGACCTTGGCAGATACAAAAGTGACATTTCTTGTTATATAGGTCTTGCTTCATCTTGGTCTTAACAATCCAGCAGAAAAGTATAAAAATGAGGTATAAAAAGTAAATCCATATTAATATGCTGAGCTGTAAAAGGCTCAAGTCAACAACTTCTGACATTACCAGTCCTATGGATAACCCGCTATTTTATTGTGGACTACAGGACTATATTGGATTATTTTGCTGAATTCATACCCCTACAATATTTAAATGGCAATGGAATACCCATCTCTGACAAAACTAAACAAAAAAGGGATACAAATAAAGACCATTTTGTATCTGTATATACAAAATAATCAAGATAGACCTATAGCTACTTTCTCTTGATTCAATGAGAAGAAAGATTTGTATAAAGATTTGCTTCCACTTCCACTAATGGTGTTTGGACAGGATATCATGTCTGCATCTTGTACTACGAATAACCACCGTGAAGACAAAAATATGCAATGTATTGATTATTGAAACTATCCTACTAATTGGTTCTGAAACTGCCTCATTGCTATTTGTTTCTCAATAAAATTAATTAAAAAAATTTTTTTTGATTCTCTGGCCATCAGTTTGAGCCCTGTGGATTCTGGCACTATGTAACCCCCCATTGTTACAATGACTCAGCAAGGTGGAAAGGAGGGAGGCCACCCTGGCCATAGCCTTGCTCCCCTCACTTACAGGGTCCCCTGTGGAGCACCCCTGGTTGCTCTTCCCCAGTTCACTTTCCCTTGGCTGGGTCCTCTACCTGCTCCAGTTTTATCAAGCCACTGCCTTCAGGAAGCCTTCCTTGATTCTTTCAAAAGTGTGTCAAATATCTCTGCTCTGCAGTCCCCTTTGTACCCACCCACCCTGCTTCCACTTGCTGAGACTAGTTTCTATTCTAAATCTGGAATTTTCGCCACAGGAAGTGCAAATGTTATGGTTTGTGTCTAGTTGTCCCCCTAAAGCCTCACGCGGTCGCTGGGGCAGTTTCTAGAGTTTGTGACTGATTCTTGATCCAATGCTGGGATTATGTGTGCGAGTGCTACACCCGCCCTGGGGCAGATAGCCTCATACAAATTAATGAAAAGGAAGAGGCTTGCTAGCTTCTGCAGCTGCTGGTCCTCCCTTTGCTCTTGGCTGTTTTCCTGCTGCTGTGAATGGCTGCCCATTGACTCTGCCTTGGAGTCAACCGAGTATCAACTTAAACCTCCACTAACTGTGAGCTAAATAGTCCTTTCCTTCCTTAATTTGGGGTGTTGGGTATTTTGTTCCAGCAATGAAAGAAAAGTAACTGAGACAATAAGGATGTGGAGAATGAAGGCACCCACTTCCGTGGAAGAAGATGGAGTGGGATCCAAGCCAGTGCCGTCGTCACCAGTACTGGAGGGCATCTTGATAGGTGTACATGTGGTGCGTACATGGGGGCTGCCTAGGAAGGAAGGTCCGGCTACGGATGGCACATGACATAGCTCTCATTTCCAGGTCAGGCCTGCTTCTTTCTTAGGATGGTTGTTAGCCTCATTACTTACCTTCAATTCCAGACCCTTTGGCGTTCTGCAAATATTTGTCTATCCCAGAATCAAGTAGCAGAAGGTTTCTATGCACCAGACAGGATATGCAGTGGGGAAGTGAGTGGGTTCTGGATTCTGAACTCAAACCCTATTCTTTACTAGCAGCGGCATTGTGAGATCTCAGTGAGTTGGCTTCATCTGTGACTTTTTTTTTATTTATAAAATGAGGACAATAAGTCTACCTACTTCTCTAGAGTACTGGAGAAGCGAATGAGGCATTCCAAACTCACAACAGGATTTTCATTTGGCGCACAGTGAATGCTGGATAAATATTGCTATGAAGATGAAGCGTTAAGCTCTGGGTCTGTGGTCTTTTCTCTGGCCTCAGAGAATGCCCTGTTTTGACTTTATCTCTCGCCTTTTTGCTCTCTCAAAGCCCAAATCTCGATCTTACCTTCCCACTCTGGCTCCTTCTCTGAACTCCAGCCTGCTCTGGCCTTGTACCACCTGAATTCTGCTCTCTCATCCCCTTTCCCAAGTAGATGCATTTGTGGCAGATGTTACCTGCCCATTAGGGTGCCTAGAATGGAAAAGAAGGAAACATTAAGCATGAGTGGAGATGTAGGACACCAATTTTTAGTATATGTGCTGCCAAAGCGAGCGCAAGGACACCAGTTTTTTTTTTTAAATAATGCTAGTCAGACAGAGAATTAAGCCAATCTTGTTTGGCATAGATCTAGCACCTGAAAACACACCTATCCTTTCACCCTGAAATTGCCTGCCTACCTCTCTAACCAACAGAAGCATGGACACAAAACTGACAGAAGAAAAGAATTATGCAGAGGAAATTTCATAATCGTACAATATACTTACTTCCCTGTTTCTTTACAACAAACTAGTGCCTTCAAGCAATTAGCAGTTTTTTTAAAAAAATGTTATTTTACCACTTCTGTATGTCAGTAATGTGGGAGTGACCAAGTTGGGTGCGGAGCCAACTGGCCCACTGGAGGCATTGACTACAGTGCCTGCAGCCCACAATTTCTTTCTTAAAATAAATGAGGGCTCCACAAGGACAAAAGTGCTTTGGTTCCATGACAGTCACAGATTACCCCTGGTGGGAGAAAACTCTCTGGGCAGGGTCCCTCACAAGTATTAAGTCAGGGTGTCAGTTTAAGAGTCTATGGAAGAAGTGCTACCTCCAAACTCACTCTGGTAATTACTTGAAGCCTCGGTTGGCCTCAGGCTGCTGGCTTACATACCTCAGTTTCCCTCCATGTGTACCTCTCCTTTGATGCCTGAATGTCCTCATGACATTGTGTGTTTGCAGATGCCAAGAATCAGGTATATTTGGGGTCCTATCAGAGGCTGGTTACCAAAAGCCCTATCCTTCCTAGTCAGAAACTAGAAACCACAAGCTGCATATCAGTAGTAGAAAGGCTGAGAAACCGGCCAAGTGCCAGCATGATGGAATTCTACACAGCAGTGCAAATGAACCACTGACAACCACATACAATGATATGAAAGTATGTTCGCGAATATTGCAGAGAAAAAGCCAGGCCCAGAGTATACATTATATTAGAGGTCATGACAGTGGTTGCTCCTTGAGAGAGAGAGAGTGCTTGGAACTGTACATGCAGGAAGTTTTGGGGTACTAGTAGCATCAAGCATTATTCATCTTTGCAATAGCTATATGGTCTACAGGTTGGATTTATAGAAATTCACTGAGTTGTATACATTTTCTATGTGTATTTTTATTTAATAAGAGCCTTTTGAAAGTAGTTGAAAGGATACTTTTATTAAGGAGACATTCTGGAAATGATTTATGACTAAGCATCAAAGTGGGTGCTAGACACTGTTTGCTTGCATACCCCCAAAATTCACACCTTGAAGCGTAACTCCTGATGTGATGGCATTAGGCAGTGGGGCTTCTGGGTGGTGATGAGGTGGGGAAAGTGACATCTTTCTGGTTGGGATCGGTTACCTCAGAAAGCTCCTTGGTCCTTCCCACCTCGTGAGGGCATAGCAAGAAGACTATACAAGACTGCAGGCCCTCACCAGACACTGCATTTGCACCAGTAACTGACCTCTACTGGAAATGTAAGAAATATATTTGTGATGTTTGTAAACCTGCCAGTCTTTGATAGTTTTGTTGTAGCAGCCCAAAAAGCCTGAGAAATCACAATAACTATACCCTCTGGTCCACTGATTTGCGCCAGGACTCACTTGTTGGGAGATTTTGATCAAAGAAGTCAGCTAACCTCTCAGCTTCTACAGCACCCTCACTCAAAACGCAGAGTAGAAGCATACACTCCTAGTCCTAGAGTATCAGATGTAATTTAGTCATGCTATATACGAGATCAAGTACTAGAGTTAGAGAGTGGTGTAAAAAATCAACTGCAAATAACCCACAGAGGTTCCTTCATAGGCCTTAAATCATGACAAGAAAAGTCTTTGGAAGCTCAAAAAGCAGGAGCTATGAGCTTCTCTAGATTTATCCCATGGTGTTCTTTTCTGAAGAGCAGCCAAAGGAGGAAAGAAAAAGACAAATGGGGAAGAGGACTTCCTTCCTCAGATTTTTTTTTTTTATTTGATGAGGGCACATGGTTGAATTTTCATAGCAAAAACAGTGTTCCTGTGTTCCTGTCTGTTGACTCCAATATACATGGAAGTGCTAAAGACTGGAAGAACATTTAAAAGCCTAAGTTGTTATTCATCTTTGGGACAGTGCTTTCCTCAGGTTATTTTGGGCTGAGAAAGTCTGTGGATAACATAGAAGTTAAACAAAGGAACTATAAAAGCCACATAATCAAAACAGAGGGCAGCTTGATGCTGAACTACATGTTGGGACACTCAGTAGAGAAAGGAGCCAAAGTCAACACTGCATGTTATTATTAATAGCAATTTTGCAACTTGGTAGTACTTGTTAGTTTATAAAATTGAAATCATTTCTTTAATCTCATTGCAGCGATGAGACTTCTCAAGATCATCGGACGGTTTAACTGGAGAGTTGGCATTCATAATGACATCTTCAAACTCCAAGACCATAATGCTTTGCAGGAAACCTTTCTATTAATCTATCACCTGCCTACTTGTCCTCCTCTTCTTTCCCTCCCAGCCCCCTCCGCTTCTCTTCCCTCTTCCTCCTCTTACCTTCTTTTTTCTCCCTCTCCTTTTCCTTCTTCTCCTTCTCCTCCCTCTCTTCCTTCCTCTTCTTCCCCTTCTCTCTCTCTGTCTGTCTGTCAGACTGTCTGTCTCTCTCTCTATCTCTCTCTCTCTATTCTCTGTCTCTCTTACTCTCTGTCTATGTCTCTCTGTCTCTGTCTCTCTGTCTGTCTCTGTCTCTGTCTCTCTCTCTCTCTCTCTCTCTCTCTCTCTCTCTCTCTCTCAGTGAATGGGATGCAAAAACCACATTACCCCCTTGAGCACCTTCTCTAGGAAAAATTTCCTAGGTTAGCAAAGCCAGTAGGTGAAGGGGACCAGAGCCTCCTAGCATTTATCCTCTGTAGCCTGAGCTATAAACCCTCTGCCCAGGTTAAGTTAGATGTTCTTTCTGTGCATTTGGGAGTTGGTGAATATGGGGCAACTGTGCCATTGGCGTAGCTGATTCTTGGTGCTTGGGGAAGAGATCAGATGATATTTGGAATGTATTCATCTATACGTAATATCTATGCACACATTCAACACTTGTCTGCATATAATAGAACCATTTGTGAAGCTAGCCTTCGCCCAAGGAGGGCATGTGATAGGATATCTATGATTATAATTCAAGCCTAGTCTACTTTGGTTATGGGAGTTGTGATTCACAAGTGCTAGGATTATTCTTGTGCCTTACAGCTTGGGAGGGGGGCACTGCCTTGGATGTGACTGGAGGGAGGCTCTCCAGAAGGCGCTAGTCCTTGTCATCCTGGAAAAGCCCTGGAGTAGGCACTGTAAGACGATTTAGGCATTGGGCAATGAGAGCATCTCCTCCAGCTGCTCACAGTTAGGAGAGACGTTGCTGTCTCCAGACGCGATCCCATTTTTAGTCCTTACATGTAATTCTTTCCACATAATTTCTTCCGGGGCTCAGGTTGCGGTATGAGGCCCCCTGGTGGCCAGAAATAATTCACGAGATCGCTTTTTAAGAGTTCGGCTGGGCAGGAGATGAGGTCTCCTTGAAGGTACAAACATACCAACTACCTAGACCCAGCACTTATACTAGAGGAGGTGCAGTGCGACAATCGATTTGGCGGAAGTTTTCATTGTGAGGAGTGGGTTTGATCCTCAACACCAAAAAGAAAAAAAAAAAAAATTCTCACCAAGCACCAAATTACACTATCTGAGTTTTCACGCTTGTACGTGTTCCATTCCTTATCAGACGCAATGTTAGGCATCGCCTTAGAGTGAACGAACAAACCATGGCACACTTCTGAGGAATTTAGGAAGTGGGATGAACTATCACACCACCAACTTCAGCGAAAAGGGATGGCACCACCAGGGAATGGCGAGCCAATGGCTGGTGTCAGAGCCGTTCGGATAACGGAGGAGGTGGCCTTGGAGCCCAGGAGCCATGTGAAGCAGGACTGGAGTGGGCTGAGGTGGAGGAGAGGACGGCCCTGTGGTCATCGGGCCAGGAAAAGAAAGCGCGGGGTAGACGCAGAGGCAGGAGGACCAGAGCCCTTTCAGGAATGGTAAATAGTCTGGCTAGCTCAGTAGGAGCTTTGGGAGCGAGAATGAGAGTGTAAGCTGATACATCTGTTTGGAGCAGATTGGAGAACGCTGAGAAATTTCTTCAGACAGCAGAGGAGACTGGCTCTCTTGGGGCAGAAAGAGCTGGGGCAAACTCAGCCTTATCCACAGCCAGCGAATGAGCACAGTTCCACTTTTTTGCTTTGGTTGGAGGACCCTTAACTACCTCCAAAACCACTGAGGCTTTTCTAGTTACTAAGACTATGCAAATGGGGCCAGCCAAATAGTTCAGCAGATTAAAGCGCCTGCAAGCAGGCGCAGGGGCGGAGGGTTGGATCCCCGGGCCTGCTGTGCAGGGCCCACCCCCAGGCACACTGAGACAGTGATTGAGGCTGGGAGTGGTGGCATGTGTTTATAATCCCAGCTCTTGGGAGTCTGTAACCAGGCGGATCACTACGAGCCCGATCTAGTAGTGAGACCCTGAACACCCTGTAGACCCTTCCCTAAAAATACAGAAAAAAAATAAACTATGCAAGCTCTAGGAAGTCCCTGTGCCAGAGGGATCCTGCCATATTTAATTTAATTCTCTAATGCAATTCCCTCATAGAATGCCTTTCAGGAACATACTTGACTTGGCTTTTTTTTTTTAACCAAGCTTTAAGTATTTGTGCCTATTTTCCTGCTCTAGCTTAATGTGGCTTAAACTCTGTGAATGAGGAATATTTCTGGTGGGAGTTATGGAGCAGCAT
>NW_004524798.1:2796818-2809564 GCF_000260255.1 Octodon degus | reverse complement strand
TCCAGGCATTGATTTCCTAAATAAAATGGTAGAGAAATGCTCAGCATATAGTAAGGATAATAGTACTATTTTTCAGAAGTAATGCAAAAGAAGTTTTTAAGTTATCTAATACAGTTAAGAAGCGACATGCATTTGAGAAAAATAGCATTTTGCAAATGAAAACAGGGAAGATGAACAATGTGAGACTGAAATAAAATTAAAAACAGAAACAACTATTTAAAACTTTAGCAGCAATGAGTATTTATTATTTTGAATAAAATGTACATTGAACTTTTATATAAAAACCATCAAAAGTGCTATACAGGATTATATTAATATTAATTTAACCCCCCACATCATCTATTAGCTATACTTTTTATTTACTTCTATCCCATCATTGTCATCACCTGAAACTGTTCAATGTTACAATATAAAAAAATATTAGTTTATCTTTTAAGGTAAAGTACCACCAGGGATGAGTTACTGAGAGGGAAGAATAAAAATGAGACACCAGAGGACCAACATATGGAAAAACATGGTCACCGAACTTCCTACGGGTATGTGAAGTCCAAGGCAATGTAGACCTTCAGCAGAACTCGTTTTTTAATATATCGTCTTAAAGAGCGCGGGCTATCTCCTCAGGAGGTAGGAGGCCGTCGCGCCAGGATTATCTCATTATTTTCCCATCATCCCTCTGCTGCTTTCCCAAGTGACTCAAAGGCAGTCTAAGGTTGTGTATCTCCTACACCCTTCACCCAACGCATTTCAGGTACAGAGAAAGCTGGTTCTTCCATCTTTATAAACAGCCCTTAGGAATAAGTTTGTCGTTAAAGAAGTCATTCACAAAGAAGACCTTAAAGCAAACAGGTCATTCCTCACAGGCAGGACTCCATCCAGCCTCCTCCTTCAATCCACCTCCATCTTCCTAATCTGCTCCCATGCCAGGTGCATTCTCTTGCTCTCTGGTTCGGGATGAATGGGCCGTCCAAGTCAGAGCAAGATTGTCATGCCCCACACCCCATTTGGTCTCCTTCAGGCTTAAGCAAACAAGCTTCTCTGATTGGCCACCAGGGCCGTCTGACTCTCCCGCCGCTTGGTTTTCTTTCTCCTTTGTCTCACCTTCCAGCACAAGGCGCTAGAGGCTAACAGGAAAAGTCCCGAGGAGAGAAGAACCAGGCCCAGGATGGAGATAATGGAGCCGTGAGAGTTGAAGCTGTAAGCCACCGCGGTGACCACTATCCCAGTGATCAAGACCACCACGGCGAAGGGGATGATGCAGCGGTAGCAGGAGAGTTCCGCACCCCCTGTGGCAGCCATCAGCTGGACCTCACTGACCAGGGGGACTGTGGTGACCACCACTTCCCTCTTGGGGAGTTTCTCCATTGGCGCTGGGGAGAGAGACTTGGGAGCTCCTGGGCTCTCTTTCACGGGCTCTTCAGTCATGTTTCCAGTGGTTCTTCCTAGCTGGGTTCACGGCCTAGAGCTCCAGAGTCTCACCAGGGTGGAAGCTGCTGAAAGACAGGAAACAGAATCACCTAACTTCACCAGAGTGTGCCCTGCCCACGGAAGTCAGTAGAAGCACACACCTCCTTGCTGGGGGGTCCATGCCTGTGAAAATCAACCTTGTTTTTATCAAAGTGATTGCATTCTTTTCACAATGGAGCACCAAAAGCAAGCCGAAGCTGTTAAACACACAAAGAGAAAGATGTCCAAAGCAGGAAGACTCTTTCTGTGTTTTAATATTCTCTGGCAGTCTGCAATTTTTTTTTTTTTATAAGTGTTTGCATTTTGCTCATTGGTTGTCTTTATCCTAAACCCAGAAAAGCCCGGATCTGAATCCAGAGATGGCCTCACTTAAGAGGAGACTGCATTAGAAAACAGTTCACTCCACAACTCATAGCAATTTAAACTTGGCCAATTTTGCCGGGCATAACACACATTGTTTCCAAACCGTCACCCATTCACTGCCCTAGGAATCCGTGTCAGGACCAGCAGCCAGCCAGTGTACACATGATGCTGTCCTGCGTCACCTGACTGCCAACGAGTCTCCACTGTGTCACTACTAACCACAACGCAGCCAGTGCTCCAGCCTTTTAATCCCCTCCCCTCTCAGCAGATGGGCAGTTCAGCCAAAAGAAAAACAGTCAATGAGGTAAGAATTTGTAATAAAAAAACATGGCAACATCCTCTTTTCCATCTGAAAAAGGAAAAAAGCCCAAGCAGCTTCATGGTGTATAATTTTGTGTGTTTATGTTTCAGGTTAACAATAAACTCAACTCTTAGCTTTCAGTTTACAAATTCTGTCTCAAACTCAGCAGGAAATTTTGATATTATGCATGCAAGTTAATCATGTTTAAACAAGCATGCTGGATAGTAAACTTCGACATTCCTTCTTTCCCCGTGTGCTTATGTATAAAACTCACCCCTTTCTAAATATTTTGAACCTGAAAACTTCTTAAAAAAAGTTGATCGAAAACATCTGGCTAAAATGCTCCCAGGAGAAATCAATGACAAATTTTGTCTCTGATCACACATATGAAGTCCCGGTCTTACAATCCTAGAGAAGTTGAATAGTCATAGTGACCCAGAGTTCACAGGAAGACAGCAGAGGCGTTCTTAATGAGATTAATCCATTGAGTAGATTAAGCATCAAATGAAAATTAATGCAAGCTCCAATCAAATTTCACTGGTTCTTTCCAGCCTTGGGAAGTTAAAATACCACTCCCTGAAGCGATGAAACTGTTAGAGCTGCCCGCCTGAGTGTAAGCGCTAGTCACCAGATTAAAGCACTGTTCAATGACGGCATAAATTTTAATTAGGCCAATTAGAGGATATTTGATATCATTTCTGGAGACAAGAAAAAAAAAAAGCTTCTTCCCAAGGCTGTGGTTGTGCTAAGCTGAAAAGATGTGTCCCCAAACTATTTCCACCTACCTCAGAGGGAGGCTGTCCATTCCCAGGGAAACCCCTGGATTAGGAAGGAAGAATCAGCCCCAGTTGTGTGTCTTCCTTTAATTTCTGAGAGAAAACGAGCCTGTCATAGCGGTGTGGTCAGGAAAATGATGGGCCAGGCCAGGATTTCCTATGGAGAAAAGAAAAAAAATATATAAAAGTACTTTGCTGTGGGTCTGGTTTTGAATCATGGAGATCCCTCTGGTTTCAGGCTACCTCTGCTCCTAAATGACGCTTGTCCTTCCCTCCCCCTCTTTTTATTTCCTCCCCCTCAGGCCTGCCCCTCCCTGGCACCCCACCCCCTAATTCTTTTCCTTGCCAGCAGATTCCACGTTCCATCTTTCCCCTGCTCTGCCTGGTGACATGATAAGTAGGATCATTTCTAGGGTCCCCAGAGGTAGGCACTAGCCTTTACTTTTATTTCTTCTGCAGCATTTATGAAGCAGGCTGCTTGGAATTACTCATTTGTTCCCCAGCCAATCTCCAGATCTTCCTCCTCCCACCCAGCAGGCATTTTCAGAAGAGAATCCCAGAGTCAGCGAGGCAGACCCGCCAGAGGGGACAGAGCTGCAGGAGGGACAGATGCTCTGGGGAGGCACAGAAACTGCGGTGACGTCAATGAGCAGCTGAAATCAGCCAGGACATCAGGGAAAATGCACATTCCTAGGTCCTGTCTGGGTGATCCTTGGAAGCCTATCGCTCACCCCGCCCTCCTTTGATGCTAATTCATTTAGGAATGGGGGTGGGAAAGGCTAATGTTTGTGGTTAAGGGGGGAAACCATTGCACTTAACCTAAGTAAGATTGCTCGTTGGGTGAGCCTGGACGTAGCAACTTGGGCAGCTCTGAGGTCATCATTACAGTCTTGAACATTTAAAGAGCACCTCCTATGGGCACAGCATAAGGTTAAGAAATACCGCACACTGACAACAATTTGCATTAGTTTGTAAGTGAGGAAGTGACAACCCAGAGAGATTAAATAGTCTGAGCAAGATCACACAAGAAGAAAGATAATTTAGGTCTGAATTCCCCAGCCACGAATGCGTACATAAATGTTAAATGTAAATTCTCATTCAATAGGTTTAGGACAAGGTTTCCATCTATGTCTGTACTTAGATGTCTCTTGGCCCACTTGAAAGTGCAAAGTATTTTAAAACATTTGAGCATGTGACTCGACACCGCATATTCCCTCAAACAGTAAAGTTACAAGTCTTTTTCAGGTTGGAGATGTAGCTCAGTAAGGTTCAAGGCCCTGGATTTGATCCTCAGTGCTGATAAAAAAAAAAATTTTAAACATTAAAAGAATCTATTCTGACCACCATATATGAGGCTAATAGGGTTATGCTATTTTACAGACAAGTTATTTGAAATTTTAAAGTACTTGAAATACATGAAGCCCCAGATCATCTCTTGAAAAAAAAGAAACAGAGATAATACTGGGAGACTATTAGAAACCCCTCCTTGTACTTCTGTAGCAGAAAATTACCCGCTGCCCATTTTTTAAAATCCTTGCAGGTGTCACCAGCTCCTTATAATACACTGAACCTACAAATCCACTTTAACTCTCTGAAGAGATTTTTTTTTTCCCTTCTCTGGAATTGTCAGATTTCTCCAGCTGCTGGTATAGAGCTAGGATGTTCTCAGACTTCCTGTGATACCTTACTCATCCCAGCCTTGTCTAGTAACAATACCCAGATATTGTCACAAAGAGAAAGAACCCCTGGAACAGAAGCCAGAAGCGGGCTCTTCATTTCAAAAGCTAAAGCTGAAAAGCCCTCAGGGCCTGGCTGAGTGAGGAGCCCAGCATGCTGAGGTCTTGTCACTGTGGTTTTGAGATGTGGGGCCTCAGTGGACAAAGACATCAAGCATGAGGCACGCATCACTGAACCCTGAAGACCAGAGGCAAATATACTTAGAACTAGTGCATTTCAGAACTTTCCAGAGTGGCCTCAGGGGTCCAGTGATGGGAGGAAGGGGCTAATCGATCTGTTTTACTTTGTTTGAGAAAGAATCCCACTGTGTAGGCTGTGCCAACCTTGAACTCTACTGGCCTCAAACTCACTAACTCTCAATCTCCTGCCTTAGTACCCCAAGCGCTGGGACTACAAGGAAGGCTATTTTTCAGAAGAAAGAAAGAAAGAAAGAAAGAAAGAAAGAAAGAAAGAAAGAAAGAAAGAAAGAAAGAAAGAAAGAAGAAAAACGAAAGAAAGAAAGAAAGAAAGAAAGAAAGAAAGAAAGAAAGAAAGAAAGAAAGAAAGAAAGAGTCCAAGCACCACCTTATACTGTTGAAGATCACCTTTCCTCCTGAGATAGGTTGTGTGCACTCGGAAGGCTGAGGCAGGAGGATCACGAATACGAAACCAGCCCAGGCAACTTACAGAAACTTTGTCTTAATTAAAAATAATTTTAAAAAGTTGGGGATACAGCTCAGCGGTAGAGCGCCCCTGGTTCAATCCCCCATGGCTCCTCTCAATCATGATTCTGTTAGTAAAGCCGGAGTATGTGAAGCAGGCTTCTAGGAGTTGGCAGCACCTTTCTCATGGCTAGCCTAGGCTTATTCCTTACTGAGTGACAACGAGAATGGCCTTGTCCTGGGAACGCCCAGGTTCACTGTAATTTTGGATACCAAGCTTTGACTCGCTCCGGCTCCAGGTGACCTCCACTCCCCACCCTCCCTCTGCAAGGCCAGGGCCCATCTGCCTAGATATGCAAGTGCACACCCCCAGATTCCAAGCAGAGAATCAATTCGCAGTGATGAATTCAATGAAATAGGGAGCTTGGAGATCCAGCGGCAATGGTCCCAGAAGCTGCGATACCCTTCTCGGTAACTGCTTTAAGAGCTTTAAGGGCTTAAGAAACTTGACATCTTCAAATGGAAACTCAGAGGGGTTCCTTGTGATTCTTGCCTAGTGCCTGTCACTGTTTATTTTTCCTTGCACCCTGTCCCTGATAAGGATTAAACACCGCAGGGGTCCCTACGAGGACACCTGTCCCAAGCAGCGAAACTTCACCCAAAATACAACCACCTACGTTTTACCAGACGGCTCTTTCCAGCAGCCAGGGGAAATCTCACCGGCTCTTTTTTCTTTTTAGCTCGGGGTTTTCAGGAGTCTCCTTTAAGTTGGGAGAACTTGTTTAGAGCCTCAAGCGCATGAATGACACCAGTCCTCCTACCTCCAACCTCCGCCGTCCTCCGCGTTCTGCCCTTCTCTCCTAGATCTTTGAAAGAGCAAAGAAAAGATCCTTACCTTTCTCCGCCAGAAAGAGACTGAGACAGCTGCCAGCCCTGCGAGCCAGAGGGAGACGCTGCCGGCACTAGGGACCGTAAACAAAGTACTCAGCGAGGTTCAAATAGTACAATTAAGGGACCGAGACAATTTGGTGAAAGGAAATCCTTTAAATGCTGCTCTCTCTCAGACTGCAATCTATATTTTGCAAGAGGAGCATGAATTTAGGAAAGAACACACCCTCCTTTGTTTTTCGCTTTTATATCCTTATCCAGGCATTCATTTCCCGGGTTTTCCTCCCATCTAAAGCTCCTATTCTGTTCTCATGCGTCTGTCATCAAGCCGGCCTACAGTATATGATTCCTTTGCAAGATTTTTTTTTCCCCTATACTTCGGAGGGTGAGGGATTTGAAAAGCCTGTGAGGGTGAGAGGGGTTGTAACACAGTATCACGCAGGCAGTAAGAGAAGCAGTAGGAGGAGAAGGATTCCTGATAAAAATGCTGTTTGGTACCTGTGGGGACCTTCTCCCTACAGCCAGGGAAGTGACTTTAAGTGTTTTTCATCAGAGAATGCAAGGAAGTGACAGTGTATAGGAAAATCACATCTCTGCAGGGCTGAGGCTACCAAAGGTGTCACAGCCCAGAGCTGGGAACTTAATGGTACAGAAGGATTTCTCTGAAGTTAAAGAAAGAAATCATCTTTCTTAAAACTAAGAAAAAGTGATTTGCTGAGTAGAGGGTGGGTATGGAACTGAGGGAAGGCAGGGAGGGTGGCGAATACCAGGACAAAGAGGCCAGTGGCCTCTTGTCCTTTAGTTTACAAACCAGAGGCTCAGACTCTGCTCTAGGCTAGAAAGGGGCACATTTAATGTTGATGTTGCACATGTCCTGTTGACCTGGAAATGTCTCCTTGGAGAACCTTCAGCTTTGCAAGGAGGTCTCCCCACCCATGTGCATTCGATTACTCACCCATATTGCCTTTCAATTTGCTTTCCCTCATTGTGCTGTGCGGTTGAGTTGGCTGGTTTCCAACAGCCTGGGAGATGCCAGCTCCCCGCCCCCCAGGCCTTTATCCAATCACCACATGCCTTTGATTTCAGGGCATCACTGAGTTGATTGGATTCAGAAACCCGGCCAGATTTTCTCCTCTCCAGTGCTTCTTTTAGGGGTGTGGCTACCCTTCGGTCCTGAAATCATGGAAAATTTGGAAAGTGATCTGTGCTTTTGTGTTCATTTTCCTGAGCAGGTCATGCTACCATTCCCCCTCGACTCCTTGTTCTTTCCCTCCAAGGTGCTTTTCTTTGAGGTCCAGGACATTAAATAGAAATATCTGATGGTGACAAGAACAATGGCTATGCCTTGGGTATAAATGTATTTTATTATTTGCTGGTCAGTTTCCGGAGACCGAACTTCATCAGATAGAGCAGACAAAGAGCACATAGATCCTTCCCGTGCTCACCAGGACCCCGCATTCTCTTGAACATTTTTTCCTGTAAAAGATCACATGAACACAACCAAGCTGGCTCACGCAAGTTAGGTGGTGCGGTGGGCTTCGCCGAAAGACTTCATAAATCATCTCTCCCTTCAACAAGTAGTCATCAGCTGGGTATGGTGGTTCACACCTATAATCCTAGGACTCCACGTGGCTGATGCAGGGGGATTTCAGGTTCCTATTCAGCCAAGGAAATGCAGCATGTTAGCAGAGAACTAGCTCAAAATTAAAAAATGAAAAAGAACTCAAGAAAGAACTCAGTGCATTATGGTTTGTAACTAGGTGTCCCCCTAAAGTCTCACATGGTCCTAGGTGGGGCTTTTCAGAAGTGGCTGGAGTGAGGTTGGGTCCTGCTGGGCTCAAGGATGTGATGCTGGGAGTGATGCCTGGTGCGATGCTGTGACACAGGCTGCCCCAGCGTGGGGGTGAATGCTCCCTGCCCCACGGCTGGGTACCCTGGTAGGATGCGAGGGGCAGAACGAGGGCCTCTGCTTCTCCTTTATGCCTTGCTGCTTACCACTTTGCTTCTTCTCTACTTTGCTACCTTCTGTTCACCATGACCTGTTTCCCCTCTGCCAAGCCGCCCTGCCTTGGAACCAGCCGATGTGCACTGAAGCTGCTACAAACTGTCAGCTGAATAAACCTTTCCTCGTCTAACTTCAGTATCTTGTGTTTTGTCTCAGGAATGAGAAAAAGTAACTGAGACACAATGAAGGCCCTGAATCCAATCCCTAATCATGAGCCCTGACCTCAACCCTTACATAAACAGTTGCTGTTCTGGCCTAGATGAGGACTTTTTTTTTTTTTTTTTTTTGAAATAGAGTCTTACTGTGTAATCTTGGCTGGCTTTGAATTCGTGGCACTCCTGACTCAGCCTCTGGAATTCTGGGATTACAGCCATGTGCCACCATGCCTGACTTCCATTGTACCATTTGAAAACATGTGTGCCGAGGCTCCTGTGATCTTGACCACCCTCACATATCTTTCACAGTCCTTTGTTTTCGGGTATATTACTCTTTGCAGGCCAATGAAAAGCAAGGACGAAAGTAAAAAGTTATAGCGAATCAGATTGCTGTATTTTCAACACATGCGTACAGCACCAAGACCAGGCATCCATCCTGACTATAGGTCATGTATGCGGGGCTGAAGGAAGTCTACCATCCTTGTCTTTTTCCAGGAAAAGCAAGGGAAGGGGAAGGAATGAAAGGAAGGAAGGGGGCCACCGTGTCCCCAAGCCACTTACCCCTATACCGGGCAATATGCAGCTCCTCTATCCTGTTTACAGATGCAAGTCTTCCAGCTTGGTGACAAACACCTCTCATCCTGTCCATAACATGCCGCATGCAAATGTTATATGCCGCCAGTTTACTCCTCATCAGTCATACTTTTAGGTTTCGATCTGGGGATTGGAAACCAGCCTGCAACATATAAGGCTTCCCAAAACTAGTCATCTCTGGCATCCCTGCACAAGTCCGTTAGCTTCCCTCTCTTCCATATTCACAGAGCAGAAAATACCTTCCGGCTGTGTGAGCCACCCACAGTCACATAGCACGGGTCTGGAGATTACTGGCTTGCCGTGGGCCACTGGAGCCCCAGGGGACGAACAACTCAAACCAGAGATCAGAAGTTTTGGGATTGAAGCTCATGGGGAAGCACTAGTGTGTTTGCACAATAAGCAACTTTGTTATTTTTATATTGTGGAGAGAGAAATGGTGACGCTGAGGATGGCAGCGTCCCCACGTGCCAACTCCAGAGCCTACTCCTTCATTCTGTGTGTGCCCCCATGACACACACGACAGGCTCCGCACAAAAAGGAAAGGAGCACATGCCCCATTGCCTAGTGTTGGTTATGCACCACCCGGACTGGAATTAGTATTTTATTTACTGGTGAAGGGGACACCGAAACTCAGCAGGGCTAAGCTGCTTCCCAGGATCTATCACAAGGGGCTCACAAGTAGATCCCATGTCCTACATTGTGCCCTACGGCCCATTGCCTGCTGGTTTTTGCTAGATTAAATGCATGCCACTAAGTGAGCTTCAGGTTCTTCAGCCTTCCTGCATGCAAGTTGGGCATGCTCTCTCTAGGTTAGTTTTAGGCAAATAATCTGGGAAAAGGGACATATTGCTTTAAGGACATCCCTAGTTCTCTGAAAAGAGGCTTAATGATTGAACTGTGTTTTGTCTCTGAGCACTGGGAAGGGGCTGTATTCCTACAGCTCTGTGTAGGTTTGTGGCTAGGATGGGCATAACTAGGATGGACACGGCTACGATGGACAGGGCTAAGATGGACGTGGCTAGGATGGAGGCGGCTAGGATGGATGCAGTTAGGATGGAGGCGGCTAGGATGGATGTGGATTCTGGGGAAGACCCTGATCGGAGGGGCATCAGAGGGTTCCCTGTACCCTTCTTCCTGCAGGAGCATTTCAGTTCTGCCAGTATTTGCTGCATTTCTTTGGGAGGTCCAGAGCTTGCCCAGGTTTTTCCAGGTGGCACAAACAACCTATATCTAACACAGCTTAGAAAAGCCCAAGAGTCTTCTACAGTGAGCACTGAACTGTTCGTTCTACTGAAGTTTTGAGAGCACAGAACAGACAAGGGAGTGGTCCAAATATGTTTAGGGTCCAAATAAGTTTAGGGTCAGGTCACTGTCTCAATGATGAGTTTGAACCTCATCCTGAGAGCAGTGGGGCTTCACACAGGATGGCATAATCGTCTCTGTACCTTACAAACAATGGCCTGAAGTTACAGCGCTGGGGCAGGGGCACAGGGGACAAGGGAAAGGGGGCCGGGACACTACTTAGGAAACCTCTGTGATATTCAGGCGAGGCACTGGGACCCTGACCATGGGAAATGTGGACAAGCGGGAAATCACTCGCATGGGGTCCAGTCAGCAGAACTTGGCAATGAATTTCATGTTGGGGAGGAAGGCAAGGGAGAAGAGCCTGCGAGTTTTTCTGTTCTAGATGATGAGTACCTGAGAGCCATCAACACAAGCAGAGGGGCCAAGACAAAAAGAAGGTGCTGCGTGGAAGACAAGCTTTTGATTTCATTAGCGCAGCTACCCACTACACCAGGGTAGAGGCAAGTGCTACGGAAAGCTCACATCGCTAACTGGCCCTTCAGTTATGATTTATGGCCCAGATTGTTCACATTCCTACAAGCTCATGAGTGAGTTTTCCACACTAGAATTATGAATGGCATTCCAGTTTGCTTTATTCCATAAACACACATACACAACTGCTGCTGCACACACACGTGATTTGAGGTTGCTAGCTTTCTGCACAAAGCAATGAAGTATCTTAAGAACTCAATTTGAGCCTTTACTTGTTCTGACTATGTGAAGAATATATTTTTGATTTGTTAAAAATACATTTAGTACAGGATCTACAGGGTCTCACTACACAGATGGGATGGACTCGTAGTGATCTTCCTGTTTACAGCCTCCCAAGCGCTGGGATTACAGGCTCACGCCACCACGCCCAATCTCAGTTGCAGTCTCAGCACACCTTGGGGGCAGGGCTGGCATTGCACGCGGGTGATTGAACCCGCATCCCTGCGTCTGCCTAAGCAGTTGCTTTAATCCACTGAGCTATCTGACTGGCCTGTGAAGAATATAGTTAGTATACATACAACTTAAAACTCCTTGGGCAAAGGACATAGCTATAGGATTCCTTTCGTGCACTCTCAGGTGTGCAAGAAGCATCCCATAGTTGTTTTCTGGTAATGATAATGTTTTCTTCTTTTCTTGCTCACCGCTCCAGGCTGCTGCTCCTGCAGAGCAGTGCATGCCCAAGGCTCCGACTTCCACATTTCACACGTGGAACAACAGCCTTCACCTTTTCGAGAACTAATTTTACGTTGTCCTGTGAGTCAATACACTCCCCCAAATCAATTGAAGTGCACTCTAGATTTCTTCAGAAAGACAATACTTTAAGTTTCATCTAATGTAAGTAAGCCTTCATTATGACGTTTCCCACCACATTTTTTATTTTATTTATTCATTTAATTATTATTATTATTACTGTATTTGGTATAGGGTCTTACTATGCAACTCAGACTCATAGTGATCCTCCGGTCTCAGCCATCATGCCTGGACTCGGTGGCCAGCTCAGTGCACCCGGGAGAGGCGCCAGTGTGGCACATGGTGCCTGGGATCAACCCCAGTCCCTGTGCTTGCCTACGCAGGCACTTAGTCTGCTGAGCTGTCTCACTGGCCCTTTTTCCCATGATTGTATTGACTGGAAATCTGCCCAAATTTCGTTAAAGACAATGTCAGTCTTTTGGATATAAATAAACGGATAGCAAAAGAATGACCATATTGAAACCAAATGGAAACTTGGAAACCTGGATAATTACTCAAGTATATTACTGCAAATGTTCAGATATTTAGGGCTAACTTCATTATTTTTATAAACTTAATAATTATAATGTAGGATGTTAAACGTGATTAAACAATATATGACATATATTTTTATAAGAACAGTTGCATTTTAATGCTTCAGTTGTGATGGTTATTTGTGCAGTATTCTTTGAATGGTAGATACCAAATACACCCAGCCACTGGATCTACCAAATAAGACAAACAAATATTTATTAAATACTATATTTGGTGCAGTTTTCATAGATTTATTATTTCATTGAATGCAAATAATGCAAGAGTCAGATACCAGAAAAAGTCCTGTTACGCAAATGCTGGGCCATGTATTGGAAAAAGCGGTGGACTATTGGACTAGAATCAGTGCCTGAACTCCAGCTTATCCTCACAGCCCTTGTGGGGTATTGCATTCAGGTGATAGACTTACTTTCTGTAGCTCATAAAGAGTATATATTCACCCAAGAATAAACTCCTGGGTTTTGAAATGATTGTTTTTACCAGGAAAAAAAAAAAACCTATGCAATTGCCCTCCCACAGGCCCTCTGCAGTGGTGCACTGGCTAGGTGTAGGATCAGCTCACAGGGCCTTTAAAAAGCACTGATCTACTTTGATGTCTATGAGTTGGGTGGATAGTGAAAACATAGCCATTTGCCCGGCTGAATGAAGTTCATAATAGAACTAGTCATCCTCTGAAGTTACAGAACAAGGCAGAGAATTGATCTT
>NW_004524798.1:2787515-2796696 GCF_000260255.1 Octodon degus | reverse complement strand
CTTTCTGGCCTTGAGCTCACTTTGTAGCCCAGGCTCGTCTCAAACTTGGAGTGATCCTCCTGCCTCTGCCTCCCAAGTGCTGGGATTACAGGTGTGTGTCACTGTGCCCACTTCTGCTAACTTTCTTTAGACAAAAAAAATCTTAAAATCCTGTTTCACAAAAGACAGAGCCACGTGCTGTCTCTTTCTTGTTTACTTAAGTAAACTACACAGGAAAAAGGCATTATTGTCTTTGTAAAAGCGATGTGGAACTTGGTAAAACCAGTGATCCCCAAGGAAAGCACGGCCACATAATGAGAACACGATGTTTCTTCCATCAGGGCCGAGGGAGGGCACCCACTCGGACCCCATCAATAAATCTGTCCTTGGCAATTCTGGAGGACTTCCAGTTTGATGGCCTCGATAGTCTCACGGGCTGTTCTCCCTTGATTCCCTTCTTACTATTTATTTTCTAGGTTCAGCTGAGTTTGGAAAAATTTCTTTGCAACACGAATGGGACTTGATCCTTCTTTTCCAGGGTCACAGCCTAAGGCTTTGGAGCATTTCCACAGTAAAATTAACATTTCTGACTCTCCCCTTCGGTTGAGCAATGAAAACAGTCATAAGTTGAAAGTCAGAAAACTTGGGTTTCAATTTTCTTTCCTTTAGGCAGCCCTGGTAAGTCATCCAAACCTCTGTGAGTGTCTTTGGTTAGGTCCTAGCATTCTTTCTACAGGTCCATTACTATTATTTCTTTTTATTATCTTTTTTAAGAAATAGTCTTGAGAAAAGACAACTTGGGGAAAGCATTGAGCTGCCACCAAATTACCAGGGCAGCTGTAGGAAGCCCTGTTTGAAAAAAAAAAAAAATATTCCCTGGTGCAGCATCTGTCAGCAAAGCCATTGACCTTGTATTGTGAATGTCCCTCTGTTTCCATGTGAGGAGGGTCACAGGCGGCTCGCTCCGAGACTGACTACAGTGCACAGTTTTTCTCTGATTCTGAGAACACATTCTACGCTTCCAGAGATGCATATTAATTTCCATTCTTGCTCACCCAAGCCAGAGAACTGTGCAGCATGGGGTGTCCAATCGCAAGCTCCATTGCAAGGTCAGTGGGAAAGCAAAGCAGCAGGGGCTGGAGCGCACGCCTGTGAAGCCTCTCCCTGCTGCGACTGATGTGACGTAAGTCCGAGACCTCAGTTCACAGTTTTATGGGACAGGACATAGGAGTAACCAACTCTGGGGAAGAGACAAAGGAAAGCCTAAGAATGGTTCTCTCTGGGAACAGGAAGCAGGTCCTGCTGTCCCAACAAGGCTTTTGGATAGAGGACTTTGACAGGCTTTGTAGAAGTGCTTGGGCTGCCCAGATGCTGCCAAGAAGGACCTTTCAGACCACCGAAGCGTCCACACCCTCAGGAGCCCAGAAGCAGTCCCTGTGCAGTTGGGGGGACTCCTCTCAGTCCCTTTAAAAGTACCCAACTTAGATTTTCACAAGATAGATTGCAGCAGAGAAAGGGATAACTCTACATCTGCTTTTCTTTGCAGAATTTCCTTTTGATTGGGTTGTAATCTTCCGAGTATCACATAAAACCTGTATACCAGCAAAGACTTTGGCTACCTGCATCAAAATTGCACAGGGTGCTTCCAAACAATACAGTTTCTGGACTCTACCCTAACCCTACTGCATGACTAGGTTGTCTCAGAACATTGTGTGTGTGTGTGTGTGTGTGTGTGTTTGTGTGTGTGTGTGTAATCTGCATTTTAATTCACATTCCAGATGCAGTATGAGAGGCTCTGTTCAACACTACAATGGCTGGCTATGAGTGTCTGACCCTAACCATGACAGTTCCCTTGTGAAAACCCAACACTGCTTATCCTTCCTCGAAGACCTAAATCCCTGCAGAGACACGTAGGCTCCCAGTGACCTGGCTTCTTCCTCTCTGTGTCACATCAGCTACAGCTAAGACAAACTACGAATCATAAACACAACAAACCAGTGCTTGTTCCTCCTGCCTCGATGGGTTTTCTTCTTGGTTACTCAACACAAGGTTTGCTCAGCTCTTCACGACCACCTCAGCCAACCCCATGCTTCTATAAGGCTCCCTTGTGAGTCCTTCTCCATCTGCTGGCCAGGTAAGCATGAGTTCCCTTCCTCACAGTGCTCGATGCCAGCCTTTCTCAGTCTGGGCACTTTTGGTATTCTTCAACCTAAGTGCTTTTATTGAGACAAGCTCTCTTACTCTTGCAGAATAATAGCTGTGCCCTGTCCCCTCCTCACTAGATACTGCATACTCCTCCAGTTGTGACAACAATCATCTTCAGAAATTGCTAAGTCAAGCCAGGCATGATGCAATCCCCACACTGTGGGAAGCAGAGATAGAAGGATTGCAAGTTGGAGCTGACCCTGTGTGAGTTAGCAACACAGTAAGGCTTTGTATCTACATGGAAAATAGAAAAAGGACAGGGAATATAATTCAGTATGAAAGTCTTGGGTTCAACCCTCTGTGCAAAAGAAAAAGAAAAGGAAGGAAGAGAAGAAGGAGAGAGAGAGAGAGAGAGAGAGAGAGAGAGAGAGAGAGAGAGAGAGAGAGAGAGAGGAAGAAGGAGGAGGAGGAAGAGAGGGGAGAGGAGGGGAAGGGAAGGCGAGGGAAGGGAAGGGAAGAGAGATAGAGGGATAGAAAGAGATAAGGAGGAAAGGAAGGATTGTTAAATCCCCCAGAAGGGTAAAATTGTTCTGACTTGGGAATGGCACTCTATGGTTTCATAGATCTTACCCTCGGCAGTAAGGTAGAAAGCTGTGGGTTCATCACCTCTAGTTTTAGAGACCAGTCTTCTCAAGAGTAAAATGCCTACAGTGTTTATTTTTGTGTCACCTGAGCCAAAGAATCTTTAGTTAGACTAATAATAAACAAATCTTCAGCAACACTCATTGAAGTGGTAGGCATCAAGAACTCTAACAAGTCTTGGTTGGCTTAAAGGAAAACTGTGGACAAATGAGTTAATGTCTCTGCGTGTTTGGGGGTGATTCAGTCATTTGGGAAAGGAGACAGAAGCAGCAGCCTTGCCTCTTTGATCTGTTACATGGGCAGAACATTTTATATGCAAGTGTACGATGCAAGAAGAGGGGAAAAGAAGAAGAGCCTGCATATGTTCTGTGCAGGTACCAATTCCGTGTAGTGCATGTGGCCATTATGTATAGTGAAATTGTACCAGTACAATTAATTTTAAAACAATAAAAATAGAATCAGGAAGAGCCTGAGTAAAGCAACAAGTCCTAAGAGATCCTCCTGTCTCTCTTGTTTGTATTCTCTGGCCCTAAGTCTGGATCATGCTCATGCTTCCGGTCCCCCAAATGGTACAGTCCTCTCTAACAACACCTGGAGGATTTCTTTAACGCAGAACACCCCAAGTACAAAGACCCTCCTGAAAATAATTGAACTCCCAATGTGGATGAGACGGACATACTTAACAGTCATGAAGTGGATGGCTGTATAATACTCAACTCCCTGGACAGCAAACCCTTTCCTCCCTTTCTCAGCTATGAGAAAGACCGTGCAAGAACAAAGAACCTCTGAGCCCTAGCTCTAACTTGTGCTACATCTCTGAGGTGCTGTGCTTGCCATTCCAGGCAGCTGCTTTTGTTCCGGCCCTGTTTCACTCGGTGCTGTGCTGACTGGCTACTGCCTTGCCTCCTAAGCCCTAATGTCAAGGATGGGAAGTGGGCAGGCTTGGCATCTGTAACTGCTCCAAATTCCAGTTCTGTGCACAATCTATCTCATCCTCCTCTGTGGAGGAGGTTGTTTCCTCCAACACGTTGTATGCACTGGCCTCTGAGGTTATTTATTGCCTGTGAGAAGGGCTTCTCTCCGGCTCTCTCGCTCTCGTTCTGTTTGCCTGCTTTATGACTTCCTTTTACACCCCGGCTACTCCATCACTGCTGCCTCTGTTATCCCAGGGCTGTGGTAGGCTGATTTATGGACCTCTGTCCCTCCTTGTAGCAGGATTTGTTTCAGCTTGCATTCAACAAAGAAGGACCCCACGGCCTAAAAAAGTGGACTTCACTCTCCGAAGGCCACTGTCACCCTGTCAACCCCTCCAGCTGCAGCTGCTTAGGGTTTCCCCTTAACCACTTCATGCCCCAAGCCTGGGCACTGCAAAGGGACTGACCAACACTTCAAATTGTGTTTCAACCAGTCAGAAATACTCTCCGGGCTGCAAGGAGAGATGGCAAAGCATCTAATCTAGCTCTTGCATTTTAAACCAGGAACTCTGAAGCCTGAAGAGGTTAAGTGACTCATTCATTAGTGTTTTCTTGGCAGTTTCTGACCATCTCCAAAGGTCAATCTGAATCATCCTATGACTCATCCTCTTTTTCGGTGTCTTCTCTGAGCATGGAACCCAGGACCTTTACATGGAGCTACAGCCCCAACCCTGTTCTTTATTTTTAATTTTTTAAGAGTTTGAGACAGGGTCTTGCTACATTGCCTCCTTGTCCAGACTGGGCTTGAACTTTGAATCCTTCAGCCTCAGCCTCTCAGTGTGCTAAGATGTGTCACGTGATTTTCTTTTTAAGCCTATACAATAATACATTTCCTTCAATACAGGGTAAGGGGTGAAAGAGGTGATAAATATTGTTTTAAATCACTGAGTTCTGTGTTTCTCTTTTCTACAGTAGCACAGTTGAGAATAATAAACAGATTTTAATTTTTTGTTTGTTTCATTCACCCCAAAGATAACTAAATATTGTTTCACGCAAATTGAAAGTAGCTCTGCTGTGTCTTCAATTTTTTATTACACTATTTTTTTTTCCTGATTACTTAGATTGTGAAAGACTACCACTGAAAAATTTGTATCTCTGATTAATGGCTAACATTTCTCCACTTCAGAATTTTGGAGAACAGGCAATGCGGATGCCCCTGTTTGTGTCTGTTGGTTCCCTGCTTGCCATTCAGGGCTCTACTGGGTGGCGTGGCAGCCGAGTGCAGCCCCAGAGCTCTGAGTTATACATTGCCGATTTAGGCGGTGGTTCCTGAAGGGCTCATGGCATAAGACAGCGACAAGAAGTGCACTGGAGTGGGGGGATCTTGGGTACTCCCACGCGATTTCAAAGGTTCTGAACACAACTATTATCCATACCACAACCGTTTTTTTGAAACAGAGTACTGCCGAACAAAGACAATAAGCAGCATATAATCTCACTTGTTGTTCTTTCCATTTGGAACGAACGTCTCCAAATTGGTATTCAGAAACCACAAATCTAGACTAATTAATCCAAACACCGGAGAGCTGAAATACAGTGTTTTTGAAATGGCGGGACAATAATGCTATTGTGTTAGCATTAAATATTGCAGACACTCTGGGGTCCTAGTGGGGTCAAGGTACTTTCTATGTCCGAAGATTTCTGGATTATTAGATCAACAGCACAGTGAAATAATTTTGTCCAAACCCTCAGGCTTGAGCTTGAGAATCGTTCACTTTTTGCCACGCTCCATACACAACTTTTCTTGCTGTTTCTTCCTCTTTAGAAGGAGGGATATATTTTAACAAGGTACAGTATGAGATGGAATGCTAAACATGATAGCACTGAATAAACTAAAAAACAGTACATAACTGATGCATTGACAGCATCTCTAAATTTTGTGGCCCTTTCCTTTAATAAAAGACTTACCTAGTGTCCAGGCACAAGTTTTGAAATGAGAAGTTAGCTAAGGGTTTACTCCTACAAGTTTCGTCTGGTCGATGGCCAGTTAGATGTTCAGTGAATTCACAGGTGTCAGAAAATTTTCCTGACTGTCTGCGAGGGGCAGTAGCTATTGCTACTGTAAAGAATTTGGAGCAGATTGTCTCTTCACTTTGTTAAGCATTCATGCTTGACCATGAAGTTAGTAGAAAAAAAAAACGCAGAGTAAAATAGTATCTTGAGTACAGTGGCCCCTCACTTCTTGCAGAGGTTACTTTCCTGATGCCCCCACAATAAGTGAAAATCAGTGAAGTAGTGACAATATAATTTATTTATTTATGTTACCAGGGATTGACCTCAGGACAAGCAAGTACTTATTCTACTGAGCCATCTCCTAGGTCCTGTATTTATTTTAGTATTTATATAATTTTTTTTTCGGTACTGGGTATTGACCTCAGGACCCTGAACTTGCCAGACAAGCACTTATTCTACTGTGCCATCTCCCTGGCCTCCTTGTTTATATAATTTTTAAAGCTTTATAAACCCTTCCCACTCTCTTATAAACTTTTCTCACACTTTTAAAAACATTTCTAATATTCTCAACTATTTTCTAAGCTCATAAATCTATGTAATTTCAACACCATACATATACCGTAGGGTACAGCAAAATCCCATAATAAAGCAAAAAATCTGTGATAAATAATTTTTTTAAATTTATTTTTATGTATTTGGTACAGAGTCTCACTATGCAGCTTGGACTCATAGTGATCCTCCTGTTTTCAGCCTCCCCAGCACTGGGATTACAGGTGTGCTCCACCACACCCAGTCTTGGTGGCCTGCTCAGCGTGCCCAGGAATCCAGGGCTGGCATGGTATGTGGCACTGGGGATTGAACTCGGGTCCTTGTGCTTGCCAGGCAAGCACTTAGACCGCTGAGCTATCTCTCCAACCCAGAAACATATTTTTCAATATGCATCTTGCTAAGATTATTTTTAAGAAGCATAAAATTTTCTCTTTGGATATGTTTTTTTAACCCACTAGCTTTAATAAATAATTTTGTTGTGCTTTAAAAAAGTTCTTTATTGAAGATGGAGGGCCGGCCAAATAGCTCAGTGTATTAAAGCGCCTGCTTAGGCAGACACAGCGGCTGGGAGTTCGACCCCCTGGCCTGAGACAGTGATTGAGACTGGGCATGGTTGCACATGCCTCTAATCCCAGCTCTTGGGAAGCTGTAAACAGGAGAATCACTACAAGTCTGATCTATGCAGTGAGACCCTGTAGACCCTGTACACCCTGTCCTTAAAAAAAACAATGAAGATGTATTAATCTCTACACAATCTGGTAAACTTATTAAAATAAATTTTGCGTAGAGATGTCGTACATAAATAAATGTCAGTGCCTAGAATAAAACAGACATTGATTATTTTTAGTTCCTTTACTCCACTGAAATATGTGTTTTAGTACTCCAAATAGCATAGTGCCAATCACATGATTTCCAAACTGCAACTATGCTTCTATGATCTTTTATAAATTTTGTTGGAGAAACAAACAAAAAAAAAGAAGTCAAAATACTTTCAAGTGTGAAAAAGCCTTTCAAGCCAGCTGCACAACAGCTTTCTCGGAGCTCCTTTCTTTCTCCTCTCTGCCCTCTACCGACCACATGGAGGCACTGAATTAGCAAACTTCACCGCTGAGCAAGATACCAGTTCTGTCTGTTCTCTGACCAAAGATCCTAATTCATACATTACCACCTTAAAGAATCACGATGTCTTCTTTTTGTTCGTTGTGTTACACCAGAGGAAAAAAAAAAAAAAAAACTAGTCAAAATATAAAAATGAGACAATCTGGACAAGCCTGAGCAGAAAATAACAATCACTTGCTAACTTTACCTTTAAAAGAGCTAACAGCATGGGCCATACAGTCTGGTGGTTTTTTTTTTTTTTGTTTGTTTGTTTTTTGTTTTTTGTTTTTTTTAATATAATACATATATGCTACTCTTTACAAGTAAATGCCGTATGAAAATTGTACGAGCTTAGGTTTAGTGCATTCACTGCATATGGCAAATTTTGTCCGTGTTGTTGTAGCTGAGATGCAGGGAGCAACAGCCTCGTGCATTTGGAAGACAACTGGGTGTGGAAGAAGGGCTACGCGTATCAGCAGCTTTGTCCACTAACGCATCCACAGATAAGGGTGCTGCTAGGAGCCTGTTTGGCCTGGAGGTGCTAGATTACAGCAACAATGCAGCCTTTTAAGTAGTCCTGAACACAGTTGATACCACTTTTTAAATTGTCAATAAGTGGTTGTTTAGAAAAAGGCGGGGCAGGGGAAGGTGACTAGACTCCATGATATGTATTCTTCTGGAAGTTCTAGCCCAGTGGTTTTTAAGTTTGTTTTTAGAAGAAGCCTCTGTGGCTCATAAGTTATTTTGTGAAGCCCCGGGATAAAAAAATTAAACATAATAAGAGAAAAATATAATTGGTATAGATCTTGAAAAACCTATGATGAAGTTACCCCCACACACGATACTAGAAAACTGAGTACAATTTTAAAACCAAGTCAGTGAGCCAAAGAATTTAGGGAGGTCTTGGTTCATCTATGTAGAAGTGAAACACATATCCAGCAGCACTGGGAATCAGACGCCAACCATGAGCTCTGCCACTGAGCTACACCGCCAGACTCTGAGATTTTTTTTTTTTTAAGGGAAAGGTCTACAGGGTGTTCAGGGTCTCACTACTAGATTGGACTCGTAGTGATTCTCCTGTTTACAGCCTCGTAGTGATTCTCCTGTTTACAGCCTCCCAAGTGCTGGGATTACAGGTGCGCACCACCACGCTCAGTCTCAATTGCTGTCTCAGTGCGCCCCTGGGGTGGGGATGGCACGGCAGGCCAGGGGATTGAAACCCCAGCCCCTGCACCTGCTTGCAGGTGCTTTAATCCACTGAGTTATTAGGCCAAACCTAGACTCTGAGATTTTACTGTATTTCACCAAATAGGTATTTGATTCCTAATTAAGTGCCAGTGGCCTGCTAGTGGCAGAAAGTATATTGGTGAGTGGGATGTGCAGGGCCTGCTGATGAGCCTCTGATTTGAGGGAAGAGAAAGATGCTCAGTTGACTAATTACAGGGTGAGATCAGTGCAGGACAGCACTTGGTTTCTACTTACTTTTTATTTCCTTGTTCCTGTCCCCACTTGGGATGCAAGTCTAGTCACAGTTTTATGAAGGAAAAAGAAAGGTTGAGATGGGGTTAGGTGCTGGATGAGGAGAGCCTGCGGCAGGAGGATTCACGCTGCTGTTCAAGGACTGGGGAGGCCTGAAGAGTGTGGAGTGGGCAGGCGAGGCAGGGAAGACAGCGTGGGCAAAAATTTGGAAGTCATGACCAGAATCTGATGAACAGGCACCACAGCCAGCAGAGCTGGGGAGATGAGGGGGGAGAACATGAGGAGGACCTGGAGAGAGGGACCAGTCTGACGACGCAGAATGCAGAGCGCGAATGCAAGTAATGCAAGGCAAAGCCATGGGA
>NW_004524798.1:2782100-2786945 GCF_000260255.1 Octodon degus | reverse complement strand
AGAGCACAGCCCAGTGACACTCGAGACTTTGGGCTGAAATGTTCTGGTGCTGAGCTCAGATTCCTTGTGGTGATTAGTCAGGGAAGTGGAAGGGACTCGGTCATACAATAAGTCCAGTTTATCTCTGGAATCCCCTTACTGGAAGGAAGATGGATGATGACTATTTTCTGACCCCTTCCAGGACTGAGACAAAGTGAGTTTCCTGAACTGTCCATGTCACTGAATGTTTCAGGTAAAGGCTTTGGGTTAACAGGCAAAACTACAAACTCAGATTTCCCGACACCTGGTTTGCATGTTATTTATATGAGCTGGCTCAATACGCTAAGGATGTCCTTTGTGAATGTGTGAAAACATGTTTGGGCTGATTGAATAACCAAGTTAACCAAGGTCCTTGCATCCCAATTCCCTCATCTGTAATTAAATTAAAAAAGACAGACTAGATCATCATAAGCTATATGCAAACTAATTTATCTAATTCTGTATTCACATGGACAACTGGGTAAGAAGAAGAATTGGCCCTCAGTCTACTTTTGTACTTTCTACATTGACTGTAGCCATAAAGTGGTAAAATTTTGTACTGAAGGGGAGTTGAGAAGGTGCTTACTTATTTATTACTACAAAAAAGAGTCAAGAACAAATGAATAAGAGAAAAAATAAATAAGAGAATGAATGAGAGGTAATATTTGAATCCTTTTCCATTTTGCATAGCTTTATTGCTATAATGTTCATAAAAAGCTTTTCGGAAATCTTTATATGTATAACCTTGTTAGAGCTTGTGGTCACCGCTTCACACCTGTGGCTCCTCCAGCCACCACAGGTGACCCGAACATGACAAATAGATCTCTGGAGTTCAACAACACTGACTCCAGGCCCCAGCTCCACCTTTGACTTACACTGTGACCTAGACAGGTGACCTGACTTTGGTTAACCTCAGTTTCTTCCTGTATACTCTAGAGGCTAGAATAGAACGGATTTAAGACTGGCATTATGGGGATTAAATAAAAATACTCTTTTCTGGCTCATAATGAGCCCTTGGCAGGCTTAAATTATCATTCACTGCTTTACGAGTTAATTTATAAGCTTCAGAGGTTAACAATAGTGTTCTATCCCACTTATACTTGTTTACTGTCCTAACTGAAGATTTGTGAGGATTTAAGAAGAGTAAACATGGGATGTGTATGTGTAGGCCTTTTGTTCTATCTCCAAATGGCCCAAAAATACCTCTCAGGAAGAAGAGGTTTATTTTGACTCACAGTTTTAGGAATGGCAATGGAATACCCATCTTTGGCAAAACTAAACAGAAAAGGGGGATATAAATGAAGGACCATTTTATACATATATATATATATATATATGTATTAGTTAGGTTAGATATACAGCTACTTTCTCTCAGTTCAATGAGAAGAAAGATTTGTACTAATAGTGCTTAGACAAGATATCATGTCTGGGCTGGTGAGATGGCTCAGTGGTCTAAAGCACCTACTTAGAACAAGCTTAGCAAAGCACAGGGACCGCGGTTCAATCCCCCAGCACCACATGCCAGTCAGCCCCGCCCCCTGGTGGGCTGAGCTGCCCCCCCACGCAAAAATAAATAAATAAATAAAAATAAAAATAAAGCTTCTAAAAAAAAGATATCATGTCTGCATCTTGTACTATGAATAACTACTATGAAGACAACAATATGCAATGTATTAATTATTGTAACTGCCCTACTGACCTGTTTTGAAACTGTCTCATTGCTATTTCTTTCTCAATAAAATTAATTTAAAAAAAAAAACAACTACATCGAGGACAACAACGTATAATACAAAAACCATAGTTGAATGCCTCCCATCTTGGCCCTGTAAATAAGTGCCATTTCTAATGTCTTATCAATTACTATCGTACTCTCTATAAAATAAACTTTAAAAAGAATAAAAAAGACAAGAAAAAAAATAAGGTTTCCGGCCAAAAAAAAAAAAAAAAAGAATTTCTGTTCCAGAGTGGCTTGCTTTTGGGCTCATGGTCAGGTAGCACATGATGGTAGACACACGTGGTGGGAGGATCCTGTCTGTCTCATGTCAACTTGAAGCAGAGAGAGAGAGCATCCATAAGCCTGTCTATCCTTCTCAGAGAATACCCTCGGTGATCTAACTTCCCCCCACTTCCAGGTAGCACCAGGGGCTCTAGATCAAGCCTGCAGCATACAAACTTTCCCAGGATATGCAAATCTAAACCAGAGCACAATAGTATAAAGTGAGCCACATAGAACAAAGATGTTTCGGCAATGATAGCAGGTTAAATTTGATTTTTTAAAACAGAATTTAGAAATTATATTGTTAAGCGTTGACTTAGTTTACAGAGTACTTTTATTTGCATTATGAGCTTGATCAATTCAGCAAATCATGGGAATAGGTATTATCATTTTAATGCCTATGTTGACGAAACAGGTTGGAGATAGTAACACAGCTTGCATCATTCCAAAACGTGACAAGAACTGAAAGTCAAAAGATGGAAATCTGTACTCCTTGTGATGGGATCTCAGAAAAAAAGCAGGGTAACTACTTTATTTGCAGACAAAGTGTATTACAAACCAAGATTGATTAATAGAGAAAGATAATGTACCTATATCCTTATAAAGGGAACAATCCAAGAGGAAGAGATAATAATAATAAATATATATGTACCAAAACCACCCACAATTATATAAAACAGACATTAGCAGACATGAAAAATCAAGCAAGCACTAAGGCAATTGTAATGAAGGACCTTAGTACTCCACTGTCACAAAAAGACAGATCCACTGGACTAAAAATACATTCAACAAAGAAATATCAGAACTGAACCAAACTTTTGAGACTATAAATTTAGTAGATATCCATAGAGTGTTCTACCTCACCATATCAGATTATACATTCTTTTCAGCTACACATGGGATATCTTCAAAATAGACCATATACTAGCTCATAGAACATGCTTAAATAAATGCAAAGGAACTGAAACTATAACATGCATATTATCAGACCATAGTACAATGAAACTGGAAGTCAATCCCAAAAAAAACCCACAAAAAATTCACAGATACATAGAAATTGAATAATATCCTCCTGAACAACCATTAGGTAGAGTTGAAAATAAATAAGAAATTAGACAGTTTCTATAGTTAAACAATAACACAACAACGTATTGGACCTTATGGATGCAGTGAAAGAAATCTTAAGAGAGAAAATTATAGCAGTGAATTCCCATATCAAAAAAACAGAGCAAGATGAAATAAACAACCTAATATTAATTTTTGTTTGAGACAGAGTCTTTGTACATAGCTCAGCCTAGTCTTGAACTCACTGCAGTCCTCTTGCCTCAGCCTCCAGAGTGCTGGGATTACAGGAATGCACCACCAGATCTGGCCTGATAAATAACCTAATGTTGAACATCAACCTTCTAAAAAAAAAAAAGAGCAAGTAAAGCTCAAAGTTTATATGAAGGAAGAAGTTATAAAGATCAGAGCCAAAATTAATGCAATGAGACCAAGAAAAAAATACAAAGAATTAATTAATTGAACAGATGGTTCTTTGAAAGATTAAATAAAATTGACAAAACTTTAGCCAATCTTATCAAGAAAAGACTCAGATCCATGCAGTTAACAATGAAAAGGGTGAAATCACAAGAAATCTTGTAGGAATTCATTACAGAGGTAATGGTTGATTGACTGTGTCAACGTGAAAGGTTTAGAAGCTTAACTAAGTAGGATTAACAATTCTACATCCTAGAGTATAGAGGGCCCTCCACTCCCTGGGGAAGCTTCTCACTTGGATGATATAAAGTTGAAATAAGGAAGGACAGATTTTCCTCTGTTCTTCTGAAGAGCTCCAATCTTGACTTTTAGCATGGACATCCTCACCTTGGTTCTAGCAAAGACTCTTTGTCCTCTGCCTTAGACTCTTCAGCCCTTTGTTACAGACTCTTCACCCTTCTGTCACAGACCCACTGACCACCTGATAGACTTGCACAAGTGCTTGCTGTGAACTCCAGACTTTGGACTGAAGACTTCTCCAGACTTTGCATGCAAACTTTCAGTCACCATTGTGCAGATACCCTCTACACTTTCTTAATCCACTCTGTTATTGACCATCATATGCCAATTTTGTAATTTCTTATACATTTGTGTATCATATATCATATTTGTTTCTCTAGTAAAATACCAACAGATACAATCATCAGTACCTACTTCAAGAATCTGTATTCTAAGGTTTGGCAAGATAGCTCAGTGGACTAAGCACCTGCTTAAGCAAGCACAGTGGCTAGGGTTTGCTCCCTGGCAGCACATGTATGCCAACCCTGTGCCTAGGTATGCTGAGCTGCTGATTAAGACTGGGCATGGTGGCACAAGCCTCTAATCCCAGCACTTGGGAAGCTGTAAACAGGAGAATCACTACGAGTATGATCTAGTAATGAGACCCTGAAAACCCTATAGACTCTTCTCTAAGATACAAAAAAAAAAAAAAAAAAAAAAAGGAATCTGTATTCAAATAAAACTGAAAACAAAGAAAACATGGACAAAATCCTAGATACATATGAACTACCAAAGTTAAGTCAAGAAGATATAAAAATTCTAGCTAAACCAATATCAGTCAATGAAAATGAGGAGACAATTAATATCCTACCAACAAAAGAAAAGCCCAGGTACTTACTGATTCATGGTTGAATTCTACAAGAAATTTAGAGAAGACCTAATGCCACCACAGCTTAAATATTTAATGAAATTGAAAGAGAAGCAATACTTCCAAATTCATCCCTGGAAACAAGCATTTCCCTGATACCAAAACCAGAGAGGAAGCCAATGAAAACAGAATACTACAGGCCAAT
>NW_004524798.1:2772667-2781275 GCF_000260255.1 Octodon degus | reverse complement strand
GGCCTCAGAACTCCACCAAAATGCTTCTAAATTTAATAACCAAATTCAGTACTGTAGCTGGATATCAAGTCAGCACTTAGAAATCAACAGCATTCCTGTATCCAATAACAAACTTGTTGAGAGATAAATACATTTCATAATAGCACTACCAAAAGTGAAATACCTAGGAAAGAATCTATCAAGGGACTTTTACATTGAAAAGTAAAGTACTCTGAAAAAGATTTAAGAGGCTATCAGAAAATGGAAAGATATCCATCGTTCTTGGGAAGAAAGAACCAATATAGTGAAATGGTTAGACTTCCAAAATTGTTATACAGATATAATACAATTCCAATCAAAATACCAATAACATAGCTCACAGAATTAGGGAAATAAACTTAAAGTTGGGACTGGAAAAGACCTAAATTGGCAAAGGCATTTCTGGGCAAAAAAAGTCAAGGCATGGAGCAACACAGTGCCTGACTTGAAATTATACTACAAAGATACTATGACTAAAACAGCATGGTGCTGGAAAAAAACTACACCATCACCACCACCAACAACAACAAAAAGCCCTGAGTATCAGTATTACAGATTAGAAAGTGCAAAAACAATCCTCAACATACTCACCCAGCTTATATTTTATAAGAGACTTAAACAACTTCACTGAGCTGGAAAAACTGGTTTTGTACATGCTGAAGATTAAAACTAAATCTATATCTTTCACTATACTAAACTTCAGCTAAACTCAAAATGGATCAAATATTGAAGCATTAAAACAGAAATACAAAATCTTCTGGAATATAGAATAGGTAGAACTCTTGAAGACACTGGTGTAGGCAAGGACTTTATGAACAAAACCCTGTTTGCTCAGGAACTATCACAAAGAATCAACAACTGGGAATCTCATTTTATAGAAAAGGCTCTGCACAACAAAAGAAACCACTGATAAGAGTGAAGAGACAAAACACAAGGTGGGAAAATTTTTTTGCTAGATGTCCTATACACAAAAGACTAATATCCAGACAGTATAAAAAACTCAAAACTTTAGTACCTCCAAATTTAAAACCCAGTCTAAAAATGAGTATGTGAAATGAATAGATACTTCTCAGATGAAGAAGTAGAAATGGTAAATAATATATGAAAAATGTTTGGCCTAACTGGTCATTTCAAAGATGCAGAGCAAAATAATAGATTCTATCTCACCCCAGAAAGAATGGCTATTATCAAAAAAATCAACCAATAACAAATGCTGGTGGGACTGTGGGGGAAAAGGAACACTTTTCCACTATGGTTAGGTGTGTAGACTGGTGTAATCATTGTGGAAATTAGTGTGAAAATTCATCACAAATTAAAAATTAGAGGTTCCATTTGACTTAGCTATTTCCCTTCTTGGTATCTTCCCAAGAGAATCAAAAGCATCATATCATAATGATACATGGACACCTGTGATTACAGTGGTACAATCTGCAATAGCAAAATATTGGAAAAAGACAAAATGCCCATAAACCAATGAATGGGTAAGAATTTAAAAAAAAATACAATGGAGTACCATTCTGACATAAGGAAGGATAAACTTAAGACATTTCTAGCTAAATAGATGCCCCGTGAGACCATAAACTTACATGAAATAAATTTGACACATGTTTAAATACTGCATTAAATACTCTGGTATGAAAAACCAAAAGTGTAAAGAAGGACCAAAATGTATAATAGATTTGGGGAAATGGGAAGAAAATGGTCAAGTGGGCAGGGGAACAAAGGAGTGAGGATGAGGAAAGGAAGGACGAGACAAAGAAAAACAGAGAATAGAAGAAAAAATGGAAACAAAATTGTGTAAATAAAGAGAGGCAGGGGTATTGAAGAGAGAGGGTAGGGGAACCATAAAAAAGCAAGCTATAATCCTGTACAGGGACAGATCCCCTATAATGAATGTTATCATTATGTATATCTCAAATACCAATAAAAACTTTGAAACACACAAAAAAATTGTAAATTAAAAACATAGAACCCCATTTTTAAACCACAACTTTATGTTGGAAAAATCTACTTGCCAAATTAACTTTGTAATTTGAAAAATATCCCCAGAGACAGTGAAAGTGAAAGGTTTTGAGGTTTTTCCTCATGCTTTTTTTGTGATGAAGATCTGTATTTCATTCACTTTTCAATTGTTTGGTGTATGACAATGTTTCCTCATGAGTAAAAACAGGTATACTTCACTATCTCCAATTTTTAAATAAATATTGTTCAATAATCTGTACATGTTTTCTGTGCAAAGTTTAGCACTTGTGAACATCCATTTATTCATTTAATGATTTTTAATAAAATTCCAAAATTATGTTGTTTTACTATTTTTAAAGGAAATTCCAGAATATTTTTATTATTTCTATTTGTTTAGATTATTTTTAGATATATTGATGAGAATAATATTCATGAACTAATTCCCCAACATATACATCAATATTGTGCCTTATGTATTTTATGATCTTTAAATGATTAAAATGTTATAACTATTGTCCATGTTCATATGAGTTCTGGGATTCCTTCTTGTGTGCATCTTAAAAGTTTTACAACATATGAATAGGTACTCTGAAGTATATATTACTCTCATAACCTACTTTAACCTGCTTTCTTTATTCTCCTCTTAAGATTGTTTTTTACTTTTTTATCTTTAAAGCATATAAAATTGTAAAAAAAACATAAGAAATTTCATTAAACAAAGTAATAAGAATTTGACAATGGTTGTTGTATGGCATAATGTTATCTTCAAATTAGTTGTTTAATTTACCAGAGGTAAACCTGCAAAATTGGTTTCACAAATTTATAAAAAATTAAAAAAGAATAAAAAATTAAGCATTAACTGCTCCTTTCAAGACAAGAAATTAGCAGTACAATTATCCAAACTATATGCATAAATATATCAAGATTAATTGTTGAAAATAATCTTGAACTCAAGATAATTCATGATATCCCTATACTCAGGAGGCTGAGACAAAAGGATTTCTGGGAGTTCAAGGCCCAGCTTGAGTTACGTGAGTTTAAGGCCAGCCTACAGTGCAGAGTGAGACTCTGCCTTTAAAAAGTGCTTAATGCATGACACACAAATAGATTTTTTATCTCACAAGGTCAGTCAAATCCCCTCAGGATTTACCCTGAAACTCTGTATAGCTGTTTATAGATCTTTTGTCAGTGTCAGCCATGTAGATGAGTCACAGCCATTGCTTGACCAATTTACTCTCTGTGAAAGCCTGAAAGAATGTTTTCTCTCTAGCTGACTCTCCTTAGGCACACTCTACATTGTCGATCACTTTCCTCTGTGGCTCCTTAATCTCCTTGAACAGAAAATTTGGGAAACCATTGAGTTGTAGGATGTCACAGCATGGGTTCTTTTATGTCTTGAGTCCTCACTGACCTTGAAGGGCCAAAATGTTGGTTATTCTTGTAGGTCTTGTTTTATCTTGGTTTTAACAATCCAGAAGAAAAGTATAAAAATGAGGTATAAAAAGTAAAGCCATATTAATATGCTGAGCTATAAAAGGCTCAAGTCAACAACTTCTGATATTGCCAGTCCTGCAGATAGCCCACTACTATTATGGACTACTGGACCATATTGGATTACTTTGCTGAATTCATGTACCTACAATATTTGAATGGCAATGGAATACCCATATCTGAAAAAAACAAACAAAAAAGGGAGATAAAAATGAAGGACCACTTTGTAGTGAAAAAAATACATCTTTATATACAAAATAGTTAGCATAGATATACAGCTACTTTCTCTTAGCTCAATGAGAAGAAAGATTTGTACTAATAGTGTTTAGAGAAGATATGATGTCTGCATCTTGATTTTTTCAAATGCTTGCAAACAATTTCTCTATTCTACTTATTGGTGTGGGGTTTTATATAATATCTGCTTTTGTGATTTAAGCATATGAATTATATGCTCAAATCTTCAATATCTTTACCATTTCGGGGGAAAATTTTGCTTGATTAATCCATTACTTAGAAAAATAACCCTTAAAATGTCCCATTTAGGTTATCAATTTGCTGACATTTCCTTGTATTGATGCTAATTTGTGCCTTACATATTTTAAATTACATTATGAAATTAAAGAATAAAAATGTAAGTATTTAGAATTATTAATGCCTTGGCCTTTTAATTGTTAACTCATGAATTTTAATTTACTTTTCTTGATTTGAAACCTAGCTGTCTGATATTTTTAAGGAGCACGTCATCTTTCTTTTGTATGGGATTTACTTACAATTTATTTACTTTCATTTTAGCCTTTTTTTGGTCTAATTGTTCAATTATGTCTCTCATAAACACATATAGCTAGATTCTCCCCTAATTTTTATTTTGAGTAATTTCAAATAGAAAAAATGGAAGAAGTAGATCAATAAAAATCTACCTTGGGGCTGGGGAGATAGCTCAGTAGAAGAAGTGCTTGCCTGGCAAGCACAGGGTCCTGAGTTCAATCCCAGGTAGCCCAAAAATAAAAAATTAAAAAAAATAAATCTACCTATCTTTCCTCTAAATTTGTTGTTTGCTTTCTCACTTTTCCTTTCCTTTCAATTATTCCAATTCAAAACGGATACATTTTGTTCTCTTCTGTCCTTTTCTCAATCATGTTTCCTTTCTCCATTTTGTGACAGGGTCTTGCTAAGTTGCCCACACTGGCCTTGAACTCAAGGTCCTCCTGCCTCAGCCTCCTGAGTGGCTGAGATTATAAGTATGAGACAGTTGCATCAAGCTGTTTTATCATACTTTCTATTCTTCTCTATTTTCAACCTTTTAAAAAAATACTTCAAGGGCAAGCTTTATTTATTTTTATTTTTATTTGTTTATTTGGTACAGGGTCTCATTGTGCAGCTCCAACTCATAGTGACCCTCCTACCGCAGCCTACCCAGTGCTGGGATACAGGCCTGCACCACCATGCCTGGCTTCATAGCCTGCACAGCGCACGCGGGGTCCTGGGGCCCGCATGGCATGCGTTACAGGGGTCAAACCTGGGTCCTTGCACTTGCCAGGCAGTTGTTTAGAACACTGAGCTATCTCCCCAGCCCAGAGGGCAAGTTTTAGACTTCATGTCTATTTAATCCTGAATAATTCAGTTGGAAATCTTAAGCATACAGACATTCTCTTCTATATCCAGAATACAAAGCAAAAGCAGAAAATGTAACACGAATTTGGTATCAGAATCTGTATCCAAATTTCAGTCATTTCAATAACGTTACATAAAGCTTTTGTTTTCCCTCCTTTTGAGCAATATCTTAGTCACCTTCTTCACCACTGGGACAAGATACCTGACATCCAAAACTTAAAGGAAGAGACATTTATTTTGGCTCTGTTTTAGAAGGCTCAGTCTTTGCGTGGCCAGGATTCTAAAAGAAAAAAACATGGTGCAAGTACCTGCCAGAGGAGAGCTACCCACATCACTGCACCCGGAAGCAGAAAGTGCAAGGAATGGAGAAGGGGAAGGCCACGCCCCCAAGCGATCAGGCCCCGCCTCCTAGCAGCACACTCAATCATTAACTCACCAATGAATAAATTCACTGGTGAGTGTGACGGGCACCTCCATGAACCAATCACCTTTCAAAAACCCCACCTTTGAACAAGCATGGTTTTTAGAGGCCAGCCTAGATCTAACCCTTGGTTTTCTCAGCAATATGTGATACTTCCATGGCCATTTGTTATTTTTCATGATTTTAATTTTTTTTTTTTTCCCCTGGTACTAGAGACTAAGCTCATTTAACCGCGTCCTTTGCATTGAGCTACATCTCAGGCCTTTTTGATTTTTTTTTTTTTTTTTTTTAAGTTTTGAGACACAGTCTTCCTAAGTTGCTCCAGGGTAACAAGGCCAGCCGGGGCTAGATAATGAGTCCAAGGCCAGCCTAAACTATGCAAGTCCCTATCTTTAAAAAACTAACCAAAGAAATGGGGGGGGGGAGGAGAACAAATAAAATCATAGCTAAAACTTTGTAAAAACTACCCGACCTCATCTTGAACTTGTGATTTTCCTACCTCAGCCTTCCAGAAAGCTCTGATTAAAGGCATGCCTCATCATGCACAGCATGACTTGGTCATTTAATTGAGGGCTAACTGGTGTTTTCTCATGATTATATTCAGATTACACATTTATGACAAGAATACTACAGGATTGTATTGGGTCCTTTCATTAGATCCCATTACGATGGAGGTGATACAGATTTGTTCCAATACTGGTATTGTTCTGATGCTGGTAGGTTAACTTCAACCACCTGGTTAAGGTGGGCTTGTAGGGTTTCTGCGCTGTGAAATTGCTATTTCTTTCTTTGCAATGGATAGGCATTCAGAGGAAGGATTTCCTCTTTCATGTGTTCTTTATATATTAGTTGATATTCTGCTCTGAGGCTGAGCTTTCTCTTTTTCTGTTTCCATATTCATTTATTTATTCATATGGGTTTGCTTGAGTGGGTGTTTTGAGACAGGACATGTCTTAGATACTTTTCTCTTATTGCTAAGACAAAATACCCAAATACCGATAGGGAGGAAAGGTTTATTTATTTATTTATTTATTTATTGTATTTTAGGGAAGGGTCTACAGGGTGTTCAGGGTCTCAGTGCTAGATCAGATTCATAGCGATTCTCCTGTTTACAGCCTCCCCAGAGCTGGGATTACAGGCACGCATCACCACTCCTAGTCTCAATTGCCATCTCAACACACCCTGGGGGCAGGACCAGCATGGAAGGCCCAGGGATCAAACCTCTGGTCCCTGCACCTGCTTGCAGGTGATTTAGTCTGCTGAGCTATTTGGCCAGCCCAGGAAAGGTTTATTTAGCTTAACGTTTGTAGGAGCTTCTGTCCATAATTGGCTGGTTCTAAGGTAGGGTGACACATGGCAGGAAGATAACCATGTATGGTAGTGTAAAACAGCCACAGTGATGAGAGAGAGAGAGAGAGAGAGAGAGAGAGAGAGAGAGAGAGAGAGAGAGAGAGAGAGAATCCTTTCCTTATATTGTAACCAGTCTACTGGGATTAGGGCATTGTCAATCCAGTTGACTGATCCAATAGTCACCTTCCCTACCAATCAATTAAGCCCTGTAGATTCAGCCACCTTAAAAAAATCCTTGGAACCCCTGAGGCTTTAGGGGGATATCTAGACACAGATTATTGTAACAGGGCATCATCACGGAGTTGGCCTTGAACTCAATATGTACCCAGGATGGCCTCAATCTCACAGCGATGCCCCTGCTTCAGCATCTTAAATGCGGTATTATATGCCTGTGCCACCCTGCCTAGCTTGCAAGGCTGCATAACTGGTGTGGGAGTAGACAATGCCCCTGGTAGCAACGCACAGAGGCTGTCAGCTTGCCTGTTTGCAGGAGTCAAGATGTCAACGTCATGCCTGCCCAATGGGAATTCCAAGTGAGACCCTGTGAAGAAATCTCTGTGGGAGACCTTCTCTGGGTGGCCCACTTCATCTTGCATGGAGAATGGGAAGACTCTGGACTGACAGCAGCCTTTGACCCTGTGCCCATTCCTGGCAACAGGAGTGGTACACACCACCACATCAACTTCAGCCAAAGGCCATGTGGGAGGAGAATGGTCTGAAGTACACTGAGGAGACCTTTGAGGACCTAAGCAAGGGACATCAGTGCCACAGTCATGCCTGTGAGCCCAAGTGGGGCCTGGGCAATGCCTACCTGGATTCCAGGAAACCTGAAACATCAATGACTTCTCTGCTGCCGTAGACAACACTAATGCCAGCATCAAGTTTCCAGGAGTTTGTTCTAGCAAAACAGCGTATCCAAGGCTGGATTGTCACCGTCTCCTTAAAATTTACTGCACTAGCAGCACATGACTGCTATCCCATGAGGCAGAAGGATTGCCACAAGTTCCAGCAAGCCTGAGCTGTATCATGAGTGTGATGATAGATTGTATCAATTTGAGTAAGAGAAGCTCAACTAAACTGGCTTAGCAGTTCCACAAGCTAGGCTGTGGAAGACACATCCTAGGGTGGCTTGTCCCCTAAATGGCAGAAAGGGAACATAAGGAAGGGCAGATCTACTTCCACTTCTGCCTGGGATTTCTAGTTTTCATCTTCACCTTGGACTTCATCTCCCGGCTTCCAGCTCAGGCTCTTCAGCTTCTGGGTCAGATCCTTAGGTTTCCATCACAGGTCTACTGACCTCCTGAGACAAACACACTACAGTGGGACACTACAGTGAGGCCTAGACCTTTGACTGAATCCTTCTGTCTCCTCGGTGCAGGTACCCACCGTGCTCTTCCTCATCCAACTCTGGGTAGCTACTGTATGTCAGTCTTGTAAATTCTTAGTACATATTTGTATATTTTGTATTATGATAAGTTTGTGATATGATAAGTTCAAGGTCAGGTTGAACTAAAAAGGATGACCCAGTCTCGAAGAAAAGAAAAGAAAAAGAGAGACCTTCTTCCCCTTTTTCTTCCTCCTCCTTCTCCTCCTCTTCCTCCTCCTCCTACTCTTCTTCTTCTTCCTCTTCCTCTTCCTCCTGCTCCTCCTCCTTTTCTTTCTTTCTTTCTTCTTCTTCTTCTTCTTCTTCTTCTTCTTCTTCTTCTTCTTCTTCTTCTTCTTCTTCTTCTTCTTCTTCTTCTTCTTCTTCTTCTT
>NW_004524798.1:2762768-2772460 GCF_000260255.1 Octodon degus | reverse complement strand
TTCTTCTTCTTCTTCTTCTTCTTCTTCTTCTTCTTCTTCTTCTTCTTTCTTCAATGTATTTGGTACAGGGTCTCACTATGAAGCTCAGACTCATAGTGATCCTCTGGTTTTCAGCCTCCCCAGCGCTGGGGTTATAGGCATGTACCACCATGCCCAGTCTTGGTGGCTGGTCTCTGGGATGAGACTGGTGCAGCATGTGGTGCCAGGAATCGAACCCTGGTTCCTGTGCTTGCCTAAGCAGGTGCTTAGTCCTCTGAGTTAGCTCACTGGCCTGACTTTAATGTGCTTCACCATTTTTATTTTTTAAATTCCAGGACCTGATACATGCTAGACTAGCTCTCTACTACTGAGCAACAGTCTCAGTCCTTCTTCAAAATTGACGTTTAGACATTATCTCATCAAGTTTCTCAGGCTTGCCTTGAATTTGCAATTCTCTTTCTCTAGCAAGCCCTGCCTTTGGCATTGAAACTGCAAAAGTGGACTACTAATGGACAAACCACTGAGGAATTCCTGTGTCTTTCTTTTATTATTATTTTTGCTTTCTCAGACAGGGTCTCACTATGTAATCCAGGCTGGCCTCAAATTCATGATGATCCTCCTGCCTCAGCTTCCTAAGTGCTGGGAGGACAGACTGGTGACATTATTTTAAGATTTTTGAAGGGATTCTGCAACCGTGCCTTAGAAACCCTGTTTTGCTAGAAGATCCTGGGAACTCAACCCAGAAGAAAACCTTATTTATTTTGACACATATATAGTAGCTTTGTATTTGACATTTAAATATATAAATGTTACTCTGCATTGTGTTATAAATGGAGGAGCAAGCAGTGAGAACTGTGGGGTAGGGCTACTCACCAGCTTAGGCAGTTTTGGGTTCAACAGAGGATCTACAGTCTCAATAGGAAAGCCTCACAGTGGGAGACACCTTCCTCCTTACCCCAATTCACCCTCTTCCTCTCCTACTTTCTACATGTAATAGAAAGCTGGTTACATCTAGGAAAGTGGAACTTCCCATCAAGAAGGCAGGATTCTCACCTAGCCCAGGTCAGGTCTTTTCCCTTTCAGCTACTGTCTTAGTTGTTTTTCTCATTGTTGTGACAAAATATCCAGTATCACAAGTTAAAGGAAGAAAGATTTATTTATTTATTTATTTATTTATTTAAGTGGAAATGGGGGATTGAACTCAGGCCCTTGTGTGTGTGCCAGGGAAGCGCTTATTCCACTGAGCCATCTCCCCAGCCCTGAAGGAAGAAAGGTTTATTGAAGTCACAGTTCGTGGAGGTTTCAGTTGACCGTCTGTTGGCTCCAAGGGTGGGTGGCATGGCAAGCAGGTATCACAGAGGAGAAATGATTCTTGGCAGAGAGAAGGTACCAAAGCAAGCAACAAGCAAGGCAAGCCTGTTTCTGTCCTTCATATTTTATCCAGATTACCAACCAGGACTAGGGCAGAGTCAAACCAATCAGTATACCGATTTAATAATCACCCACAATTAATCCTAGCACTGTACTGAGAATCAATCATAAATTCTAGATTCAGTCACTTTTGAAGAAAACCCAACCTATGCCACATGAGCCTTTGTGGGGCCTTCAACACACAAGCCATAACATTGCATCCCCGCCCAACTCTCACCAATATATAGATCATCCTGAGAAAATAAGAAACAAGGAAACTTCAGTGAAATTATACTATTGATCAAATGACTTATCAGACATCAAATAGTTGTGGAGCAGACATTCTTTTCATCAGAAAATGGATTTTCTTCTATTGTAGACCATATACCAGACCACAAATCTTAGTAAATAAAAAAATTGAAATCTTAAAGAAAAACCCAAAACACATTACATCCCTGGCCTGCCAAAGATTCATGCACATCTCTCTATGCAAAAGGCATTCAGTCCATCCCTAAGAGTTGCCAAAATTCTAACAGTTCTAGCATTGCTAAAAAGCCCAAGTCAAAAGTTTCCTCTGAGATTCAAGTTTAACTCAGCTTTGGACACCTATACAAATAAAATAAGGTTAAATATTCTCAACAAACAATGGTACAAGATGGGCATTACCCATTCCAAAAAGTACAGCTAGGAAAATAAAAAGGGCCAGAGCAAGTACAAAGTCCAACAAGGAAATCAAGTCCTGAGCTCCATGTACAGCATCTGAGGCAATCTGTGGCAAGATGTGAACTCCACAGGGACTGAGTGGTTCTGTCTCTATAGCACTGCTGGTGGCCACAGCTTCTCTTTTGTGTTCCCTCTTATTGTTTTCGTCAGATGATCTACATTTCTAGCTTCCCCAAACTTTGGGGATCTTCTCTGTACCTATGACTTCACACTATGCAGCCATCTCAGGGCCACATTGCCTGGCCTCCCAGGCCTTCGTGTGAAATCTGGGTGGAAGCCTTTCTCACCCCACAGCTCTTAAATTCTGCATACATGTAAAATCAGCACCACGTGGGTGATGCTGAGGTCTCCTTCCAGCTGGAGCAGTACACAGGTTTCCTTCTCTCTTGCCTATTGGGGTCAATTGCCTATGAACCCAATCCCAAGGAACGGCTTCCCTCAGGCCTTTGCCACTCTGGAGCATGATGCTCTGGGGCTCTCTTCTCAAAGCAGTCTTTCACCTTTGCAACTCTGAGGCTCCAAAACTTGGAGTCCTGCTTGTTCTTATGATGTTCTCAGGCTGTATTTTCTGTTGTCTTCTGAAATAGTTGCCTTTTGTTTGCTAGTTTTTTCAGCAATAAATTTCTCCTCTATTTCCTCTTTGTAGGCTACAACTTTACTGGAGATGCCTTTGTTGCCAAACTCACAATGTTTTGAATCATTTTTCTGGGTTGTTCACTATTGGTACTCAACAGAAATCTGAATAAAAGCCTTCCAAGAGTAGCTCTACCACTTCATCTACATTAGACTGCCTTGGAAATTCTTCTGCAAAATTAATTAATCTGATTCCCTTATTTTCAGTCTTGGGCAAAAATCTCTGCACATGATCAAAATGCAGACAAACTTTCTGGCAAGCCAGAACACACATAATCTGGATCCAACAACCAGTGGGGTCCTTCTTCCCAGCAGCAATGTCCTGATCCTAAACCTTTCCCAACTCTTCCTCATCCCACAAGCCAGATTAAAAGGCTCCTAAATCACATGTCAGGTAGACATAGCAGTAACCCCACTTCTCTGGTACCAAATGCTGAAGGAAAGAGTTTTGGTCAGGAGTCAAACCTGCGTATATTGCACAGGTAGTAGGAATTCTACCATTGAATTACCAGTGCCTCCAGAAAAGTAACTAAGACAACCACCTGGAAGAAAAACTATTCTTTAGATGATGTAATGTGAACTTCTTGTTGCATCATTTCATGAAGGCTGCAATGTCTTTAGATTAGATTGTAATCACCATACCGCTCTACTTAGTGACCCTTGCTGTCTGTAACACTAAGTCCTCTGTAGGTGACACTTGGGGAATGCATGAGCCATTATTGTCTTAGCCTTTGATGATATTTGCTTGAATCCATCAATTACTGTGGGGGTAGGTGGGAATATAGAAATTTTCTAATTTTGCCATTCTTTCTTCAAACTTTTTGATATTCTTTTTTTTTTTGGCGGAATTGGGGATTGAACTCAGATCCTTGCTTTTGCCAGTCAAGCGCTTATCCTACTGAGCCATCTCCCTGGCCCCTTTTTTAAGTGTATTTGATACAGGGACTCACTATGCAGCTCAGCCTTGTAGTGAACTTCCTGTTTTCAGCCTCCCTGGTGCTGGGATTACAGGCATGTGCCACCACACTCAGACTTGGTAGCCAGCTCAGAGCACCTGAGGGTGGGGCCGGTGAGGCATGTGATGCCAAGGATTGAACCCCAGGCCCTGTGCTTGCCTAAGCAGGTGCTTGGTGTTTTTTTAATATTCTTATCCAAAGAGATATTTTTCTCCCTTGCATACATTCATTTTCCTTGTTGTCTTTTAAAAGTGTTATTATGGCCACACAGATTTTTTTAAAACTAATGTTCTATAGTCTACCATTGTCATTATCATTTTCTGGTCTTATGTATATATATCAAAATTGACCAATAAGAGCTCACCCAAGCCCACTTTTATATCGTTTTGTCATGAATCCACTAGGACTTGAGCATCTTAAATGTCAGTGGATTACCTTAAAATTTCTCTGCTTTATATCTGCAATTGGTTGTTTTTTCCAAGAATCTTCTAGTATGAAATAATAGATAGCAGGCAAGATCTGATCGTAGGATGTGTTCATTGATAATGAATTTGCAGGGAATTCCATTTCTTCCGGGCAATTACATCATGTTATAGCCCAGAGCTAGCTACACACACACACACACACACACACACACACACACACGCACACACCACACTTTCATCTTTTAAATTTTATTGTTGCCTAGTATTTCCTTGATGGATATATCAAAACTTGATTTATCCATTCATTCCTTGAAGGTTATTTGGGTTGTTTTCAGTTTCTACCTAATACAACCTCTGTAAACATTTGTGTATAAATCTGTTGAAACCATTCTGTGATTCATCTGTTGAGTGACTATCACGCAGTGGAAATGTTGGCTTGTGTGATGTGTGTATATTTAATGTTTCAAGAAATTGCCGAATAGTTTTCCAGGGTGTTTATATCCTTTAGACTCCTCCAGCAATGTGTGTGAGTTCTAGCTCCTCCACATCCTTGCCAACACCTGCTTTGATAACTTTTTTTCATTTTCACCATTTAAATAGGTACAGAATGGTACTTGTGATTTTAATTTGTATCACTCTCAGGACTAATGATGTTGAGCCTCTTCTCATGTTCTTATTTAGCACTAGTTTTCTGGAGAAGTGTGAATTCAAATGTTTTGCCCACTCTTCTGTGTAGTTTGTTTTCTTCTGAGCTTTGACCATTCATACCCTTCAGTTTCACATTCACATTAAACAAAACAATGCTAAAACTAATCAATATCACTTATCTATATTGTAAACAAAACTTTGACCTTACTTTCTTCTATGTGCCAAGAATTTTAGTTATTCTTTGTTTCCACTTTTATTTTTTTCTATTTCTCTCCCACCACTACCAACCCACCTCTTCAGATTTCTGTTTAGCTTTCTTTTGGAACTCTAGTCAGAAACCTGAGGCATTTTTCATATATTCTTCATGCCTCTTAGATTAATATTTATACTTTCTTTTATAGCACTGTTCTTTAGATCCACTTACTTTTTGCAAATTTATCTTCTCAGTGCTAAGTCCACATATCCAGGTTGAGAAAGTGTCCCTGGTTTTGATTCTGGAAGGATCCCAGGAGTGGATCCCAGGGGTTCAAAGGCCCTGAACCCCTGGGTTTTGGGTTTACATTAATTTATCTTCTTGTGGATCCCATATTTTGTAAGCAATATAATTTTCAATTAGGCCAGTGAGGTAGCTCAGAGGACTAGGGGCCTGCTTAGACAAGGGCAGGGACCATCCCTGGGCATGCTGAGCCAGGTACTGAGCCCAGGAGTGATGGTGCACACTTGTAATCCCAGCACTGGGAAGGCTAAAAACAGGAAGATCACTCTGAGTACAAGCTGAGTACTTGTACTCTGGTTTTCATTACCTCTTTTTGAGACCCTGTACAAAACACATTAAAAACAATTGAATTCTATCTTATCTCTGGCATAGGTTTAGGTAATTTTTAATTTCTTTTAATTTGAAGAAGAGCATAAACTTCCTTGTAGTTTCCATAGTTCAAGGACTCAGATGCTTGAATGGCAATGATAGATCTTAGAGGATTGAATCTCTACGAAGATATCTCTCATCCATCTTCACTGCAAGTCATGGCCCAGACCTGTGTCTTCAGCTCATGTATGAGTACTTGAATCTCAGCCTGAAGCTTTTGGTATTTCTGTCCATTGGGATTTTTAGGAAGCTCCACATCCACACTTCTCCTTACCTGCACTCTGAATCAATTTAGAGATAGATGCTGAAGACCATAGTGGATGAGCATTTTCACCTTATTACAAGAAAGCTGTTTGAAGAATAGAGCTTAGGTCTTTAGCAGCAACAGAATGACAGCATTCTGCTATCTTAGTTTCTGGTGGCACATCCTGGGCACTCATGACTATCATCTGATATTAAAGGGTCTGAGCCAGTTATAACTAGTAGCCTCTTTACCTCCACTCACCAACCATTTAAACCACCCTGCTTTGCCTTATAAGTTCAGTGTACGAGTGAAACCATTTTACTCCAATGGAAGTTCCTCAAGAAAACCATAGGCCAGTGATGATGAAGTCATTCGCTCAAAGACTACCCAGGTTCTTGTGTCTCTGGTTTTCATTACTTCTTTTTGTTTTCTGAAGTCTGCTGTGCCCCTATTTTAAGTTATGATAGATAGATAGATAGATAGATAGATAGATAGATAGATAGATAGATAGATAGATATTTGGGTATGTGTTACAAATTGCTGTTAAAGCATTCTCCCATACAGCAACCATTGTTGAATTCCTACTACTTTGTTTAGCAAAGTTTTGTATTGTTTCTAATGCTATTTTTCAATCATTATTTTGTATACTTAAAAAAATAAAAACAAAATGAAAACAAAATAAAAAATCTACCCCAGCCCAAAGGCTCATGTGTTGAAGGTGTGCTTCTTAACACAGCAGTGTTCAGAGGTGGGGCTTCAGAAGGTGATTGAATCATGAATTGAATTCATCAGTGGATCAGCCCATCCATAGATTTGTACTTTGGTGACATTCATGGGGGTAATGGAAACTTAGGAGGTCTGATATGGTTGAAGGGCGGGATTATGGAGCTGTGCCCTTGGGGATGGCCTCTGGTCTCCACCTCTCTCCTCCTTAGCTCTTTCTTCTCTTTCCTTCCTAGATGTCCTGGGGAAAACAGATCCACTCTGTCACACCCTTCAACCATGATGCTTCTGCCTTGCCGGAGCTGAAAAGCACACTCATCTGGCCATGGGATAAAGTCTCTGAAACTGTGAGCCAAAATAAATCTTCCCACTTTTAGGTTCCTTTTCTTGGGCATTTTATCACTGGTTGGAAAGTTGACTGACAGAGTACATTTCTATCCAGCCTTTCTGTATGTAAGGCTTTGGCTGCCATGTGGAAAGAAGTTCCAGAAGGTTTTAGTTTGCTTGTTCTTTTTTTAATAAAGGAAACAGGCTGGCCTATTAAGGCAAATATCCAAGGAGAAATCTTGTCCAAATCATTTCTAGATCTTTCTGGCTAAAAAAAAAAAATGTTAAAGCCACTTCTTAACATTATTCTGTCCTGCACTAACTACTATAAAATAAACAGATTGTAAATCTCAGTATGTCTGAGTATATTTGACTTTTTCCTGAATTTTATATGATTTTAAACATAAGGAAGAGATGAAACTTGAATTTTGTGTCTTATATCTTATATCTTATATGATGCTACTTTTATTCTCAGGTCTTATTTGCTATTGCTACATGGTGACACAGCCGCAGTTTCATCAAAGCACAGCTTTATAATGGATCCCAAGAGAATATCTGGAAAGACTCAAAGCTAATATTTTCAACGTAAATTACTTTCTTAAGAAATTGATTTTAGTTTAATAAGTATTTAGTAACAAGAGAAAAGTTATCAGTATTATAAACACAGTAGGAAAGAATCTCTCTGATCTTTTGTGCATTTATACTTGGAAAATTCCACTTCCCTTCTTCCACTCCATGCAACAAAGTAGAACTAGTGTGGGATTAAATAAAGCAGTGACTTAGCTCTGCTGTGTCCAAACAAACTGCGAGACATGATCTTGTGTCCCTTCCTATGAAGCGGCATAGGTGCAAATGTATCATTGTCCTTTCAAGCACAGAAAGAGTGAGATTTCAATACAGTATCATGAAGAAGCACGAACTCTCATTGACTATTTACTTGGATGGGTGATGTGCAGACACACTGTATGTCCAATTGCCTCATGTGTAGCACCGCTCGACCCACTTCACAGATTAGGAAACAAGTATTTCCAGTTTACTGGCCTCCATGTGGTAGTTGTACCACTTTGGAATTTAGACACTACCTAAAAAATAAATAAATAAATAATATATAACATATATATGTGTGTAATCTTCTAATGAGAAATACAGTAATACCCAAAGGACTTCAAAAGGTTGAATTGCACAAAGATTTAAATTGTGCAGGCTGGGCTGGGGAGATAGCCCAGTGGCATAAGCGCCTGCTTGGCAAGTGCAAAGTCTTGAGTTTGATCCCTGGTACTACCAAAAATGAAAATAAATACATAAATAACTAAACAATCAATGGTGCAAGCTGCAGAAGTCCTGCACAACACCTTTCAAGTCTTGCTTTGACCCTTCAATATGGCAAACAAGCTTGCAGATCCCTTATGGTTTAAATAGTTGAACTGCTTTTCGGGCCTTGGCCCTTCTGATGAATCTCATAAATCCCTTTTTGGAGTGATATTTTTGAATGCATAACAGGAAGAAGAGAAATTGTTTTAAACTCCAGTTCTAGCATCTGAGTCCTGAGATGTCCAAGCGTTTTTTTTTTTTTTTTTTTTTTTTTTTTTTTTTTTTTTGTCCCCTTCTTTCTCAAGTCTACCAAAGACACTTCACATCCTACAAAGTTTGGAGTACAAATGCGGAGTATGGAAAGGGCTCCTGAGGAAGTCTTTCCGAACTGACATCAGTGTCTTCCCTTTTTGTTGCCTACAAGTCCCTCGCTCTTCCCTAACCTCTTTTTCCTTCTCCTCATCAATCAACTTTCCTTTAGTTTTATCTTTTCCATCTTCCTTGCGCCTTGCCCAGCTCAGCCCCTCCCACTGCAAGGCCCACCCACTCAGACCCACCCCTCTAGACCCCGCCTTCCGCCGAAGTCCCGCCTTCTGCTCTGTTCGCTGCCAATCACACTGAGGCCATCTGGTCACCTGCCCTCAAACTCAGGCCGAGGCAGTTGGGGCGCGCGCTCGGGGCAGGCGGAGGGTGAGGGAGGATGGCGTCTGCTGCCAGCTGCTTCTCTGAGGAGCAGTTCCAGGAGGTCTGCGCTGAGCTGCTCCAGCAGCCGGCTCTGGCCGGGACCGACTGGGAGCTGCTGGTGAATGCCTCGGGCCTCAGTGTCTACCGGCTGCTGGACCAGGTAACTGCCGGCAGTAGAGGGTCGCTAGGTCCCCGCGAGGAGAGGCTCCGGAGGGGCGCGGGCGCAGGGCTCCGAGTGACTTTGCCCCTGCAGATCCTGGGAAACCGCAAGGTCACCCGAACTCAGTCCCAAACCAGGCCTGGTTCGGGAAGCGAAGTAGTTTGTTAGAAGTTAGTGACACAGTTAAAACGTGAGTCTGCAGATTCCTGAGCTTCTGCGCGCGGTACAAGGGGCGCGGATCCCCGCTCCCAAAAGGTATGGGGGTGCAGGAGAGGGGACAGCACGGAGGAGATGCGCGGGGTTGCCCAGGAGAGGGGTGGATCCGCTTGCTTTTCTTGGCCTTCTAAATTGCACTTAACAACTTGCGTCTAAAGCTTCAAACAGATTACCGGATGTGTAAGCGGAAGGAACAGAGTTGGTCATTATGCAATTCTACGGTTTTCTTGGAGGATTTAGGAAACTGGTAGTCGTCCAGATGGGACGCAGTGTTGCACCCAAGCCCAGACCTGTCACACTGGGTGGTCATCAGCGGCTTTGTGAGGCGGTGGGTGTGTGATTACCAAGTAGATCAGAAGTCACCAGGTAACTTCAGTGAAAGCGTGCG
>NW_004524798.1:2761172-2761953 GCF_000260255.1 Octodon degus | reverse complement strand
TTAATCTGGTCATGATAATTATCAGCCCGGTGAAATCTTTTTATATCTTCGCTTAAAACTTTGAGGACTTCTAGCAGTCATTTCATAGATTCATCCATTTTTCTCTAATGCATCTAGAGGAAGATGTGTCCATCTGCTGGATTTGTGTCCCATGAGGGTGACAGTAACTCAGCAGACTCTGAATGCCTGCTGTACACCATCATGAGTCTTGGTTGTAACAAGATGAGCTTACAGCCTGAAGCAGACAAACTAATTTCCTAGTGAAACTTTAATGTACATCCGAGTTTAGTCAGAATCATACATTTATTCAAAATTCTATCTTCTCTCTCATGATTCCATTTCTTATCCACTCAAGGGATTTGCCAAAAATGAACTGTTCAGAAATCCATTGTCTTCCCTACTCTCTACCTTTGCCAATTTTGCTTTGGGTTCTCAGCACCTCTTACCTAGAAGGAAGTAATCTTAGCTCCTTCTTGGCCTCTCACCTCTTTGTTTCCCTCTGTCCTCCAAGTCAAACATCTGAGAGAAAGATTGGGATCTGATCACTGGCCCCTTGACTGGTGTGATTGATTGCGAGAATCCAGGAACAGATGCTTCAGAGATACCGACTTACACCCAAGCCTCCCATCAGCCTATGATAAAGTACTGTGACTGTCTCCTTTTTACCTATATGCAGATGTGCTCAAAGAACACTTAAGGTAGTTGATCAAGATTTGAACTGGGGTCAAAACCCAGCTGTCTGGCTCCAGAGTTGTACCTTAAACACTTGAGCCTTTTTGAA
>NW_004524798.1:2731020-2758927 GCF_000260255.1 Octodon degus | reverse complement strand
AAAACAAAGCAAAACAAAACATCAAGATAGGGACTGGGGGCCATCGAGATAGTTCAGTGGACTAAGTTCCTGCTTAGGCAAGCACAGGGGCCAGGGTACGATCCCTGGTACCATGTGCCCCGTTAGCCCCACCCTCGAGTATGCTGAGCCATTGGCAGAGTCTGGGCATGGTGGTACACTCCTGTAATCCCAGTGCTGGGGAGGCTGAAAACAGAAGGATCACCAGGAGTCCGAGTTGCACAGTGAGACCCTGTACCAAATACATTTAAAAAAATAATTAAACAATATAAGCACTAACTGCACCTTTCAATGTATAGAAATTAGTATAGTTATCTTAGCTATCCTGTGTATGTATGTATATATATATATTTTTTCCTTCCTTTTCTTCTTTCCCTCATCAGATTAAAAAGATGTATTTTTTACAATTTTATATTCAGCTATGAAGAAAAACAAACCTGAGTCTTTTATAGATAAGTGGATGCAACTAGAGACTATACTCATTAGTGAAATAAATCAGACCTGCATGTGTAAACATCTTATTGTCTCCATAGTGCAAGAAACTAAAAGTGAATAAAATCTGAATGGTACAATAAATATTGTGAAAGGGAAAGAAACTGCTCAAAGGGAAAGAACAACAGCACCCCGAGTTTGAGGCCATTGGAGTCCCAGGATCATCTCTTGTCACTAAGGAGGGTTTTAACATTGAGAGGTAGAGTCAGAGATCCGAGAGAATTCCCTGGAGATGGGCAGCAGTGGAAAGGGAAGAAGGAGAGTGGGAAAAAGGAATGTCTTGGGGAGAGGCCAGTGCCCACAGGAAGGCCTGCTCTCCCTGACAGGTTATTGGCTCTGGGAGCACATGTGGTCCCCTGAACAGTGCTGAGGGTTCTCCTGGGAGAAGAGCCACAGGTCACCTAGGCAAACTTTTCAGTGATCAGCTGTCAGCCTAGGAGCAGTCTGGGGCTGTGTTACCATGGCAAAGTCCAGAGCTGCACCCATAGACCAGGAAATTGGTGTACAGAGGTTCACAGCATCAGTTTAGACAATGTAAAGGAAATTTAACTCCCAGCGCCAGGTCCCTGGCTAAGTTTCTCATCAAAGAGCTGGATGAGGAGCAGAGCCTTTTCTCAGAATAGGTTTTTCCTGTGCTGTTGACCTACTGAAGTACTCAAAACCCAGCACAACTGGGAAACCCTGCTATGACCCATCCAGGTGAGCTGAGTGTGGCTTCAGGAGAAAAGGATGGCCCAGCTCACCTGAGAACAGATTTACATATGCAGATGAGAAGCTGTCCTTAGCATGCCCCAGGTGGGGTCACATGATCCCGTCTAGAACATGAACACCTTTTGTTTCAGGATGATTGGCCTAATCTGCCCCTTCTTGTAGGCTTCTGGAGCACTCACACCACCAATCCCAGCACTGGACATTGAAACGGTCACAAACTAGATTCAGTTATCTCTGGAAAACCCACCCCTCATGACTGCATGAGACTCTGGGGGGACCTTCAGAGCCAAACCATAATACAGGGATTATTGAGCATTCATACTTCCTCGTACTTCTGATATACTGGGTGGTGAGTCAAACTGGGTATACTGGGTGGTGAGTCAAACTGACAGAGGTCCTATAAAGTTGCCTCTTCTGGCTATTTCTCTGAGCATCTTTAAGCCTCAGTTTCCTTGTTTGAAAATGGGCTTCCTGATAGTCCATAGCTCCTGTTATCATTATGTGCCAATCCATGTGAAACACTTCCATTTAGTGCCCAGTATTAAGTATGAAGTAGGTATCAGCTAACAGCATTCTTTCACCTAGATGACTGTAATCCTTAGGGATTAAACCTATGTCACATGTTCTCAGAGAGCTCTCACATATTTAATCAGTTTGAGTCAACTGTCTTCCTCCTACAGGGTTGGCCCAACCCAGCATCACCTTCAGCTTTGATTTTTGCCATCAGCACTGCTTACACCCGTAACATTTCACACCATCTGAATCTATTCAGTGCTACAGAGTAGCAGGTGTTGGCCAGCTTCCAAAGACGTGTAGTGGGAAGGCTCCCTGTCCCCCAGAGGCGTGGAAATGCCCTCTTCTATGTGAGGCAGTCAGTGGACAGAGGCACATTCGCAGGTTGACGTCTTGGGATTCATCAGGGGCCCCTTGGCGTCCACTGTGTGAGTGCAGAGTGGTCATGCTGAGTGGATGCAGTCCGGGTGTGCGGCGCCTACAGGCGGCATCTACCTTCCACCTTGTGTGGGTATGGCAAAGGTCAGTGGCAAACACTGCAACATGTTCTTATTTTTTCTGCGTAAGTCTGTGACAGCTCTTTTAGAAATTATTCTGCTTGGGACAAATAAGACTCCTATCAGCGATGATCTCTCTCAAGATACTGGAACTCTCGGAGAATGCAATTGAAAATAAGTTGCACAGCTTTTCAAAATTGCATTGCATCACCATTGATAAAAATCTTAACACCTTGTGGTTAGATCAACTAATGGGGATTGTGTCTCAGAAGTTAGTGACGTGAATAGCACGTGTCCTAGCCATGTGTTCTCACTTCCAAGTCCTTCACTTCTTCACGTGCAAAGTAGAAAGACTGTTGTTTATTTCAGAATTATTGTGAATTTTCATCGCCAAGCACAGAGCTTGGCGTAGAGCGCAGAGCAGTATTTCACAGATGCTGGCTTTTCAGTTCATTATTCTGGAAAAATGAGATCATCGTGTATACATAGAGCACACGTCAGAATTTTGGATAGATTATCTCATTTAATCCTCTCCATCACTACATGAAGTAGAGAGTCTTATTAAACCCACTTTACAGGTTTGTAGGTAGAGGAACTTGCACTGGACCCACACTCCTGATGCTGAGCCCATGCTGTAAGCATCGTGCTTTGTTTTCTGGCTTCAGGCTTTCGAGAGGACTCCTAGGCATACCGTATGGGAGGACTTGCCAGGGTGCCTTGTGTATTGAAAGCGATGATGTTCATCCTTACTTCATTCTTGTTTTTCTTCTGATCCTTCTCTGAACCCAGCAGCAGCAACAAAAATCTCTCTCTTCTGGGCCTTTGGTGGCCTGCTGCAGGAGAGCTTCCTTGGGAGGTCCATCCTGGGTGGTCTGCAGCTCGGGCAGGCTTAGGGGAGCAAAGGAGAATGAATGTCAAAGGGATTTGCCACCGACGGTCGGTTCGCGGCACGTCACAGTCACCTTTTACATGGACCTGTGGCCTCTTCCTGCGGGAAGACCCTTTGTGATGGGCTTACTTTACATCAGTCCTTAGCTTCAGGATGAGAACAATGGTTTGGAGAAGACATGCACCAAATGTAGCACTAAATGAGGAACCGTGGTTGAGAGTTGAAGGGGCCAACTGTGACTGTCTGCGTGTCTGTGTGTCTGTCTGTCTCTCTGTCTGTTCCAATACCACCTGTCAGATTCAGGCAAGTAATTTTGCCTCTCTTGAGTATCATTTCCTCATGGGAAGATGGCAGTAGCATCAGCTTCCCTGTCCACATCTCAGGCTGTGTGAATGGTTTCATAGGATAATAAGTACAACATTGTTTGGAAACGGGAGTGTGCTATATCCTTCGTCTCTTCCTGTTGACATGAATTTTACCAATGCTCGTCTATTTTTATATTGTTTGAATGAGTTTATACATAAGCACATTTCCTTGTGAATATTGTAGTCTCATCACCATGATTTTAACATTCTGCTTTAGAATCATGCCAGCAAACTTGACATTAGCAGGTTATCTTTTAATAACAATTAATAAAATTACCCTTTATTCCAAAGGAATAATTATTTCAGGCAGTGGGGCAAGTTACTATTGCAGTAGGGAAAATGCTTTGCAGTTGAGTCTGTGAACACCTGGAACCTTAGGCAAGAGAGTTGTCATGTATAGAGAGGAGTAAAGGTTAGAAGGAAGCATATGTGGGGACCTGAGAAGGAAATGGGGCTCGTCAACACTAGGTAGAGAATACTTTATTCCCAGGCTGGCCTAGGAGGGACCCTAAGAAAGGCTGGCTCAAGTGTAGATGTCCAAGTTCAGGGCTCTGAAGCAGAGGAGAAGTCCATTCACGTCGGCTAATAAACTTTGCTCTGAATGACCAGCTCGACAAACAATTAAGCTAATCATTTATGAGGCAAAGAAAGGTGCTTTAGAGGGTCTGTTCTGGACTAGTCATTCATGAATCTTGCATAATTCATTTGGAGAAGAGGATTCTAGGCCGTTAGCTGTGTTTTAGATAAGAAAGGATGGGAAAATTTTTATTTTTATTTATTTTTTATTATGTATTTATTTGTATTTTAGGGAAGGGTGTACAGGGTGTTCAGGTCTTACTACTAGATTGGACTTGTAGTGATCCTCCTGTTGTCAGCCTCCCAAGAGCTGGGATTAGAGGGGCACGCCACCATGCCTGGTCTCAACTGCCATCTCAGCGTGCCCCAGGGGGCGGGGCTGTCACAGCAGGCCCTGGGAATCAAACCCCTGGTCCCTGCAACTGCCTCCAGGCACTTTAATCTGCAGAGCTATTTGGCTGGCCCTTTCGATGGGAAAATTCTTAAACTTTACTATTTCCAAGATGGTGAAATTCAGCGTTGACAATTGGGGGCATTTATTATCAATTAAGATTGCTTTTAGTTGCAAGTAATGTCATCAGATAGGGTCCGAGGAGGTGCCCTGAGAGAGAAGGTGCAGACCCCAACTCAGACCCAAGTAGGTTCCTGACTTAGCTCTGCAGAGAAACATTGCTGCTTGTGAGAGACACAGTCTGATTTATTGAGCAGTTAGAAAGTGAGAGAGACTAGAAATGATTTCTGTTTCCTAGGCTAAAAGAAGTAGAGCTCTGAGGGAGAGGGCCAGACTCATGCATTAATAAAAAGAAAGGACCAGCTTTTATAGGGTTGCTGGGGTGGGCCAGGGTCGGGCTGAGCAGCACTTTAGTTCTGGTTTTCTCAGGTGATTCAGGAGAAGTCCTTGCCATTTCATGCAGTCTCTAGGAAATGACTGTGTCTGCTTGGGGCAGTCTCAGTTTTGCAGAGGCTCGGATGGAATTCCAGAGGACTCCGGAAAATACTCGAAACTTCTGGGTGCTCATCGATAGTGGAGTGTCCTGTAAATCTGTGTTTCTGGTGTCCTCAATCTTAAAGAGGGATGAGATTAGATTATATAATCTCATGTGGAGTCACTCCATTTCTGGGTACTGCCGGTGTTTCAACAGATGCTCGTTAAGTGACTCACAGACTAATATACAGAGCTGAGCAGGGTTCTGCCTCAACACTTTAAAGTGAAGATGGAAACAGGTACAAAATGAAGGTTAAGCTTCTGCTTTTAGAAACCCATCGGGCGTCTTTAGGCCCAAGTGAAGAGTCACTTCGTGTGTGTGTGTGTGTGTGTGTGTGTGTGTGTGTGTGTGTTTAGCAAAAGGTTTCAAATTCCTGGCTGCTGTAAGCAAAAACACAAGGCCTCTAATAACTAACAGCTTATGGGCCCAGGAATTGGTTTGCCTTTTGTCCTTATGGTGGTTTCTGACTGTCTTACTCATAGAAAACTAACAGCACTGTAAACAAAGAGAGGTTTAGATTTCTCTCCTGAGAAATAGTTCAGGGGTCTACCTGTGCTGGTATTTGTTTAGCTGGTTGGTGATGGCACCAACTCCTGGAGTCTGTCTGTGCTGCTGTTTTGTTTGTTGCCTGTTGGCCACAGAATAGTTGCTGCAGATGCAAGCATCACATCCACATGCACACAGATGCCTCTATCTGCAGGGGAGATCGGGAAAGTTATTAGCGCTGCATCCTGACGGAGGAGTTTCCTTAGTAGGAAGAGCCAGGGCATAAACCATGCTGAATTTTCTCTTTCTTCTGCTAATTGTGTTCTACATGTAATATTGATTCATTTCATTTTACCACCGGCATAAGCCTTTTAGTATTTTAATGTAGGAAACTAGATGTCTTATAAGTAGAGTGTTGGAAAATACCCCGTATGTTTTGCTTCCAGATAAGGGAATAGAGCCATTCTTCAAGATAGTTTCTGGGGGAGGTTTAGGAAAAGTGAAGAGTTTTTTGAATAAATTTATTTGGAATCATATATTGACATTAATAAGCTTGAGAAAGTATCTAAAACAAATATTGCAAAGGTTTTATATCTCTAAAGATCTCTTATGTGTAATACAGAACTTGCCCAAGTAGTGCCAACAGTTGTGCTTTTACATACCAAATTATTCCTATAAACAGTTGTGCCCATTTTAGTCACTTTATTGTCATGAAGACAAAATACCTAGCACCTAGTGTCTACAGGAAGAGAGGTTTGTTTGGCTTATATTTCAGACATCAGGCTCAGCTGGCTGCCAGCAGAAATGGCACAGGGGAAGGGCCTGGCGGAGCAAGCCTACTCAGGTCTACTCAGGTCATGATGGCTGAGAAGAAGTGAGTGGGGCTGGGAAGATAGCTCAGTGGTCTAAGTGCCTGTCTGGCAAGCACAAGGACCCCAGTTCAATCCCTGGTACCGCAGGCCCCGTGCTGGCCCTAGAACCCAGAGTGTGTCACATCAGCCCCAAAACCAGGCGTGGTGGTGCATGCATGTAATCCCAGTGCTGGAGAGGCTGAGACAGGAGGATCACTACAAATCTGAGCTATGTAGCGAGACCCTGTACCAAATAAATAGATAAATAAATAAATGCATAAATATTTGTGTGTGTGTGTGTGAGAGAGAGAGAGAGAGAGAGAGAGAGAGAGAGAGAGAGAGAGGAGCTGGGGTAGGAGACAGGCCCCTCCAGGTGTCTCCCCATGACCCACTTCTTCCAATCAAGCAGAACTCCCAACAGCACCTTCAGCTGTGGATTCCTCAACAGATTAATCCACAGATGAGCACAGCACTCTCTGTGACCAATCACATCTTTTAGGGCACATTCCCGAGCCTGGTCCTGGGCTGTCACCAGCATCTGGTGACATGGTCCTTTGCTACTGAGTAAACACAAGGTGTATGAAAATATAATCAGCCTTAAAGCAGTAGGGTGCTCACCCTGAAACTCATCTCTGAAGACACTTCCCCTACTGAAATAATTTAGAGTTGTGGGTCATCTGTACCGTGGGAACATGATTTTTCTAAAAAAACTTTTATTTGCTCAAAAATATCTGGAAAAAAGAACTATCTTTGGAGAACAGTTACGTTTTAAGTGAACTCTCCATAGTTTCAATGTACTATTAAGTTATAAATAAAAGCACAAGCTGTTTATATCATGTTATTTCCATTTGGTCACAAAGAGAAATATTTGTTTACTTTCAAGAAATAGTGTGTGCCAGACCTCATCAGCAGATATTTGTAGATTAAAGGGCCACATGGCATTATAAATTATTTTTAATACTGTCAAATTTTCCTTCAAAGAATATAGATAATTTTTATAAGTATAAAAATCTTTGTTCATTAAAAAGATGAAATAAAAATGAGCATGTTTGCTGAGAACCTGGTTGTAAGCAGTCATGAGAGAGGAGGTGCTTTGACCCAGGGCTTTGGGCTGGCTATTGAGCCGTGGGAGAAGAATGTCGTATTGATGGAGGAGGGAAGGCGTCACCGGACACATTGCTCTCTGGAGTTCCGGCTTTTCTCAGTCCTGCCATCAAGAGAACGTTTCAAAGACCTTGTCACAGTAGCTCATTCTTCTGCATTTTTTCCTTCTTTTCTAAAGGTTTCTGTTTGTCTTTTCTGTGATATAGGCAGGGCTGAGGTCATGAAGGCTGTAGCTACCCATAGGAAGGGGAGGAGCCTCATCTAAAGAAGTCGTTTGCCTTCATCCGTGCTCGTGCCCAGGGCTAAGTCATGCAGGCCTGGGGAGGTCGCAGTCTCAGCGTATGAGCACCCTTGTTGTTCCATGTGAGTAGAAAGCAAGGTCTACATGTTTTTGAAGTTGCCCATGTTTCTCCCAAAATAAGACCTACATGGAAAACAGCTTTGGAAACTAGAGATCAAAAACGTCAGCTTCAGTCAGCCTATCCTTGTCTTACCTGCCAAGACTATTTTCTTGCCTCTAAGACAGGTAAATTTTCTGCTCCAAAGCCTGTGCATTAATACATACGTGCATGACTGTGAACACATGAGTGCATCTTACCTTCTCCATGCTCTTGTAATATATCTCTGTGGCCACAATGAGTAGCCAGGATGGACATTTCCCCTGAGGCCTTTCATCATAGCCCAAATTGAGCCCAGCTCTCAGGTACCCAGGGTGGGGCGCATGAGTGCTCCAGAAATACTTGGTTGTGATTTGCTGCTTGGAAACCCATGAGGTAAGCCACATGCTTACCTTATGAATTAGCATAATTACCATAAGCATGATCCTTATGAATTCAGCTTCAATTTTATTTTGCATTTCTTGCCAAGTATTTGCACAGACATCTGAGATTCCTAAACTGGGGTATGGTCGGTCCTAGATTACACTAGCTGAGTTGGGGGCCCTTGAAGCTTGAGCATCTCTGAAAGATCCAGCATGTCTGTCCCTTGACTTCCTGGGAGTCCCTGTCATGGTTAGCCCAGGGCATTGGCACATGGAAGCAAGACTTCCTCTAGGAGCTTTGTTTTTATGCATTTGTTTAATTCTCTTTCTTTACATTTAGGTTAATCTCAGAGCCATTGCTTTGCTCTTGCCAGTCAAGCCGTTAGGTAGAATGAGGGTCGGGAATAGGAAGTTGCTGCTGTACAGACAGTGAAATGCGTAGTGGGGTTTATTGGAATCCAGAGTCCTCACAGGCAAGGATGTGACTTCCTGTGAAGACAGCAGCCCTCTCTTCACTTGGAATCCAGAAGTGGCCTTCTTCTGAACAACGAAAACTCACTTATGTGAAACAGATATTCTTCCTACTCTTTGGTTTATTTATACACATCAGAGAGAAGTCAGTGTTGGAACATTCTTTATCTTGGAGTTGATAATAAAAAAAAAGGTGTCAGGCTCTATTATGCCCTACAGATATTCAAAATCCAGCTCCTCCCCAGAACGCTAGCCACTTACACAGGCCGTCTAATAAATGTCTTAAGTTACTTGCCCAGAATTCAGTGCTTGATTGCACAACCCAGGCATCAACTGTCCTCCAAGTTTCTACTGTTGGAGAAGGGGCTTCCCATCTACCCGGATGTCCAGGCAGAACTTCTCAGTTATCCCTGATTCTTTGCTTCCCTTTTACCCACAGTGTCAGTAATTCCTGTTGGCCTGGCCTCCAAATTCTATCTCTAAGTCCCTCATGTGTCCCTATCACTGTCATTATCTCCTTCCTTGAATCAGTCTTTTAAGGTCCCTCCTTGTTTGCTTGGGCTCTGCTTTCTACCAAGCAGCAAAAATTATCTTTCCTAAAAATATTAATCAGATATGGTTACACCTACGCTGTATGCCGAGGTAGATCTGGTGCCTCCCTTGTCTAATGCCATTCATTAATTTTCCATAGCAGTGAGATGAGAATCGTTACCCCTTACTCTGGTTTAAAAAGTCCTTTGGGGGTCTGCTCCCATTCAGAGGTCCCATGTACCTGATATGTGTCAAGCCACTGAAGTGAAAGCCTTCCTCCTTCCAGGAGGGACCTTCCCTTGTCTCTCCATAGCTTTCTCCTAACATTTACAGCAAAATATCCTGCTAAATCTTACCCCTCCTGGAGGTCTTTCTTGCTCATCTGATGATACAAGCCTCCACCCAGGCAACATTGACCTCATAACCCTTCTAGAATTTATAACAACTGTTCCTACCACCAGTGCCTTGAGTAGAATCTGAGGTCTATGAGTCCAGAGGTCTTACCTACTCTGACACCTTTGTGTCCCTAAGAACCCAGATGAGGTTGGTGTTTGGTGTGGTGTGGGTTGCATCCTCAGCTGTTTTTCCTTCGATGTAGATTACAGTTTTCTCAAAACCTTGGCACCAGTAGATTATTTTTCTGTCTGTTCTTACAGGAGACTGGACTTTATGAATATAAAGTCTTTGGTATTTTAAAGGACTGCCCACCAGCTCTGCTTGTAGATGTCTATATGGATTTAGACTACAGAAAACAGTGGGATCAGTACGTTAAAGGTAAGTGACATCTACTTTATTAATGAAAAATTAGAAATTAGAACCTATTGCAATTGATTCTGGCCAATGGAAAGGAAGATTTCATTTTTGCTAGTTTGTGCTTCCTTTTAAATTTTGGCACAGATGACATTTGAATGTGGGTCTGAAATACAGCATCGCTGTTCCTGGCCCTTGCTCCTGACATCCTTTGTTAGGTCTTCTCGGCAGCTTGTGCTTGGAGCTCTTTTGCTTTGCCTATAAAGCCATGTTCTCTTCCCACGTGGCAGGGTGGTCATGGGAGGCTCCACGGAAGAGGTGCATCCAAGCTTTCAAATCAGGCAATCAGTCCGCACATGCGCAGAGGTAGAAAGGGAGGGGTGAATGGTCTGAGAATCTCAGGTGAAGGGAAGAGCAGCAGGACTGAGGGCAGAAAGCAGAAGCAGTGTGACCAGAGAGTACCAGCAGTTTGGTGCTGCTTGGTTGGCTGTTTTAGCAGAACCAGCCCCAGCTTGTATACTACTTTGGAGTATGGTGCTCCCCTTAGGAGCCTGGACAAAGGACCAGATCCCCAAGGGCCTAGCGTGGTTCTGGCTATGGATCTTAAACTTTATACCACAAGCTGCACTGTGAGGGGCATTAAACAGGGCCTTTCCCTGCCACTCAGAGCTGGGAGAGGCTTCCGCAGCTAAGGCTCAGTGGTGCTGACCTGCAGAACTCTCCACACGTAGTCTTTAGTGAGAACACCTGGCTGCACCCAACAAAAAGCCAACCAAAGACAGCATAAAGAAACTACAAAGAGTTTATTGCTTTATGGCATCAGAAAGTGCAAGGCTTTCTAGCTCCCAGGTCAGTCATTTTTGAATAATTCCATCAGAACATTTCCGTCTTCATCTCTAGACTGTCTTCCTCTGCGTTCACCTGGTTCTCAGACCCTTTGTCCACACAAAGAATGTCTTCTGGATGATCCAGGCTTATATTCTAATGAACCAAATGACCCCAGAGGAAAAAGAACTCTTGTGATGGCGGCCAGAGTACCAAGATTGGCTCTGGGCAGCGTGATGGCTTCGAGCACGTGTTATTTCTTGTGGACATCTCACGTGGTTCCCAGCAACTTGTTTTCAGACACCCTTGCTACTCAGGGAGCATAACGATGCTCATTCAGGAAGCTGGCTGATTTTCTGTCCCAAGCAGCCACAGTGGTGGCGTAGGACACAGGACTCTGCCAGCGAGACCCACACGTGGCTTCAGTTTAGAAAACCGCAATATGAGAAAGCAGGCAGCAGGTGAAATCCTCCATCCTCCGTGAAAGCTGAGGAATCTGGCTTTCAAGAAGAGGATAGCAGAGCCCCTGGGCTCTGCTTCCCAGCACATCGGCAGCCGGTGCCGTGGTGTGTGGCCCTTTAGCAGCTGCGGGTGGCTTTGTGGGAACACCCTCAGGTCCTGCACCTCACGCTCGGGGACCTTGTTGATCCACATTAGGCGTAGACCTGCTAGACGGGCCAGCCACACCTCAGCCAGCTGCAGCGGGCCCCAGCACCACTGTCTTCACGTCTCTCTCATTCTGTGGGCCCTGGAGGTATGGCAGTTCCAGCCCTGCTGAAAGCGCAGAGTGCAGAAGGAGGGGGTGGGGGGGGGGCAGGGGATGCCTGGGGGACAGCTGAGGTGCTAGTTCTGGTACAAGAAAGGTGAAAGGTGCTCAGGGTGCAAAAGCAGCGCGGGCCCCTCCCTCCTGCCTTTCCTTTCTCCAGTCTCCTGTGGCCCAAAGGCCCCGGCAAGCCTTCCTCCACGGTCTGCTTCTGATTTTCTTTACAAAGCCAGTTCCAGCCCCCCACAGCATTCCTCGGGCCTCCCCTGGTGGAGTCCGCAGGGCTCCTTCTTTTGCTGGACAGCGTGTGGCCACTCCATCACTTTGTCCCTTTGCTGTCTCCTGCCGAGAGCTGGCCGCTGCTTGCACATAGTGGTGTGAGTGAATCGTTGTCAGGAAATTTAGGCTCTGTAGCCGGGGCATCATGTGAGGATGGAAACTTGGGGGAAGAAGCGAGAAGAAACCCAGCTCCTTCGCAGCTGTGCCAGGGACACTGCCTTGGGGGACCTTTCCCTTCCCATCAGAACCCGTGCTGAAAGGTCTAAAAAGCAGAACTTTTAGTGCTCTAGCGCCACCTGGTGGTTCCCCTTATTCCAAACTCTCCGATTATTCGCGGGTACTTGGTTTAGTTCCATGGCTTTCCTTCTCAGAACACTGTGTTGCACAGTAGACAAGTACAGGCTCGGAGCTTTTATTTGTCTAGTGTCTTGCTGCCTGCCTTCCAGGGAAGCTGCTTCCAGACAGAATGAATCTGCTCGATTTTGTTCAAGAATTCTCATGCGTTGGTGGTTGAACATCGACTACGAGGTCAACCTGCCTCAGCTTCTTGTTACTTGAAGCCAAAGACGTTCCTACATGTACTAACTTTTCCTGTTGGCCTTTAGAAATCTGTGAAAAAGAATGCGACGGAGAGACCGTGACGTACTGGGAAGTGAAGTTCCCTTTTCCCATGTCCAACAGAGATGTATCCTTGCAACACGGCACACTGCCGCTCGGCCAGCTGTCTCTGCGCTTCTCTCAACGCGCAGGGGCTAGGGGCGCTGACTGTGTAAGCACTGATTTGATAAGATCAAAGCTGATGCCAGAAAGGGTCGGCCAGATAGCTCAGCGGATTAACGTGCCTGCTTAGACACACGAAGGAACCGGGGTTTGATCCCTGGCACACCGTGCTGGCGCCACCCCCAGGGCACGCTGAGACTCCATTGAGCCTGGGCATGGTGGTATATGCCTGTAACCCCAGTGCCTGGGAGGCTGAAAACAAGGATCACTACAAGTCCGATCTGTGTAGTGAGACCCTGTAGACCCTGTACTAAATACATTTAAAAAAAAAATGATGCTAGTTGGCATTCAAAACTATGGTAAGGGTCTAAATAAAATTTGAAAAATTGTCACAGTGCAAGACACATTGCCCTTACGGTTGCACCTGTCTCGTGAGGTCCTGAATCCATTCAAAATGTTGTGGAAATTTCTACCAAATATAAACGTGGTGGTTTACACTGTGTGGTCTCGCACCCGGGATCTGGTACCACTTGACTTCTGGATGTGCCTCAGAGTGGACGTGAGCAGGACCAGTGAAGGGCTTGGATCCATGCAGGACCCAGAAGCTGCTGATGTAGCACGACTAAAGACGCCTATGAAAGAGCAACTGCAGAGCTGCTTTTGAAAGTGGTGTGAGATAAGTGTGTCCAAAGCAGGAGGAGTATCTTGAGGGAGGTTAACGGCAGTGTGTCCTTCTCTGTAATGCATTTTTCAAGTTTTGTTTAAATATTCACTACAATTTTGATCACAATGCGTAGACATAGAGTGTGCGGTGTGTGCTGTGCTATACGGTAAGGGCTCGGTAAGGAGTGGCCCTTGCTTCTTAGGGTGCGATTACCTTCCCTCCAGTAGACAGGCAGACCCAGGGGCCGTTGTGTGGATATTTACGAGGAGGAAATGGTTTTGTCATCCTCAGTAAACCACTACTGATGGAGAGAGGACATCTGCCTAGTAAATGTCCAGGCACTCACTGCCTTACTGCCGGCCATGGTTACAGTGTTGCCAACATCTCTGCAGATAGATCTGTCATCAGAGCTCAGGTGAGGACAGGACAATGCAGAATGACATCGCTGTCTCTCCAGTGCTTTGGCGCCAGGCTTTCTCTCAAGCCCCACCAAGCCAATGGAGAGCATCTTATTCCCTTTTCCTACTATGGACACTGAGTCTCAGGAGGGCGAGGCACTTGCCCTCTCTAAGTGCCTTTGGGAGAAAGGAGGAATTGTTTCCTTGCATGATTAGAGGCATCAATGAATCTTCACCAGGTAGGTGGTGAGAATCTAGGTATATGAGACACTGTCTTGCAGGACAGCCTGGGAGGCAAAGTAGGTAAACAAAGTACCAAGAGCAGGGAGCAGATGCCAAGAGGGAAGGGCAGACCCTCTTCCCTTTGCCTCCTGCTTTCAAGGTGCCCCCTGCCCCAGGCAGTGCTGGTGGTGGTGTCAAGCCTTAACCAGCAGTGCAGTACGTCTATGTCCGGCAGCGGCGAGACCTGGATGTGAAAGGGCGGAAGATCCACGTGATCCTGGCCCAGAGCATCTGTCTGCCTCAGTTTCCTGAGAAGTCAGGTGTGATCCGGGTAAATCAGTACAAGCAGAAGCTGGCGATTGAGAGCGACGGCAATCGGGGGAGCAAAGGTAAAGCCCGGGCTGCGGGTCAGCAACCCAACTGGAGAGGCAAGTCAGGTGTACAGAGCTTGGCCCTGGTGGGCAGGGCATGGACAGACCCAGGTACAAAGCAGAAGGGTGTGCACCTGAGCAGAGCTTTGATCCACCCTAGACTTGGCTGGAGCAAGGGGAAGAGGACTGGCTCAACCCAGCCCATGCTGTTCTAACTCTTGCTCTGTTCCTGATAAGATCATGTCAAAAGGAGACCAGGGGGCTTGGACCAGGGGGCTCAGAAGTTCTCTTCAGGCTGTTCCCGTGGAGCATATATGCTGAGTGGGCGGGAGGATGGGCACAGTGCTGAGCACAACTGTCTTGGAAGACATAGCTCCTGCTCAGTGCAGGGACTCAGGACTTCTCCACTTAGGGACCTCTCCACTGGCCCCTGGAGAGGCAGTGTAGGAGAGAGGCAGGCAGCCACCTGCTTTCCTGGGCTGAGTGTGGCCTGTGTCTTAGGCAAAATCTGAGCCACAGTTCTGACACTGTAAGGTTGCTGTATCACACATCTTCTCTGAATCATTTATCCATAAGATGGGCATACTTTTGCCAGTTCCCGAGGATTGTTAGGATAAGTAAGTAAGAGAGGGTCTCCAATACCCAGCAAAATATTTAAAAAATAGCAAAGTGTGAATATGACCATGTTTTAAAAAATACTTGTATAGGATTGGCCAGACAACTAAGTAGATTAAGGCATCTGCTTAGGCAGATGCAGGGGTTGGGGGTTCGATCCCTGGCCTGCCATGGAGGATGCTGAGATGGGGATTGAGACTGGGCATGGTGGCACAAGCCTTTAATCTCAGCCCTTGGGAGGGTGAAAAACAGGAGAATCACTACGAGTCTAATCTAAGTAGTGAGACCTTGTAGACCCTTTATTAAATACATTTTTTAAAAAAAAATGCTGGTGTATAAACATGCCACAAGGCAAGTCAGTGGAGAGAAGTCCATTGGAACTACCGGATTTCTGGCTATGAATGTGAGGACACAACATTTGCAGAGATTTATTGGGTGCTGCACTTTCCCAGTGTTTTTTTGTTTTGTTTTTTTTTTTTTTTTTGTCTTCCTGAATTGTCCTTTCTTTCCCCCTCTAGTTTTCATGTATCACTTCGATAACCCAGGTGGTCAGATTCCGTCCTGGCTCATTAACTGGGCGGCCAAGGTGAGATGGGGGTGGGGCGGGGCTGGTGTTTGAAAAATGTTGACTTAGCCCGGAAGCTGTCAGGCTGAAAAGATGCATTGTTCCAGGCAGAGGGAGGCTCTTTTATGAAGAGCTTGGTTGAGTGACTCCGCTTAGAGCTGGGGTTGCCAACACCCATGATGGAGATAGGGACAAAAGACAGAATTGTTAAGTTGGAATGCCAGCCCCTCCCTGCTGGTGACCCCAGTCCTGGCCAGGCCCACTGTCTGGCACCTCTGGACAATAGATTGCTCCCTGCAGGAATAATTGGGCTTTCGGACTCAGTATGTGCTTATGAAAGGGGAAGACAGACCTGGCTCGGAGGACAGCAGAGTTAGAGACACCCAGATGTGCCCAGGCCTGATGGAAACCTCTAGTTTTGTTGTTGTTGCCCCCCCCCTTTTTTTTCTTAGTAAGTGGAAAACACTGCAAAGGTGGCTTGGTCCCCTAGAGACCACCTAGGACCCTGGCATTATGGAAACCATTCACCCTATTTTGTACGTAAGTTAAATGCTCAAAGACTTTGGAGTTGAAAAATGAGAGTTTTTTTTTTAATCCTGGCCCTGCTATTGATTGCTGTCTTACTTAGTGAAGTCATGAATTTCTCCTTTAAAAAACAAACAAAAGTTTTCTGCTCCATGGCATTTAGGGAAAATCTTGTGTTTGGATCAACACTATTTAGTAGTAATGCAGCCTTCCTTCTGAACGCAAATGCTCACATTTTTCTAATTCTTAGAAAGCAAGTCCCTTCTGTTGCTTCTTTAGAAGATCCAACCATCCAGCCAGATCACATTTCTGCTGCTTTCTTTTCTTTTGAAGAAGTAAAATCTCAGAAAGTTCTCTGAGTTTTATTAGCGAAAGTCGACCTGGAAAGGCCTGTCTTATAGAAACACTGAGGGTCACGATTTCTCTGTGCTCAGAGTCTTACCTTTCGTTATTATCTGTGAAAAGATCCTGTTGAAATCTGTACAGGGACTGTGTTGTCTTTTATTGTGCTGAAAGCCATCTTTCTCTACCTCTTGCTCACCCCAGAAGCTCAGGATTGATCACTAGAAGGACACAATGCTGACAGTTTCTTTTTCTTTTGCAGAATGGTGTTCCGAACTTCCTGAAAGACTTGGTGAAAGCCTGTCAGAACTACCTCAATAAAACTTAAGAAAGACTCTGGGTGGAGTGCTGCATACCTGTAATCCCAGCATTCTGGGAGGCTGAGGCAGGAAAACTACAAGTCTGAGCCCAACCTGGGCAATTTAGAAGCTTGAAATATAAAAAGAGCACTGGGGATATAGCTCAGTGCAAAGGCTGTAGGTTCAATCCCTACTCCACACAAATAAACAGAACCTCACAAAGAAAACTGGAACTCATGCATCCATGGAGTGGCATTTCCAGAAGTGCCACAGGCCACCAAAGCTCAGGCTTCCTTCCACGCTTACGTTTCCAGAGACCTGCACACGTTACAGGGTGTAGTCAATGCCTGGCGCTTGGCAACTCACTAATTCCTCTCCCACTCACCCTGCCCCAGGGTCAGCTGTCTCTTTCTACTGTTGATTAAGAAACAAATTAAGGAAACCTTTCCTTGTTTCTCAAAGGGAAATCCTCAATAGGAAACACAGGCATTCCACTGCGCCATTTCAGAGAGACAAGTGGGTAGAGGAATGTCAACTTGTAAGAGTAACCATTCCTGTAAACTGGCTTCTTCCCAGAATGTGCTTTCTTGCAACACATGGGGCTATCTACAGCTGACCTTAGGGGCCGCAAACTGGAGACACATGTTAATTTACTTTTTGCTTTATTAACTTGACTGGACTGGGATTGGAGGGGCTGATCCAATGTTTTCCCCTGCGTCTTCAGTAACTGTTATAATATTGGACCATTTTGAGAAGCTTCAGAGTCCTAACTGACCACATAATGTGATAACCATTACTTCCTCATCATCCATATCTGGAATTTTCTGTTTCCCATAAGCCTCCAGGAAAAGGCTGCTATACCTCTGGCTGTGCATTTTCCTCAGAGTTGTGGCATCCAGACAGCTCTGGAAAATAGCAAAAGAAAGGTGCATTGTGCACAGCACTGTGATAAAGTGTCTTTCTACGCAACAAGATGAATTTGCCTTCCAGAATGTTTGGAGATGTTGAAGGGATAATAACTCACAGCCAGGTAGAATTTGATTAGTGGCTTGAGTGACTGCACCTTTTGTTCTCAGGAATTCCATGCACACCGCCTGCTTTTTCCCCACCAAAAGGACCATCAGCATCCTATGCTTTCTGAATTCCGTTGGGGTAAAATGGTCTGCATCCCAATGCATACCCTTGGTGATCTCAGGGAAATTTTTAAATCACTCTTTGGGATGGTCTGGACCTTGATTCAAGGACATAGAGTCAGAGGAAAGGACTTGCTAAAATGTGACCCTTCAGACTGTGTGTTACCTCTGGGCAGAAAAGCCATCATGTTCCATGATGAATAAACAGAGCGACTGACACTGGTGTGCCGCTTCCTTCTTACCTTTCTGCCTTGGCCAGAGCGAATTGATTGCATCTCTTCTGTTTGTACTTGACATGGGACCTAACTCGTGGGCTTGAACACTGAAAGAATTTGGAGCTCACTTATGTGCAAGAGTAAAGGTAGGTGGGTTTAGGTAGAGATTGATACATGTGCTCAAACCGACATTAGATTTGGTGCTGTTCAATTTATCTTTGGTCCTGGTCAATAGATTGTCTCCAAATGCAACAGAGAGGCCGTATCTTCCTAGGCTCATGTCACGAAAAAGAAAATTGCATTTTTTGTGAAGTTCTTGTGCCATTATATAATTTAGGTTTTCCCTAAAGTATACAGCTACCTGTGCCATAGTTACTAAGGGCACATGGATAAGATTATGTATATACAATAATTCTTCTTAAATTTATCTCTAAAACATCACTATTAGTTATGTAGCTAGAATTTAACATTAGGTAAATTAAATTTAGAAAGCCTCATGTTGTAGAGAATAAGGTGAAACTTTATGGATAAATTCTGGGAAATGCAACTCACTATCACAGCAGCTAGGTGGATCCAGGTTCTCTTTCCAATAAGAATTGGAAAGTTGTAAATATACTGTCATTTCTTTAGCATGTTGCTGTGGCTTTTGGGTAGCCAATAAGCCTTTTGTGGGTAGAAGCATGTGTTTCATTTTGACCACTGGCCTTTGAGTATAGTGTGTAGGTGTTAAAGTGGGAATTTTTTATAGTATTTCATGGGGATTGAGTGAATAAATGATTTAGAGGACACTGGATAAATGATAACAAATCCTAAAGACTAATTATCCAGATGTACAAGCTCATCCTTGATTGATTCAAGCTAAATTATTCCCCTAGGTCAGCAAGTTGGAGGGCTAGATTTCCTAGGGTCCTTCCTTGAAAGTATCAAGGTCCTGTCCCTCCTTGGATATGCAAATATTGCCATGGGTTATACTGTATGACAATATTACAGAGGTGGCACAGTAAGGACTGTGTCCACCTAGGTCAGGATTTCAGTTGAAATTTAAGGACAGAAGTAACTGTGCTATAGACATACAGTGTTTTCCACAGGCAAAGTACCCACACTCACAATTCAATGTTAGTGAGCACCTTGGAGAAGGGCACTTCCCTTGGAAATGCTCCTATTTCACACCAAGAGTCTTGGCCTGACCCCGCTCCCTGGCTGACCTTCCTCCCCCAGGATTCCCATCCGTTATACCTACCCTTCACACCCTCTGCTTCCCAGCTGCATTTAGAGGAGACAAAGCAGGAAGAGACCATTGGGTTCTTATGTTGATGAGCACCACCCATCTGGCTCAAGGAATTAGATTTTTTTTTTTGGTTTCTTATGTATTTGGTACAGGGTCTTGCTATACAGCTTGGACTCATAGCAGTTCCCCTGTTTTCAGCCTCATCAGTGCTGGGATTACAGGCATATGTCACCATGCTTGGTCTCAGTGGCTGGCTCAGTGCATGCTGGGTCAGGACTGGCTCAGCATGCGGTGCCGGGATTGAATCCCAGTCCCTGTGCTTGCCTAAGCAGGCACTTAGTCTGCTGAGCTATCTCACTGACCTGGAAATTAGATTTATAAGCATGGATACACTTAACCATTTAATAAGCATTTTTTAGAATACTGAAAGCATCCTTGAGGTCAGGCAGCAGTGGTTTCTGGAGTGAATGGGACCCCCATGGTGCAGGCCCACAAGGTGCTTATGACCTTATGCGAAAGCCACAGCAAGCCAGATGCTGGGGAATGGTGAGCACACAGGACCAACAGCCAAAGTTGAGGTGCAGCGAAGAAGCTACCCAAGCTGGCTGGGAGAAGATGGAGGAAGAAAACCATTCCAGACTGGAGATCTGTTGCCCCAAAACCCCTCCACAGAAGACTGATGCCTGAAGAACAAAAGACCAGTATGGCTGGAGCAAGGGCATGAAGAAAGGGTCTTTCGATTCCAGTGCATGTTAATTATACAGAATAGTGGATTTAATGATCTCAGACCTTCATCGAGCACTCCTTGACCTTATCCTGCCACTTTTCTTGCTCTTCCCCCCCTCTTCCACAAGGAAAGGAGTTCTATACTAAGAAATAGCTAGGCCATGAGTGGTCTTGATAGCCCTGCAAGCGTTCTGGACTTGACACCAAGAACACCAGAAAGCTTGGAAGGGTTTTAGGTTGAGAAGTGACTGGATGAGATGTATCAGGTCCTGAAAGCAGCTCATTTTCCCCATGATTGCCCAACATCTCCAGCGGTCCTTCCGTTCTGGTCCCAAGCGACATGACATAGTGCATCAAGTCCTATAACTCTGAATCTTCCTCACTGTCAGGCAGCACATAGGACAGTTCATACTTACACTGAATTTCCAAAGTGCATTATCAGCTTCTGAAGTTTACCTGGAAAAAAATGCAAATGGAAGAGGGCATCTGTCTTACCGGGTCCAACACAGCTCTCGAAGTTCCTGGGGGAAGGACAGTGAGGGGATGGAGAAATGAAGGTAAGAGACAGAAAGGTGAGGTCAGGTGGGGCCCTCTGCCCAGAGAGGAGGAAAAGAACTGCTCAACCACCGTGGCTCGTTTATACATTTGACAGATTGGCATCCCTTTGCCTAGCAACCCATTGCTTGGATCGGCTCAGGGCTTGGTGTTCTCTGGACCCCAGCAGCTTGTTCCTGTGGCTTGCCTGGAACACTCTTTGTTCTTGGACTGGGCTTGCCTCTCCCCCACACATGTGGTCAGTTTCCAGCTTCTGCCGCTCCCTACACTGCCTTAGTCACTTTTTTCGCCACTGGGACACCACAGGCACAATTTAAGAGCTGTTTACTTTGGATTGCAGTTTTAGTCCATCATTGGCTGGCTGCAGTGTGGGTGACACGGCAGAGGGGTGTAGTGAGAGAGAACTGTGTGCCTCACAGCACCCAGCAAGCAGAGAGATGTGAGGAGCAGGGACGGGAGACACACCCTTCCACGTCACGCCTGAGTGATCCACTGCTTCCAACAGAGAGGTAGCTATGTCACTCCCATGGTCCCACAGCCTTCAGAATCCCTGAATATGTCTGTGGGGCTTGGGGAGGGTGTCCTCACATGAGGCATGCGGGTGCCCAACATCTACCCGCAGCTCTCCTGGCCCATGCTGGAGTACAACACACCTTCCACTGGGGCTGTGTCATTTACAGCCATTCCCAGAGCAAGAAGCAGAGGAGAAATAAAAGGCATTTTACTTATTTATTTATTTTATTTTTTGTATTTTAGGGAAGGGTCTACAGGGTATTTAGGGTCTCACTATTAAATCAGACTTGTAGTGATCCACCTGTTTACAGCCTCCCAAGAGCTGGGATTATAGGCAGGCAGCACTACGCCCAGTTTTAATCACTGTCTCAGCAAGCCCCGGGGGCAGGGCTGGCACTGCAGGCCTGGGGGATTGAACCCCGGGCCCCTGTGCCTATTTGCAGGAGCTTTAATCCGATGAACTATTTGGCCATCCCAAAAGGCATTTTAAAAAGAAGTTCCCAGAATTCCATTCCCGGTTCAAAACAAAGTCAGTCCACTTTCTCCAAATTTCACTTTTCTATATTCATATCCAACAGTGAGAGAGATTTCTTTTTTCCTGAGAAGATGGAATTATTAATTCAGGTCACAGAGTTCACAACCAACCAGATGCAAATGGAAGGCTTTAGAGATACTATTGATTTTGCTCATATATGTGTGTATGCATGTGTGTGTCTACTTAGATAAAAGTGCTGCATTTCATCAGATAGGACGATGGCACGTGGCTAAGTGGCGTGCTGTGTGAGTGACTTCAGGGTCTCTGCTTGATGTCCTGGGTCTAGAGCTGACCGTTGGTATAAAGGGAAGCGGAAAGAATTCTTCCATTAGGGAATTAACAGGATTCCAGGGATGTGGGATATGTGTCCAAATGTTTATAATAAGGAGAAAGCGTGTATTCATCACCATGTGGAAGGAAAACTTAATTTAGAAGCTGGTAGCGAACGGCTGATCTGCTGCCTACTGAGTCCAAAGTAACTGAGTTTTACCCAAGAGCAAGTCTTGTAGCCCCACCTCCGCCAGTGTAGTGATATATAGTCATGGGACTGCATTCTGGCCCGTGTTATGTAAGTAATACGAGTCACTTCCAGCTCAGGATACTAAAAAGAGAAGGTGTGACCTCATTTGGTCCTTGTCCCTTCCACTGCGTCTGGGAAATGAGACCTGGGGTAAGCACCTTGGATTCAAAGATCAAAGCTAAGATTAAGGATTGCAACTAGTTCTTCCTCCTTGGTCTGTTTTAAGCCACCCACTTTGGTGGCTGTTGGAAAAGGAAATAGTCTTCTGTCTTGTTGCAGCCACAGTGTGTCCTTGTTTTTCATTCATTTTTGTGATGCAGGGGATTGAACCCCTGTTCGTTACACTAAGCTACACTCCTGGCTTGTCTTTAGGGTTTTTTGTGGGTTTTTTTTCAGACAAAGTCTTGCCACTCAGACCATTGTTGCCTTTTTGACTTGTGTTCTTCCTGCCTTTGTCTTGGGTTTCTTGGATTATGGGCATGGGCCACGACTTCCAGCAGGATTTAAACAAACAAACAGCTTTGCCTAGACCAACTAATAAATAGCACAAAGAACGCTGGAGAAGAGGATCAATAACTAGCTCAAATGCCTCCTTATCCATACACCTCTGATCTCCGGGCCTGGGAGTGCCATTTCATAAGTTGTCAACCTCCTCTGATTTATTCTGTTTCATAAGGGACTAATTAATGTTATCGCTATTGGTTATTGATCACCCCACCTAGCTGTACGTAACTCTTGGTCTCCTTTTGCTCTTACCTCTGTACTCAGGATATGACTTTGGCTTACAAAGGAAACCTTCCCTAAGTTTTATCAAGTTTCTGCTCAAATTCAAGGCTTCCTCTAACTCTGTTCTCTTCAAGGTATTCATTAATTTAAAAAAACCTAATGTGTGATCGTGCTGAATAAATGAAATCCAGCACCTTTAGATTAAGAGTTCTCACCTCTATAGTGGCCTTTGATTAACTGGCTGAATTCCTCCTGCCCTCCAGAGAAGCAGAGTGCACCAGGGGGCTAAGAAGGCCCAAGCTCTGGCATCTTAAAGCTGGATGAGTCTGTCTGTAGCCCCCAAATTGGCAGGCTAGCGACTGTAAAGGAGGCAGCGTTTTACTTTCTCAGAGTTTGAAAGCAAGAGAAAACCAGTATCTCAGCTCAGCCCCACAGGGAAAGTTCTCTCCTGTTCTCTGATGTGCAACCTTTTTGTCCTTTCCAGGACTTCAGCTGGTTGGGTCTCACAGGAAGGAGGGCAATCTGCATGACTCCATGTACCAGTTCAAAAGTGAATCTCATTTCTAGGTGCTCTCACCAACACAGCCAGACTGAATATTTGACCAAATGTCTGGATATCCCATTGTTGAGTTAACTTGGCACATAAAACTATCCAGTAACAGTTGCTAAGAATATAACGTGCTCACTAAGAAAAGATTGGTCACTATGAAGCTTGGACTGGGTGCTAGGCATTAACCTGGATGCTTTTCTTATAGCCTGGTCTTTGGTGAGATAGCAAATACTATGCTACTTGCTGATGAGAAATAAAATGTGTGGCTTACAGAGGCTAAATAACATGCCAGAAGGAACTCAGCTAGTTTAGAAATAATAGACTGGGATCTCAAAGATCCTGCCATCTTCCTTACCTGTTGCCTTTTCTGGGTCTATTGATCCCACTCTCTTTTTTATTTTCTATTTTTATGTATTTAGTACACGGTCTACAGGGTCTCACTATGTGGATCAGACTTGTAGTGATCCTCCTGTTTTTAACTTCCCAAAAGCTGGGATTACAGGTGTGTGCCAACACACCCAGCCTTGATCCCACTCTTTGATACTGAGTTATCAACATTGTATGACTTCTTGCTTACGCTTCTCTGTGCGGAACTTACCTCTCCCATACCAGGATTATTTTGAAATCCTCTCCAGGTTCAGTGACTTTCCCAAGATAAACCAGCCTGCAGCTCACAAGGCTGTACCTCCCAAGCACATTCCCAGTCTAACCACTTCTTTCTCTGTTGCTCCCGGATTAGCCTGCATACTCTGTTGCTCTCTAGATGACTTTAAAGGGCTTTGAACTGATGCCTACTAGGCCTGCCCTACAGCTATTCGTCCATGTACAGTCTTGTACCAGTAAGGCAGGCTTTCTAACAATAAAATCAGGTGATATCACCTCTCTTAAAGCTCCTGTGACTTCTGGTAACCAGCAGAATGAGCCTCAAACCCCTCTATGCTGTGGGCTTTATGCCCCTCTTTGCCTTTATCCCCATATTTCAACTGCATACATTTTTTCCTTCTCTTCTGGCAGTGGACCAAGCTTGCCCTTGCAATGGTCATTGTGCGAGATGTCCTCCTCACCTGCAGTCCCTGCACCCTGGCTCACATGAGCTCCAGATCACCAAATCATGTGCTATTGTTGAAATGTCACCTCCTCTGAGGGGCCATGCAGCAGAAATAACCAGAAAACAAGTGCAAAATCACTCTCTACTTCATTCCTCACTGCATGGTGCGTCCTGCTTATATTAAATCCTATTGGTTGTCTGTTCATTTACACAGGCTCCAAGACAGTGCAGGACTGGGTCTTGTTTTCAATTCCCTTTACACGATATAGAACACAAAAAGTATTCTAAGCTGCTTGCTAAAAGAATGAATGAACCAAGAGTGGTGTGACAACCCCAGTGCCCCATGGTCTCAATATGACCAGTATTCTCAAAAGATGGGTCAACACAAAGAGAAAAGTACTATTAATTTTGTGTTCCACTTAATTCTTTCCAAAGAGTAAATATTGAGACCAAATGAGTTTTCAGAATTGTTCAAATTATGGTTTTCATGTTTTAAAAAAACTACTATTCTGATTCAACATCTTTAGAAGAGTTGCCCTAAATGTCTAAAAAAAAAAAAATCTGCACAGCAGAATAGCATCATTGACTTCACTGGTTGAGAGGAGAGACAAGAGTCAAAACAGGGCCAGAAGAGGTCTTGTCCTTTGCAGGCCAACATCCTAAACGTGAAGAAAATCTGTCTTCCTTGGCAACATGTGGGGGTGGGGAGGACAGCATTGGGACAGATGGGGGCACTGACTGGGTCAAGGACAGCGCAGTACATCCGTTGTATCTTAGCTGTTCGACCCAGTTCATTTCTATTGGTTCATAAACTGAGGAATCATCAGTGGAAACCAAGCAGGATGAAAGTGGTACTCAGAGCCCCATGCAAACCATACAGCAACTTTCATGTCCAACAGCTGTGAGAAGCTGGATCTGGTTTTAAGTGGTCAGCGATTCTGCTTACCGATGAGCGTCGTGTTTCTTTTTCCAAGCGAGAGTGAATACTATTCTTCATTAGGATCCGATATTTCAGGCCTGGTATCGAAGGATCACGGGACTGCTGAAAGCTTCCACGTGGGGGCTCGCCCTGTACACCACGGCTTGGCTCAGGTTCCCATTCCGGCTACTTTAAGCGCTTGTAAACAGCATTCATTTTCCATTACAAGTTAGGAAATGTGACTGTGCACTGTGGCTGCTGAGGGTCCCCGGAGAGCGCCTGTGAGGGGGACCGTTTCCTCACATCTCGTTTTCATCTGCAACTTTGATGGTGAGGCTGAGTAATCACTGCAGCTCTGTGTCTTCCCATCCTATTCTGCGCCACTAACTTGTAAAACAGCCTGTGACCCACCTGAGGACTACTGGGTCCGCCAGATGTTTCCTGAGCAAAAGACAGTGTCCATTTCCCCTTGTGCATCATCTTGTGAGAGGGGAGGGCTGGCAGGGCTCCTCCCCAGCTGACGTCACTGGGCGAGGTGGCCTGGGGGAGAATTTCAAAGCAGAGAAGCTTGGCCAGGGAAGGGCTCAGCTGCCAGCTGTGTGCTGGGGCGAACTGAGTCCAACAAGTAGGGAGAAAGAATTAGCAATTTAAGTGTGTTTGCTCGTTCCCACCTCCGTGGGCTGGGGGAGCCTTCCCCCCACAGTACACATGCAGTGCCGGGGTCGTGCCATCCACCTTCCCTAAACAACACCAATTCTGAAGAATCTAGGATTCTTTAATTATCTACTTAGAGATCACTAGCTTGTGAGAGTTGGTGTGTGAAGATCTAGTTACAGAAAATATTTTCTGAAAGAAAGAAAGAAAGAAAGAAAGAAAGAAAGAAAGAAAGAAAGAAAGAAAGAAAGAAACCACCTGATAGAGAATGGGCTAGACCTAGCTAGCTTCCCTATTCCTAAAAACTGTTCCTAAAGAAGAAAGCATAAACAAGCAAATACAATGTAGACGCCCTCATGCTGATTTCATAACAGGAAGATGAATTTAACCTCCTCTGTCTCAAAGCATTCGAGGGCTTTTCCTTATGCTCTTGAACCAATTAAACCACTGAGACTGAAAGTGTTCCATCTGACCTAGGATCTGGCCTTCCCCTCTGCCTCTTCCTCCACTTCCCTCTCCTCCTCCTCCCCCTCCTCCACCTCCATCTCTACCACTTCCACCTCCACCTTCTCCTCCTTCCCCACCTCCTCCTCCACCTCCTCTATCTCCTCCTCCACCTTTTCTATCTCCTCCTCCAACTCCTCTATCTCTTCCTCCAACTCCTCCTCCTTCACCTCCTCCCCCACTTTCCCCCCTTCCCCTCCACCTCTTCTTCCACCTCCACCTCCTCCTTCACATCTTCCTCTACCTCCACCTCTACCTCTTCTTCCTCCTCCTCCATCTCCTCCTCCAACTCCTCCTCCACCTTCACCTCCACCTACTTCTCAACCTCCTCTTCTACTTCCTCCACCTCCACTTCCACCTCCTCCTCCTTCCCCACCTCCAGTTCCTCCTCCACCTCCTCTATCTCCTCCAACTCCTCCTCCTCCACCTCCTCCCCCACCTTCTCCCCTTCCCCTCCATCTCTTCTTCCACCTCCACCTCCTCCTTCACATCCTCCTCTACCTCCACCTCTACCTCTTCTTCCTCCTCCTTCATCTCCTCCTCCAACTCCTCCTCCACCTACTTCTCAACCTCCTCTTCTACTTCCTCCACCTCCACCTCCATCTCCTCCAACTCCCCCTCCTCTACCTCCATCTCCACCTTTTCCTTCTCTTCTACCTCCTCATCTACCTCTTCCTCCTCCTTCTCCTCCACCTCCATCTTCTCCTCCTCTGACTCCTCCAACTCCACCTCCAACTCCTCCTCTTTCCCCTCTTCCTTCTTTACTCATTGTTCTCTAGATTTCTCTTTGTTCCAAAACAAACACATCATGTTCTTTGATTTTTCTGTCCCCACCTGCCCCAGATCTGTCTGCAGCACAGTGGTTAATGGATGCATCCTGGCACCCCATAGCTTGGTATGGAACCTTGGTGTGATGTCATCCTTTGTGGGCAGGATCTAGCAAGGTGCTTCTCAGGAACAAGAGAGGGCAAAAGCGACACACACATCTAGGATCAAGCACTGAGACAATGACTCCCATGCTTGTTCATCCCCTCTGGTTTTTCTTACTTGTTGCCATTTCTGAGCCACCCCATGAAGGGGACAGCACAACAGGGAACTGGCCCAGGAGTAGCTAAATCCTGTCCTCCATCTTCTGAGTGAGACTGGTAGCAGAGCCTTCTCAGCAGAGCATTCAACAACCACGGCCTTTGTGGGCACTGCAGTGGCTGCCTTCTGAGAGCTCCTGAGCCAGAGGACCCAGCTGAGCCCCAGGCCGGCTCTAGACACATGGAAACTGTGAGGTAATCAATGTTAAAATTAGGTGGGAGTGCTGGTGCACATCTGTAATCTCAGCCTTCTGAGAGGCAGAGGCAGGAGGAGAGCAAGTTCAAGCCCAACCTTGGGCAAATTAGCAACTCAACAAGATCTTGTCTCAAAATAAAAATATAAAAAAAAAGGGGCTTAGTAGCTCAGGGCAAAGGCCTTAGGTCTAATCCCAAGAACTTCAATCAATC
>NW_004524798.1:2724435-2729616 GCF_000260255.1 Octodon degus | reverse complement strand
TGGATTAGTCATGGCCATTGCTTGACCAGTTTGCTCTCTGTGAAAGCCTGAGAGAATGTTTTCTCTCCATGTGACTCTCCTTAGGTGCTATATATATTGTCAATGATTTTCCTCTGTGGTCCCATAATCTCCTTGATCAGAAAATTTGGGACACCGTTGAGTTACAGGATGTTACAGTACAGGTTCTCCTATATTCTGAGACCTCACTGACCTTGAAAGACTAGGGCCAAAAAGTTGACTGTCCTTGTAGCCCTTCTTTTTCTCTATTTTTTGGTCTTTAAACTTAAATTGTTAACTCTCCAGAAGAGAAGCTTAATGATATTATTACCCTATAACATAGGCAGTTGAGCTTAACCTCACTATTTGTCTGAATATTAGACATCTTAGACAGAACATGGAACCGGTATTTTCCATCAAGTATTGATATGTCAAACTTTAGATCCCTACAGAATGTGAAGAAAAAAAAATTTAAAAATTATAAAAGATAGGAATAAACAATTACATATTTTTACACAGAAATTTAGGAAAATCTGATCATATACAGTGTTGTAGCAGGACAGTCTCTTGTTTTGACATTTTTTCTTGTCTCTTGTTTTCATTTATTACCCATTTTTTAAACATTTACTTGAGAGACAACGTAGCAGTAATTGTGTATCTACTTCTTCACTTAAGACCTTTCTTCACTACACCATTAGCTGTTTCCTGACGTGTAAGCACTGTGTGTTGAATTGATTCTCTTTTATGTCATGCATTTTGCTAGGTGGTTCTTTCACTTTGCACCCCTTTTTAAGGTTAGGACTATAGGTTTAGCTTTCTGCTCCAGAGCATGTGACAGAGCCATGGCAGGGTTGTCATTGCCACCTAGGTTCCGGGGGAGGTGGGTCTCTTAGGTGGCCTCCCACATCACACCCAGACACTTCCCTAGTTGTCTGCCCCAAACCTACATCCCTGGAGCTCCAGGCAGAGTCTTTCCTGCCAGGTGCATGAGCAGGACAAGTGCAATAGCTCATGCACACGTGTGTGGCAGGAGTGGTAGAAGGAGAGGACAAGTCTGGTTCCATTCTGTTCTCACTGAAATACCAGGGGTGGATTATCTCCCAGCACTCATCATCCTCATTGCTGCCTCCATCCCTCACAGCTGGCTGGATCCCCAAGCAACCCAACCTACAGCTTTTTCCACAATTTTATCTTATATTTGTTTTCTTCAGTACTGGATACTGAAGCCTGGGCATTTCATGCTGAGCCATATCCCAGTCTCTTTATTACTTTTTATTTTTGGACAGGGTTTCACTAAGTTGTAAGTTTCCCTCCAGCTTGTAGTCCTCTTGTTTCAGTCACACAGAGGGGTGGGATGAGAGGTTTGCACCACCATGTCCTGCTCCATTTTCTATTTGTTTCTGGACATGAAGTGTAACAACTCTTATGTTTTAGCTCCTGTGTATATGAGTATGCATGTATTTATATGTTTGTCATGATTCAAATTTTAAAAATATGTAAATATGAGTATGAATAAGTAGATAAGCATATCCACCACCTGAAGCCATCTGCTTCCTTTTCTGTTAGCCTGTCACGTATTTGCAGATAATTAGCACACTCTTTTCCTTGGCATAAACATCTCAGTCCCATCAGTGACTCTGCTGGCATAATTTCCTGACCTTCTCGCCTAAAACTTCTCCCCCATCTCTGCAGACGTTCAGTCTGTTATCCAGACTGGCACCCCCCATGACCAGAAATGCTCGCCATGCAGCAGGATTATCGATTTTCTCTGTTAATGGTAAGTCTGAGTGCTGACCAAATAGCTCAGTGGACTAAAGTTCCTGCTTAGACAGGCCTAGGGATCAGGGTTCAATCCCAGTGGGATACCATTCTGGCCCCAGCCCCGGGGCACACTGAGATGGCAACTGAGACTGGGTGTGGTGGCATGTGCCTATAATCCCAGCTCTTGGGAGGCTGTAAACAGGCGGAGACTAGGAGTCCGATCTGGTAGTGAGACCCTGAGCGTCCTGTAGACCCTTCCCTAAAACACAAAAAATAAATAAATAAGATAATAAAAGAACCAATCTTTATAATACAAACAAAGCAATGCAATCATGGTAGTGTCTCCATAACAGTCACGGAGCACAGGGATATCTGTTGTACAATTCTTTTACCTTTATGCACTCTGTATTAGAAAAGTATCACACTATATTAAAGAAAACTTTGTCTATCCTCCGTAAGCTGTGTTTTAGTCTTCACTGATGCAATTGTACCTATGCCCTGGTCCCTCTCTCGAATCCTTGGGTTGATTTACTTTCCGTGTGTGTGTGTGTGTGTGTGTGTGTGCGTGTGCGTGTGCGTGTATCTTTTCTTTTGCCACCGTGCCACTACCTGCTTCTTCCAGAGTTCTTGGGGAAAAAAATGTCATACAGAGAAAATGCTGAAACCAGGCCCCAAACTCTGAGCCTAGAAGATAAGTCACCTAATGTGTTTGGGCCTTGTTGTTTCTCATTTCTGAAATGGAATAGCCATATCACAGTGAGGTTGTTGTAAACAGCACATGAAATTATGCACAGAATCACTTAGCATATTAACAACACCCCCATCCTCACTTCTGCCACATGATCCACCTGGCTATCTTGCACGCAGCTATTGTCTCTTTCCTTAAAATGCCTGAATTAAGTAGTTAATATTTATTCGTGCTATTTTCTTCCTCTATTCTTTGAAAAATGAGGTTGGCAGAAACTCAAATTTATAATATGTTGCTGGATATTTTTGTTTAGTGAGTATGTCCCAGAAGATAAAAATCCATCCATCAGCTTTAAGGTTCCTTTGGCTCAGGTAAGGAATTGTTGTCAGAGAAGTACTGTCTCGTCTTGTCCAGGTGGATCTGTACTTGCTGCTAAGCTGTAAATGACCTGCCTTATTCTGCATATGTATGGTATTGTCTGTGTTCCCTGTTTGTATTTTCTGCAATGTTATCCACCCTTTTCAATTTTTGCAAAACTCCTGATTATCTCTGAGAACCACTTCAATGTTCTGTCTTCCTGAGCTGGCTTCCTAAATTCTTTCCTTCAGCTTTTGCTCATGCTATGTCATATCTAAAAATACCTTAAAGTGCTTCTCCCTGTGCAGCTAGAGGAATGAATTTCTCTATCTTTTTATTCATGATGTGTAGGGGCTGGGAACAACCAGTAGTCACTTAGCAGAGGTAATTACTGGACGAATAACTCGAGTTTGTGTCCCTGGGTTCAGTTCCCTTTTTTATGAAATGAAAGATTATTTAGTGACTTCAGAAACCTAATTTAGCACTGAAGATTTATGACCGTTAGCCTTTGATTGATGTTACTCACTTATGTACATCTTTTTGTTGTTGTTTTTGATACAGGGTCTCACTGTGTAGTTCAGGCTGGCCTTGCACTCACTATGCAGACTAGCCTGGCTTTGAGCTCATGGAGATCCTCCTGTCTCAGCCTCCTGAGTACTGGGATTGCATCCATGGACTACCATACCCAGCTGTATATCCTTTTATTATTTTATTTTACTATTTTTTAAACTTATGTATTTGGTACAGGGTCTCACTGTACAGCTCAGACTTGAAGTGATCCTCCTGTTAGCAGCCTCCCCAGCACTGGAATTATAGGCATGCAAAACCACACCTGGACGCGGTTGCTGGCTCAGTGCACCTGGGGATGAGACTGGCATGGCATTCAGTACCAGGAATCGAACTCTGATCCTTGTGCTTGCCTAAGCAGGCACTTAGCCCACTGAGATATCTCACTGGTCTTCAATATTCTTTAAAAAATAATTTCATTGGTACATTTTAGGTATATTTAATGATTACTTTCATCACAGAGAATGTGTTCCTGTACATGATATAATTTTATTTTTTCCCTTTTCCCCTACCCTCCCTTCAACCCATCCTCCCCTCCACATTTACAGAATCTTTGTTTGTATTGTTCTCTTTCTTCATTTTTTAGCTTTTCCTTTCTTTTCTCCTCCCCATTTGAACACTGTCTTTCTATTTCAATATGTACAATACTTACTATACATTTTGGCCCTTATTTGCACTTTCAGTTTTTCACCAGAGAAACAAAGCAGCGTCTGTACATGTGTGTCTGATTGATTTCACTTAAGGGTATGGCCTCAAGGTACAGCCATTTGCCTGGAAATGCCTTAAGCTTCTTTATGGCAGAGTAGTACTCCACTGTATAAAAAGCCACATCTTTATCCAGTCTCCAGTTCATGGACATTTGTTCCTTTTCTAATATTTGGCTATTACAAACAGCGCCAGTATACACATGGTTGTGTATATCTCTATCTATCTATCTATCTATCTATCTATCTATCTATCTATCTACTGTGGTATAATGCCTTTAATTCTTTTGGGAAGATACCAAGAAGGGTCAGATGGAACCTTTACTCTTAGTTTTCTAAGGAACTTCCACAACGATGGTAATAGTTCACACTCTCAGCAACAGTGGAGAAGTGTTATTTTTCCCCACAACGTTTCAAGCATTTGTTTTTGATTGATTTCTTGATAACAGCCATTCTTTCTGGGATGAGATGGAATCTCAGCATTATTTTAATTAGTATCTCCCAAATGACCAGTTATGTTAGATATTTTTTCATATATTCATTTGCTATTTCTACCTCTTAATCTGAGAAGTATCTATTCATTTCAGATGGCTATTTTTGGATTAGGTCCTTCTATTTGGGGTATCTGATTTTTTGAGTTCTTTATATATTCTAGACAGTAGTCATTTGTCTAAAGAACATCTGGCAAAAATTATTCCCTCATTGTGAGTTGTCTCTTCATTCTGTGGTTATTCTTGATGTGCAAAAACTTTTTAATAGAATGAAATCACAGTTGTTGATTCTTTATGATAGCTCCTGTGTGATTGGGGTTTTGTTCATAAAGTCTTTGCCTACATCAGTGTTTTCAAGAGTTCTACCTATTCTGTCTTCCAACAAACTTTTTGATATTTAGATCGTTCATCCATTTTGATTTTAGTATAGTACATGGTGAAAGATATAGGTCTAATTTTAATCTGAAGGATGTCTAGAGCCAGTTTTTCCAGCAGCACTTATTTAATAGGCTATCTTTTTTCAGTGAAAATGTTTGGCTATTTTGTCAAAGATAAGGTGGCATATGTCTGGAGTTGCTTCTGTAACTTCTAATCTGTTCCATTGATCCCTGGGTCT
>NW_004524798.1:2720831-2724335 GCF_000260255.1 Octodon degus | reverse complement strand
TGTGTGTGTGTGTGTGTGTGTATTTGTGTGGCCAGCTCAGCCCACCAGGGGGCGGGGCTGTCTGGCATGTGGTGCTGGGGGATTGAACCGCGGTTCCTGTGCTTTGCCAAGCTTGTTCTAAGTAGGTGCTTTAGACCACTGAGCCATCCCACCAGCCCCATACCATGCTGTTTTAATCACAGTAGCTTCATAGTATAATTTCAAGTCAAGGATCGTGGCGCCTCCTGCACTGCCTTGATCATCTAGAATTGCCTTTGCTATTCTATGTCTCTTTGGGTCCCGGTAAATTTTACAATTGTTTTCTCTAGTTCTGTGAGATATGGTGTTGGAATTTTGATTGGGATTGCATTAAATCTGTGTAACAGTTTTGAAGGATAGCTATTTTCACTGTATTGGTTCTTCATAACCAAGAACAAGGGTTAAGGGGCTGGGGAGATAGCTCAGTAGAATAAGCTCTTGCCTGGCAAGTGCAAGAGCCTGAGTTCAATCCCCAGTTCTGCAAAAAAAACAAAACAAAACAAAACAAAACAAAAACAAAAACAAGGGTTACCTTTCCACTTTCTGATATCCTCTTCAATCTCCTTTTCAGAGTACTGTAGTTTTCTGTCCTTTACTCCCATCATTAGATTGATCCCTAGGTATTTCATTTGGAGAGACACCATTGTGAAAGTTCTTATTTTTCTAATTTCTTTCTCAGTGAGTTTGTTATTGGTGTACAAGAATGGTATTGATTTTTGAGTGTTGACTTTGTATCCAGGTGTGGTACTAAACTTGTTTATTAAATCTAGAAGTCTAGATAGAGTTCTAAGAGTCTTCTATGTAGGGTATCATGCATTCATGAATAATTATAATTTAACTTCATTTCCTATCCTTATTCTTTTTTGTTTGTTTGCTTTGTTTTTTGTCATTTTGAGACAGGGTCTCACTATGTAGTTCAGGCAGGCTTTGAACTCACTTTGTAGTGCAGGCTGGCCTTGAACTCACAATGATCCTCCTGCCTCAGCTTCTGGAATGCTAGAATTACAAGAATGCACCATCATGCCTAGCTCTTATCCTTATTCTTTTTATTTATTCTCTTTTTATAATTGCTGTGGCTAAAGCTTCCACAACTATTTTGAATAAGAGTGATGACAGTGGACATCTTTGTCTTGTCCCTGATTTTAGAGTAAAAGTTTCAGTTTTTGTGTATTCAGTATGATGACGGATGTTGCTTTGTCATAGATGGCTTTGATCAGATTGAGATAAAGACAATGTCTTCCAATTTCCTCCAGGGATTTTTATTATGAATGGGTGCTGGACTTTGTGAGATGCTTTCCTGCATCTATGGAGATGATTATATGGTTCATGCCCTTGGCTCTGTTAATGTATTGCTTTGCATCTATTGATTTGCATATGTTGAAACCTCCCTGTGTCCCTGGAATATATGCTACCTGATCATGATGTATAATCTTTGTGATGATTTTCAGCATTCTCTTTGCCACTTCTTTACTAAGGATTTTTGCATCTATGTTCCTTAGGGAGATGGGTCTATGGTTCTCTTTTTGGTTGCATCCTTCTCTGGTTTTGGTATCAGGGCAATGCTTACTTCCAGGGGTGAATGTGAGAGTGTTGCTTCCCTTTCCATTTCATTAGAATTTAAGTAGTGGTATTAGGTGTTCCCTAAATTTCTTATAATTCAGCAGGGAGTTCATCAATGGCTGGGCTTTTCTTTGTTGGTAGCTTTTTAATCACATCTTCAATTTCAATGATTAATTTTGGTCTACTGAGAATTTTTATATCTTTTTGATTCAGCTTTGGTAATTCTTATATATCTAGTAATCTAGATATATAAGAGAACCCATTCTCTTGCATTTTCATTTTATTAGAATATAAGTTCTAGTTTTATTAGAATATAAAGAGAACCCATTTCTCTTGCATTTTCATTTTATTAGAATATAAGTTCTAGAAGTAGATATAGATGATCTTCTGGATTTCTGAAGGATCCACTGTGATTTTATCATTTTCATTCCCAATTGCATAGATATGAGTCTTTTCTTTACTTTCCTTGCCTTCTTCTTTTTTTTTTTTTTAAATAAGGTCAGATAGAGCTTTGTAAGTTTTACTTAATCTTTCAAAGAATTAACTCCTGGATTCATTGATCTTTGTATTGTTCTCTTGGTCTCCATTGCATTAATATCTGCTTTGATATTTATAATTTCTTTTTCATGCAAGTTTTGGGCTTGACCTGCTCTTCTTTTTCTGGAAGCTTGAGGTTCACCATTAAGTTGCTTGTTTGAACTCACTCTGTTTCCGTGATATGGGTGTTCACTGCTATAAATTTCCCTTATAGGACTGTTTTCACTGTGTCCCATAAGTTTCAATATGTTGTATTGGGAGTATTATTTAATTGTAGAAACTGTCTGATTTCTTCTTTCTTTAAAGACAGTAATTCCAAGCTTTTTCAAATATGAAGCATTTTTAACCAATTCATTTTTTAATTCTTAAATTCTTGACATTACAGAACTAAAATTAACATCCTACTCTTTCATTTCTTATTGACAAACAGAAAATCTGTGAGCCCAAAACCCTGAAACAAACTAAACAAAGAAAAGGTTATAAAACTAAATATGGATCCCAGCATTAACAGCTGAACAGAGTATGTGATTTTTTAAAATTCTTAGTGGATGGTAAGGTACAGAAAGTGAACACTTACAAATTAACACCTAGATTCACTGACCAGAAATTACATAGTTGAATCATGTGAAAACAGCAGAAGAGAGGTATGAATAAGCCTACACCATTCTAGCTGCACCCCATGCTCTTCTCAGGAGAAAGACTGGCGTTGATTAGATATTGGGCCAGACCTGCAGGTAGCTGAGCCAGTAATAGTAACCTGTCTACTAGAAGAGCCTTCGACTGGGTTGGCAATTTTGATCTGCCAGATCTCTTTGATGTTGTACCCTGGTGACAGATTATGTAGCTGATTAAGTTATTTGGAATGATAAGTTCATGAGTAGTTTGAGTAGATACATCCAGACTTGCCCAATAGCCTTTCACCTCTGGAGAGCTGGAGTCAATTCCAGCAAATCCATGCATTATGGCAAAGTGAGACTGTTATCTTGCCACCTGATTCATCTTGGCCAGATTGAGCAGAGAAATGGTGTGTTGTCCTCGAATCGAGTAGGTGTCCAGAGGGGGTCCCTCCAGGTCATGGGTGGTGTGGGGGTAGACCGCAGTGTGGCTGCAGTGATCTTGGCCGCTGGTGTAGATGACCGCAGAGCTCGCTGGCATGGGCTGGTACAGAATGGTCATAGACTGCAGCATGCCAGTGATGGTGATGGCTTACTCCATTGAGTAGGGCAGCATATCCCCAGCCACCTGGACCTGGGCCCCGTACTCTCATGGAGTTTGCAGACCAAAATTAGAGAAAAAGGAGTGCTACAAGGAAAGCCAACATTTTGGCCCTAGCCTTCTAAGGTCAATTAAGACTCAGGACATATGAGAACTTGTACTGTAACGTCATGT
>NW_004524798.1:2712561-2720121 GCF_000260255.1 Octodon degus | reverse complement strand
ATCAATAAAACCTTGAAAAGAAAAAAAAAGATGCACAAGCTAAGGACACAAGCAGCATATCACTGCTTCTCACTTTACTACTTGCAAGGTTCAGATAAAGATAACCTTGTTTCTCCCATTTCCAGGGAGCAAACTGCAGCCTTAGGAATTACAACACTTGCAAGGTTGTTGCATAGCTAGAAAGCACGAGTGGCCATGCTGGATTGTGACTGTTCTTTCTGTAACAGTGCAACGATGCCCAATAAGTGTGCAGTGCCGGTCCAGAAGCGTGCAGCTTGCAAAAGTGGAGATTAGCCGTGAGACATTTGAGACTGAGCCTTCTTTTTAGGTATTTGGTACAGGGTGTCACTACACAGCTTGGACTTGTAGTGATCTTCCTGTTTTCAACCTCTCCAGTGCTGGGATTACAGGTGCGCACCACAATCCCTGGACTGGAGCCATGGCTCACTGTGCCTTGGGGGTGGGGCTGGCATGGCATGTGGGACTGGGCATCGAGCCCCAGTCCCTGCACTTGCCTAAGCAGGTGCTTAGTCTGCTGAGCTATCTCACTGGCCCTAGAGATTGAATCTTGAAGAAAAGTATGCTGTACATCTCTGTTCAATTATGAAAGCCAAATCAAACCAAAATGTTTGTGATATTAAATTAAATCAGTGCAGCCATACTTAATGTAAGAAATAACATCTTATCCTTTATCTTCTCTAATTACTTTAAGATAGTACCATCATAAACTATAAAATACACACACACACACACACACACACACACACACTACATGGTGGTTTCGTTATATTTGATATGCAGACTCCTCTTGGCTTCTTCACTTAGGTCAATATAATTAAGATGACCTTTCACTTAACATATTTATACCTGCCTCCTTGTTTTTATTTTTTATTTAATTTTGAAAAGTAGAGAAAAAGCAAGAACAAAAATCAGAAACAAAGACAGAAACAGGGTAACATACAATAATACCTATAGTATAGATTTCCAAAACAGGAATAGCTGATTAACAATGGTTGATATATGATCTATTTTTATCATCAGATCTGTTGCTCAGATTAACAGATATACTTATGTAAGATTGGACATATGATTGAATATTGCCACTTGCTTTCAAGAAAAGTTAAATTTTTGTTTTGTCTCTTTTTCTTTCTTGCCTTTTTAAAAAAAATTTGCCTCCTTGTTTTTAACAGCTGTAGTTTTGCTTTTGAAGGACTGCTTCATGACTTTTAGCCAGCCTCCTACTACAAGCCTTTAGATGATTTTCCATTAACTCCATTATAGATAAATCTTTAATAACCACCCCTCAGGGCCAGTGAGATAGCTCAGCAGACTAAGCACCTGCTTTGGCAAGTGCAGGGAAGGAGGTTGAATTGCCGGTCCCCCATACTGAGCCAGCTCTGCATCTGTGGCACACTAAGCTGGTGAATGAGTCTGGGTGCAGTAGCGCATGCGTGGAATCTCAGCACAAGGGAAGCTGAAAACAAAAAGTTCACTGCAAGTCCAAGCTGTGTAGTGAGACCCTGTACCAAAATCATAAAAAAATAAATACCTCTCTTTGTCTCTCTCAGTCTCTCTGTCTCTGTCTATCTCTCTTTCTCAGTCCTCATTAAAGATTCTTCTGTCCAGCAATTCCTAGTGCTTTATGTTATGGGAATATGCAATCTTAAATGTAAAATTAAAGAGACAAGTACGTGAAAAAGTTGGAATTCCAGGACAAAACATTGCAGGCAGGTAAAGTCACAGAAATAAAAGTACCTAAGAGCTTAAGCTACACTCCTTTATTTTTCCCAAGAAGCTTCAGCATTTTTTCCCTCTGTGTGAGCTCCAGCAATGAATTTCAGCTTTTGCCAAAGATCCCCAAGCTACTTGTCAGTCTCTTCACCCTCCCTCTGTCGCTGCAGTGAGGGAACCCCAGAGGTTAGACACTGTCATTTTTAATCTTACTACAAGAATCCCAGAAAACCAGTGTTCGCTGCCCTCAAGCCCCTTACTCTCGTGACTCCTTGCCGCACACAGACCCCTTATGGTGGCAGTCACAACTTTGCAGATGAAACCAAAGGCTCAATCCAACTTAGTCTAAGAAAACCAGTTCTACACACACACACACACACACACACACACACACACACAGATGCACACCACTAACCCTCCCGTTTCCATCAGCAACTAAAACCTGACATTGAATGGACATGACATAAGATGTATCTAAAAAGCTTTCCCCCGCCACCAGCTTGAGTAAAGGGACGCAGGAGCAGGGGCATTTAATGATGTTTATTTTGAAACATGTGATGCTTACCTTTGAAAGCCTATTATGCCTCTCTCACCTTATTGGGACAAGAGGGCATTGTAACTTTATGTAGTCAGACTGCTTGCTTAAGTTTAGGTCTGCACTCACAGGAGAAAAATACTTGGGTATCAGTCATCTCAGAATCCAAGGGACTTATTCATAGAGCATGTGGGACTCTATTCATAAATGATTTATGTCTTTGCATAAAGGAGAGCGGGGGCTGTGTGTGTTGCCCAGAGAACCATCGTCTGCCTCTCCTGAGTAATTTATACAAGATCAATATTTATCAAGGTGAGCCAAGAATTGTGCCATAACTCCCCAAGAGCCAAATACTTCATTTACAGTGCCTTCACCCATGGAAGGAAGCATGACAGATTGAAATGTTTGTGAAAAAGCTACTTAAGGAGGTTCTTACTTGGTTCTTGTTGCTTTCGATGCAGTGCGATGCTTTGAAAGAAACTGCACATTTTCATTATGGATGTTGTTCAATTACAGACCCAGAGTATGTATTAAAAAAAGTATTTGTTGAATTAATGATGGAAGAGGAAAAAAGCAACTACTGCTGTCATTCTTTCCAAAGAGAAGTTTGCCCTTTTACTTATTCTGTGAGCAAATATTATATTCATTGAGGGCCCGCGAGACAATTGGCATTGAATCAGGGCACATTGTTAGCTAGAATGAGCTCACAGACATATGTGTAAACATGTTAATGAAAAGTGCTATGTGTTCTTTTAAAGGTTCAAGAAATATTTTGGTCGTCAAGAGGTTAAATCAACTGATTCTGAGAGAAGTCTGAGAAAGGATAATAGAAAGTAGGAGTTGAACGAGTAGATAGTGAATAGAGATGGAAGTTTGGGGAACTCCTTTATACAATAGTATAAGAAAAGGAAGTATGAAAGGCCTTCAAACTTCAGGAATAGGATAAATGGGTTGCTGTGAGAGATTAGAAATTTGCTGTGAGAAATTAGAAAATTTCCTTAAGAGCTAGATTGTAAAAGGCTTAGTACACTCAATCTATGAGCTGTTACTTTACTTCGTAGGTAAGAGGAGACATACAGATTTTTAAATTTGGTAGTGACATGGTTAGGCTGCCCTTTGTTGACATGGTCTTTACTGTCTACGTACCATTTAGCAGAGAAATACAGAAAGGAGATGAAAAGCGGCTTTAAGTTTGTTTGCGAAGCCTAGCAGGGTCTCTGTGGAATTATGTTTTGGGAAGAATTTTGACACTGTGTCTGGATTCACTGGGGTCTCAAATAATAAAAAAGTCAGGCCTGTCATGAGAACTAGAAGGGAAAGTGGCAGCGGGTATAAACTAAGCACTTGCTCTGCCTGAGTTAGTGCTAGATTGGGAAAGTCTGGGTGAGACATAATTCCTCTTAAATTGGGGCAGCCTAATGTACAGATGGGAGACGTTGGGGTAGATTTATACACAGTGATACTTCAGTGGTCAAACTCAACTTGCTTCAAACTCGTGTTCAAGCATCAAAAAGTTTGACAACGGAGCATGTCTTCCTGACAAGAAATAATGGAAAACTAAATACCTGGTAATGAGGCCCCAAAATTACACTTATAAATTCATTTTTCCCAGGAGTGTAACAAATTTTGCAATGATTTCTTTGTTACTGTATTTTGTAAGCAAGAGGAGACTTATGGATTTTTATATTTAGTAGTGACACGGTCAGGCTGCCCTTTAGTGACATAGTCTTTATTATCTATGTATCATTTAATAGAGAAATGTGGAAAGGAGATGGGTGGCTTCACTGTAGTGACTCTTGTGGTTCTCATAATCTCCCTTTAGTTTTATCATTGGTGTCACACACTTTCTTTGTTTTTTATTTTTTATTTTTTGTTAACTTTATTGAGAAACAAATAGCAATGAGACAGCTTCAAAACCGATTAGTAGGACAGTTTCAATAATTAATACATTGTATATTGTTGTCTTCGTAGTGGTTATTCATAGTACAAGATGCAGACATGATAGCCTATCCAAACACTATTAGTTTGAATATTTCTTCTCATTGAATTAAGAGAAAGTAGTTGTTTATCTATCCTATTTTGTATATACAGATACAAAATGGTCCTTCATTTGTATTTCCATTTTTGTTTAGTTTTGTCAGAGAATGGTATTCCATTGCCATTTAAATATTGTAGGTGCATGAATTCAGCAAAATAATCCAATATAGCCCAGTAGTCCATAATCATAGTGGGTTTTCCGTAGGACTGACAATGTCAGAAGTTGTTGACTTGAGCCTTTTATAGCTCAGCATATTAATATGGCTTTACTTTTTATACCTCATTTTTATACGTTTCTGCTGGATGATTAAGGCCAAGATAAAGCAAGATCTATATACAAGAAGTGTAGCTTTCGTGTCTGACAAGGTCAGTCAGATCCCCTCAGGATTTACCCTGAGACTCTGTACCGCAGTTTGTAGATCCTTTGTCAGTGTCACACACTGTCTTTGGAGCCATGGTTGCGATATGTTACACAAAGCATGAAGACAAGCGGTGATGGAGTGAGTATATGTCGTCCTGGTGAGAGAGTCACTTAGACTGGAGCACCCCTTTATATTGGTGCCATGTGGCTCACCTTCAGCCCCTGCACTTTGTTCCAGCTGGATTTTTGGTTTGATAAGAAAAGTTACAACTTTTTGGCCACGTGTCCCATAAGAATGAAGACCATTCTTAGCAATCAGCCTGTCGACATTCCAGAAAACGTCGACATCACTCTGATAGGATGGATGTACAGTTATTGTGAAGGGCCCCAGGGGAACCCTCTGGAGGGACTTCAGCCACATCCATGTGGAACTCAGTCTCCTTGGGAAGAAAAAGAAGAGGCTCTGGGTTGACAAATGGTGGGGAAACAGAAGGGAGTTGGAGACCGTCTGCACGATCTGTAGCCATGTGCAGAACATGACCAAGGGGGTCACGCTGGGCTCCCGTTACAAGATGAGGTCTGTGTGTGCTCGCTTCCCCATCAACATCGTTCATTATTCAGGAGAATGGGTCTCTTGTCGAAATCTGGAATTTCTTGGGTGAAAACTACATTTGCCAAGTTTGTATGGGAGCAGGCACTGCTTGCTCCGTGTCTCAAACCCAGAAAGATGAGCTGATCCTTGGAGGAAATGACATGGAGCTTGTTTCAAATTCAGCTTCTTTGATTCAGCAAGTCACAGCAGTCAAAATCAAGGATGTCAGAAAATTTTTGATGATATCTATGTTTCTGAAAAGGGAGCAGTTCAGCAGCCAGATGAATAAGATCAAAGAATTAATCCAGCCACGGAAACAAGCTTCTGGATTATAAAGTCAATCTGTGATATTTTAATGAGACAATAAAAGATCTTTATTGATTTGGGGGAAAAAAAGAAAAGTTACAAACACCGGGTTGACTTCTTTTGAACTTTACTGCTTCAATAGTGGAGAGTTTGAGCTTGCAATTATTCGATAGCTGAAGGCGTCAAACTGTATATGTGTATGTTGTTCTATAAATGCACATACAGATAGGAATCATGTAGGTTTCAGATAGGAAAATGATTTTCTGAAGTTTATAGCTTAGGGCAAGATCTTTGAGAAAATAATTAAGGCAGGCAGAAAGGAAGAAAAGTAAATTTATAGTGGTGAAAATAATAATGATAATAAAATGATAATTACAAGTTTTATAATCTTATAATAATAAGATGATAATTTTAATAGGAGGTATTTTAGGTTCTAGGAGCACAGGGACTATCTAGAGGGGTATCTCACACAGTGTCCAGGTATGTATTTGAAGCCCAAGGGAATGTTTTAAAATAGTAATGTGAATGTGGAGGTCCATACAGATTTAAGTCGCATCATGTCATGCAATGTCCGGGTGCTGCCACTGAAGGAGAAATCCTGAAGAACAGCACCATGCAAATGATGAACGAAAGAGCAGGAGACCCATGCAGAGGTTTTAAAATATCCATAAGAGATATGTCTGCTCTGAGAAAAAATGTAAAATTGGCTTCAGAAAACCAAAAGGAATTTCTACTTCTGACTAATACTGCATTGGCTAAATCATCTTGTGGAGAAAAACTGGAAAAGCTACATTTAAAAAAAAATCTTTCACTCTGGAATGTACTTTTAGGGAGTGAATAAAAATGGCTGAAAAGACCGTGAAAGTCGTCAGGGAATGGACTGAACGATTGAAACTGTTTTAGGACCAGGAAAGTTTACAGAAGACATCATCAATCGTTTAGAAGCATCTTGTCACTATGAAGGACACGTCCCTTGGGAAGATTTCCAGGTGGCAGTGAAACGCTACTACTCACTGGAACTGACCTCTAGGAAAGATGAATAATTCTACTAACGAAGGTCGGCCTTCGTGATCTATCATTCTAGATATACGAGTAAATGAGAGGAAAAGAAATGCAGGAAGAGGGACACCTGCTAACGCCACGTTCTTCCTGTCACCGCAATAGATCGCAAGGCCGTAGCTGACTTTGCTTCTTTTACCACCATGGCAGATTCCTCTTCTCCGTGGCTGTCAGGAGCTGAATGAGTTTCCTTACCTAGTGATATACATTTTATTTTTTAAAAATCTTTTATTTTAACATTTTGACATGATTGACTCTGTAAATTTACTATCTATGTATCTATCTATCTATATTTATTTATTTTTCTGTATTTGGGACAGAGTTTGCAGGGTCTAGAGGGTCTCACTATGTAGATCAGATTTGTAGTGATTCTCCTGTGTTCAGCCTCCCAAGTGCTGAGATTACAGGCGCGTGCCACCATGCCCAGTCTCAATCGCCATTTCAGTGCGCCCCGGGGGCGGGATCAGCACTGCAGGCTGGGGTTCTAATCCCGGCCCCTGCGCTCTGCCTAAGCAGGTGCTTTAGTCCGCTGAGCTATAGGTCGGCCTTATACATTTTATTCTTAAACATTTTCATTCTCTTTGGTCTTATATTTATTGAGTTGTATTTCTTTTTTAATGAGAATAAAACATAGTAAAAAAAAAACTTTCAAAGCATTGAGGGCTACAGAAGGTGAAGATTAAGGGTAAGAAGTAACAAGAGGTGACTTTGGCATATTTCTTTCTTATATATATAAAGAAGCTGAGAAGCTAAGCAGAATTTAGGCAGTCTTAGGGGATTAGGAAGCAAAATAGGAAACTTTGAACTTTCAGGAATAGACGCCTGGTAAATCATAGGGTTTCAGTTGATATCCAGACAAAGATTACAGTTGCACTATATCTATCTACCTATATACATGTATCTATGTATATATGTAGATATATATGATATAGATAGAGA
>NW_004524798.1:2707891-2712263 GCF_000260255.1 Octodon degus | reverse complement strand
GTGAGCTCCCTTTGCTAGCTGCCTGCTCTACGTAAAATGAAGCCCCTCTTGCAGAGAAGAGTGTCAATCAGAAACTCAAATTCTTTCTACAGCTACTTCCTGAATCAACTGGCATTCACTAAAATCTTACCAGGCCTACAAGATGACTAGTTATGATAATTAAAAGTAAGAATAGATATAGATAAGGGTACCGGATCTGTAAGTGATTCACATGTCAAATATACATGATGTTCACATGATTTAAAACTGTATGTCTAAAATAGCTCATGATAAGACTGAAGATTTTGGCTGTCAGCTAGAATCTACTAAGAAAGTAAGTACATTTCATGGAAATAAAAAACAAAAGAGAGGTAATCACAATAACTGGCAATAACACAAGTGAAGAGAGAGTTTAAGAGCGAAAGACATGTGACTTGGAAATAGACAGGCAGAGTCACGGAAAGAAAAGAAACAAGCTAAGAATTTCCAAGTGATGATGCAAAATGAGAAAGTCTAATTTAATACCTCACTGAAATCCTATCAGAATTTGAAGAAAAACATGACAGAATCATTATTTAAGACAGTGGATGAAAAACTTCTAAAACTGTCAAGGATTTCAAGTAAGAGATTTGAGAAATGTCAAAAGGCACCAAATAGAAAAACAAAATACAAAGAAACTATATTTAAATTCATCATCTTAGTTTGAAAAGTGAAAAGTATTTAAATAATCAAAGGAAACAAGACAGTACGGCTCTATGGAAACAACACTAACACTAACACCCATCTTAGTGAAATGCAAGAGCCAGAAGAAAATCAAATGATATTCTCAAACCAACAAAAGAATGAACCCTGCTTGTCTATAATTATGTGACCAGAAGAAATTCTTAAAATATGTTGGATCGATTTTTTTTTCAGAAAACACAAACTGAGGAAACTTTTCACCAGCAGACCATAGCATACAGGAAGCAAAGTCATAGTGGGGAAAAAAGAAAACTGAGAAAATAATCAAGAACAGCGGAAAGACTAAATTTGTGTTCAAGCTAAATTAATTTTTCTTGGTACCAGAAATTGAACTCAAGATCTTGCTCTTGCCAGGCAAGTGCTGTGCTGCTGGACAACAGTCCCATGTTAAATTAATATTGATGGCATGGAAAACAACAATGATGCCATATCAGGTTCAAAATATGTGTATAATTCAGATAAAACTAGTGCAAAAGACATTAAGCCTTAAGAAATCTAGGATTTTATAGTTTTGAAAAATAACAAAAATTTATGTCTTAATGTTAAAACTTCATGTTCAAATTTCAAGAACTATACACTAAAAGGTTTTCAAAAGTATATAGAATTAAAAAGCTAATAAAAATGAATGTGGAATATTTTTAATTAATTAAGTAATTTGTACAGGATCTCACGAGGTAGCTCAGACTCATGTTGATCCTCCTGTCTCAGCCTCACCAGTGCTGGGATTACAGGTGTGTGCCACCACTCCTGGTTTCTGTGGCCGGCATGGCATACGGTACTGGGGATTGAACCTGTGTCCTTGCACTTGCCAGGCAGGCACTTAGAGTGCTGCTCTATCTCCCCAGTCTGAAAACAGAATTTTTTTAAAAGCATATTTGATTAATGTAAAGGAAGCTAGAGAGGAGGAAAAAAATGCAGAGATTAATTTAAATCCGAATGTTCATGGACTGAATACTCGAACTAATAGATTAAAGTTTGTGTACTAAAAAACCAAACTGCGGGCTGTTTTCAAGATGCATAATTTAAATGTAAAATGGTCTAAAATGGAAGTCTGAAGGAAGATTCTGGGTCTGTAGTAATGTCACCTAAAATAGATTTTAAGCTAAATCAGTAGATAGTTTTTAAAAACTCATAGTCCTTAAAGGGTTTAACCAAGTTGGAGGACAGTACAATGATAAGTCTGTATGTGGCAATGTTATCATTTCACAATTCGTAAACCAAACATTGGTAGAATCAGGATGAGAAGGAGAACCCACAGTGTGAGGCTTTAACATACATCTGTGAGTAAGAGATGAACGCCAAGCAAGCAAATTAATTAAGTAATTTATTTATTTTATTTTTTAATGTGTCTGGTCCAGGGTCTCACTACGTAGCTCCCACTTGTGATCCTCCGGTTTCCAACCTCTCCGGTGCTGGGATTACAGGCGTTCACCACCATACCTGGACTTGTTGGTCCCCTCAGCACACCTAGGGACAGGGCTGACGTGGCATGTGGTGCCAGGGATCGAAGCCCAGCCGCAGTGCTTGCCTAAGCAGGCGCTTTAGTCTGCTGAGCTACCCCGCTGGCCCAACAAATTTAGTAACTGTACAAATCTATACAGTAAGAAATTGTATTTTCTAGGATCATATTTATTTCTTTTTACATTGCTGGCACTGGATCCTCATATTGTACATATTCAATGTTTTGGAAGAAAATTGTTTAGCTTTTCTTTTGAGATAGTATATGAGAACTATATGAGTTGCTTTTGTTTTTGTGTGTACTTTAGTGAGTATACGATTTTATTTTTTAATATTTCTTTAATTTATCTTTTTTTCCATAATTTTATTGAGAAACAAATAGCAATGAGACAGTTTCAAATCAAATTGGTAGGACAGTTTCAATAATTAACACGCTGCATACATTCTTCCTAGTGGTTAATTGCTGTAAAGATGCAAATATGATATCCTGTTTACAAACACCATTAGAACAAATCATTCTATTCATTAAGAGAATGTAACTGTATATCTATCCCAACCACTTTGAATACACAGATACAAAATTAACATTCATCTGTATCCCCTTTTTTTTGTTAAGTTCTGTTATTTGAATATTATAGGTGTGTAAACTCAGCAAAATATTCTAAAAGATTCCAGTAGCCCATAATAGTATTGGTCTTCCACTTGACTGGCAATGTCAGAAATTGTTGACCCGAGTCCCCTACAGCTCAACATAACACCATGGTTTTACTTCTTATGCTTCGTTTTTATACTTTTCTGCTGGATGGTTAAGACCAAGGTAAAGCAGGACCTCTGCAACAAGAGTTGTAGCTTTTGGGTCTGATAAGGTCAGTGAAATCCCCTCAGGATTTATCCTGAGATCCTGTACCTCAGATTGTAGAACCTTTGTCAGTGTACGATTTTAGACATCTCTTTGGTCCCTTTTGAGTGAGACTGGTACATCTTACAGAATGAAAATACTTTTATTCTCTTGAGTGAAAAGAAATAGATTAATGTGTGTCTAATGGATAGATCCCCTTACCCTTCAAGAAAGACAAATAAGTTGCTAAATGCTCGGACACTTTTCAAAAGGGCCATTAAGTTCTTTAAAATCAACTTCTGAGTTCCATTAATCGAAAATAGAGAACGTGAGAACTGCTGCAGTCAAAAAGCAAGCAAGGAGAGAATGTCAGGAATCGGTACACCATGCTGAGGAACGAAGCTTTAGAAAGAAGGCCAGGCTGGCTAACCAGGAGGAAGACTGCAGGAGGGTGTGTGCTGGAGCTACTGATTCACCCTGCTCACAGGACTTTCCTCTGTACATGTCCTCTCAACTCCAACTTCAGTATTTCACACGGAATTTAAATTCATCTGTGGGAAAGGTGTTTACATTATGGAAATTGTTAATACTATGAGATTGATTTCAGGGGGAACTGGTTGTTAAACATCTACCACTACATCACTGCTGGAGAACTTTCCACTGAACGCCCAGGACCTATACAGAAACAGGAAAAGGACTCTAGCTAATTGTCACTTAATTGTTTGTCAGATGTCTTGGTTACTTTTCACTCATTGCTGGAACACAATACCCCACACCCAAAATTAAGGAAAGAAAAGTTCATTTAGCTCACAGTTTGTGGAGGTTTCAGCCCATACTCAGCTGCCTTCAAGGCAGGGTGGCACATGGCAGAGGGCAGCAGTTCATGGCAGTGGCAGACAGCAAAATAGCAAAATGGCAGGAACAATAGTAGCAGCAGCAGCAGCAGCAGCAGCAGAGACAGAGAGCAAGTATCTCTCCCTTCCTTATCCTGCATCCAGGCTATCTGCCCAGGGAGGATGTAGAACACACACCCATAATCCCAGCAGGAGTTATAGCCATAATCCCAGCAATTAATCATAAACTGTTGAAGCCTGCCCCAGTAACTATAGGGTGCTTGGAGGGTACACGTAGACACAAACCATACCACCAGAGAATGTTGCCTTTTGGAGACATAATCTGTTGGTGAACCTTGCCTTGCATTGGATTTTAGCCACTATTTATTCAGTTATCTCACAGCTGCTGAGCATCACTCACTATTCCTGTCTCCAGAGAAAATGTGCATCGATTATCCTCTTCTGCAAAAGATGAGAGGAGAACAGAGGAGAGGAGAGTGGAGGGGAGGAGAGGAGAGGGGAG
>NW_004524798.1:2699203-2704208 GCF_000260255.1 Octodon degus | reverse complement strand
GTTTTTTTTTGAAGATAGCAATTAATTTGTAGAATTTTCACCTTGGCTAACCCTGTATGCTGATACCTGCGATCTGAGCAACTACATTGGGGAGAACAATGTGTGGCACAAAACCCATAGTTGAATACCTCTCATCTTGGTCCTCTAAATGTATACCATTTCTAATGTCTTATCAATGATTATACTCTCTTTAAAATAAATTAAAACAAAAAAGACAAGGATGAAATAAAGGTTAAAGGAAAAATTAGAAGCTTGAGGGAAGAGCAGTCAACAACCTGGGATTTTTACCAGTTGCACTTTCCTTTTACTTCTACACATGACTAGCGTATATTAAATCTTTGTTAGTGGATAATTCCTGGCCCAAGTAATTATCAAGGGTGCTTCTGTGTGGTAAGTAATGTGTGTGTGTGTCAGGAGATGCATAGTTCTTTTTTTTTTTTTTAAAGCCATGCTTTTACCAGCCTTGTTTCATGTGAACGCCCACATGGTCCTAGCTGGTTCCATCAGTGCTCCCCAGATGCAGGCTCAGCTCCTCCTGAGCTGTTCCTTATAGAATGGATAACGCAACATGACCCCCATTCTAGGATGGCATTTCTGTAAGTCCATCGTCCAGAACAAAGATGCAATCCAGGGATGCCTAAAGGGTTCCCACACTAATTGCTGCCAACAAGGTCTTCAATCTACCGGTCATATTGAAGACCAAAATAATAATGTCTAGATTGTAGTTTCTTTTTTAAAAAAAATTTGTTTTGTACCTTGTCCCTCTACATTCACATCGTCTATGGAACAGAACTGAAGCTTTGATGACCTCTCCTTCATCCAACCAATTAGTTTAGGTAGTATACTAGTCCTTTTGCTGGAAATCTTTACCCTAGTTTACTGATTACAGATCTGCAACCTTTTGCTGAGAGAAAGATCTTGGTGTGTGCGCACACCCACTTGTTAGATTGGTGGCTGCCCACCAGTCTAATGCTAATCTCTACCTACTTCATGTAGCTGGTTGGTAGCTCCATCTTCAACACCAGTGTGGAGACTGAAGTAGCCCCATGGACAGTGAGTATGACCTGACCTGCAGGACCTTGAGTTTCTGTTTGTCTTCTGTCAGTGCATGCATCTCCAGCTAACCCTCCCACCATTCTCAGCCCACCTGATAGTAGTGTTGGCCACAGTGCAAAGTTTCCTAATCCCATACCTCTGTCATTGGAGCCACTTTATTACAGAAGGGAGGCTTTCAGTTGTCAACATTTGTTAGGCCTGTTACATGCTGTCTAACATCCCGTCATAGGCAGACTGGGCCTTCATAGTCACCTCGGTTTTTGGAGGTGACAGAGGCTTTCAAGTGGGGAGTAGTCTAGAAGTTCTCTGGAACGTATTGCAGTCTCCTGTGTACTCTTTCTTGTCACACTCTAAGACCAGACACTTTGGCTTCCCCAGAGTGCAGCCTAGACTTCATAATTTCCAGTTCTTTTCAATGTTGATGCGTTTTTCTTTCATCTCTGTTCTAATGGTGCCTTTAAAAAATTCAACATGGAGAGTAAAATTGAATTTTGGAGTGGAAATGAGAGATCTGGAAGAGGAGATAGAAGTAAAGTTAAGCAGAAACTTGTTGAGAAAACCAAGTGATTTAAGGCCAGTCAGCTTATTCTCACCAGGTGCATAGATTATATTTTAATATCTTTTTTTTCTTGTTTAAGAAAAATAAAAATGGATCCAAGTTCTTGAGTCCCTTTCCAGTACAGAAGGTCCTAGGTGCTTGACCTTTTCATCCACGTCCAGGGCAGAGTAGAAGTCTGTTAATTAGAGCTCTGAAAGCCCAGTAAGAAGTATGTTTCTTAGTAGCTTGAGAAATTGCCCATTTCCTGCCTTTTAAAACCCTGCAAGTCTCTCAAGGCAACTTTAAAATAACAATTGAGACAAACCCAAGGAGTTTCTTTGTGTGTTTCTGTGCTGAATGATGATGTTCTTGAAATTGAGAAGCAAAAGGAAAACAAAGGAGAAATGGTTTGATGTTGATCCAAAAAAAAAAAAAAGTAAGTGTTAGATGTTACTGCCATCTAGTGCTGATTTCACACCTGAGAGAGTCGTGTCTTTAACACAAAAGAAGCGGCAGCCTCACAAGTTTGGAAATATGAGTGACATCTGTGGGAACTTGGGCTACCAGAGAAAGGTACTCCAGCGAAAAGCACCACTCTTTACATATGTGAGGGCCATGCTTAGCTGCTATAATAATCATTTTAAAAAGCTCTGTTGGAACGATGGACTAGGTATCTCTCATATTCAAAGAGAATAAGTGATAGCCTATCTCTCCATGGTGTCTGTCTCATCAACTTTATCTCTGACTATCACTTAACAGAGCTGTCATTCAAGCACATCGGTCCTCATCCTCACTGAGCCCACAGGATAAGTGGAGGGGACGACAAAGAGGGAGGAAGGAGAATAAGAACTGTATGTTTCAGGACGGAATAGGCTGTCTGCAGCGGATCAGGAGCTTCATAGTCACGGTTGCCTTCATACAGCCTCACAAAGTGGGATCATCCAAGTGTGAAAGAGGACACTTAGGGTCAGAATTGGCCATGGACAACACAGTTAACTGTCACGGTGAAGAAGGAGTTCAAGCCCCATGTTTCTACTCTCATAAGCAAGGGAGTATTTAGTGGCCTGGTAAGCACATAATATACTGTTGGGAGGAGGCGCTGAGCGAGTGTGAGAGTGGCAATTGCTTTGCTGGCTAGAAGGAGCTAAGTTCAAGGACCTCCTCCTGAGCCCTCCATGGTTCACGTAGAAGTGCAGTGGAAGCGCAAGTGTCATTGAGTGCCGGTGCTGATAATGACTCTGAGGCACAAATCCCATATTCCCCTGCTTTCCCATCTGAAGACCCTCAATGCTTCAAGAGGGTGTCCATCTCTAAAAAGACAAAGAAGAAAAAAAGAAGATCTCAGCAGAGCATCCTCTTTGGATAGAAAGGAAAGAACACCGAATGAGGTGGACAGAATAGGGAATGGACTTCTTGTACCTTGAAATTTGGACTGGTATCAGACAGCCAAAGATGATACAGATAAACTCATTTCATTTTCTTCTTTTGCGACAAAAAGGCTTTCTGACTGCCTTTGCAGTTAGATGGCCAATAAAAGGTTAGCCAGGTTCAGACCAATGGAAATGACTTAAGTTATTCCAGTCTTGGCCTCCAGCTTCCTGCAAGATCTTACATGCTTCTTGTTTAACATAATGGTTATATGTGAAGCATTCAGAGGGTCCCCGTGTGGTCTTAGAGGGTGGAATCAAATCTGGAGCTTTGAGGGACACTTGGAGCAGAGATTCTCTCCTCCTCAGGACACAATAGTCTTCACTGGATTGGGCTGTGAGCAAGAAAAAAGTCACCGAGACGTTTTGGGATTGTTCGCTGTATCACTAAATGTATTTGGTACTTGCTATAGAACAGTGGATAAGAAGGACCCCTTGTGGAAGATTGCAGAAATTGGCCAAAAGTATTCACTGATCCTGGTATCCAGACATTTGATGATTTGACTTTGTATTTTCTCTTTCCAAAGAGGCAAAGTCTATTTCCCTACACTTTGACTCTCAGCTCTTGTGATTTCTTGAAGCAAACATAGTGAAATAGTAACCGTACAGTATGTCAGGTTTGCAATCTAGATCCCTAGAGACTTTGGTGCTTCTGTCACTGCCTTAGAACCTTGCCCACACATATGGCAAGTTTTGGTCTAATGAATGAAGAGAGAAATGTGGCCAAGTCATTCTGGCCAGTACTGCATGGGTGAATGAGGCCATCCTTGTTCCATGCTCATCTGACCTTCACTTCACGCACCAACTAACCATAGAAACATGAATAACCTCAGATAAATTCAAGTAAGCATGGACCACAGCGGCAAAACTGCCCAGATGGTGGCAACATGTCTATTTAATACTTATTGTTTTAAACTATGGGATTTTGGGTCAATTTCTTATGCAGCCGTGGATAACTGATGCATCTCTATTTTAAAGAGAATACTAGACATGCTGTAGTAGGACTTACTAAGGAAGTGGCAGAAAGCCATTGATCAACCCAATCTTCCATTCAGAAGGTTGCTTCAGTGAAGGAGGCTCCATTTGGATCTAGAGTTAAAGATTTTCAGGGAGCCTTCAGGGTTCTTAATAAGAATTGATTCTGTCTCTCTGGATGAAGAGTAAGGATTTTTCTACCCACAGCACAAGCTGATTAAGAGGATGCTTTGAGAAAAATGCTAGCAGAAATTGGTGGAAATGGGAAAGAGTATGAAGAAGTAAGGTTCGGCATATTGTTTATGGATAGAGTTGCCAACATACAGAGCCCCTTCATTACTCCCAGCAGAGCTAAGCCGAACAGGAAATAAGCTGGATTTCATGCTGAGGAATTGGAGGATATACATGAATATAGTGCCTGGTTCCTTCTTCTCACTTGTAAAATTTTGAAGGTAGAAAAACTTCTGGAGTATTTTATGATGTCAGCCAAAGGGAAAATGATTAGCTTGCTAGTCTCTTGTACAACTGACTAGAGAAGAGAGCTGAGGTGCCATGAGAGAAGGAAAGAAGCAGCTGGACTTGTCTCCCCTGCTAGTACAGCATCTGTATTAGTTTCCCGGGGCTGCTGTACTAAAGTATCACAAAGTTAGCATCTTAAAAGAATGGAAATACATTCTGTCATAGTTGTAGAGGTCAGAGGTCTGAAATGAAAGGTTCACCAGCTCTAGGCTCCGCCAAAGACCTCTCAAGGGAATCTCTGCTCACCTCCTCCAGGGGTCCCTGGCTGTGGCAGCTCCCCTCCATGCTCTGGAATTATCACCACGTGGCAACCTCTCCTGTGTGTGTCTGTTTCCACATTTTCTTCTTCTTATAAGAACACCAGGTAATCTTACTTGATTATATCTAGAAAGAATCTATTTCCTGATGAAGTCACACCACAGGCCCAGAAGAAAAGATGTCAATGAATCATTTCTAGGGGATACAATACAGCCCAAGACAGAGTTGAATG
>NW_004524798.1:2686985-2699103 GCF_000260255.1 Octodon degus | reverse complement strand
ATAGAGACTCCTCTATGAAGACTACTCCCATTATACTGGAGAATTGTTTCAGGTGTTGTGTCAACTTCTGTCACAACAAAAGCAGAGAAGGTTGGAGTAGGAAGTCTCATGCAGAAACTCTGAGACTGCACAGGAACATGTTAGCATGTTGGATATTGGATAGAGTTGTGGGGTATGGGTATCCTGATTAGAATGTTTGCATAAATATTGATGTATGATAGTTCTTTCCATTCTTCCATTTCAGATAGTTTATGTGACAGGAACAGGTGGTCAATTTCATCACTAAAATGAAGTTTGTGGAAACAACTTTGTAGTTGTTCGTAAATGAATGTCATGATTCAGATGTACTTGGTACACTTTTACCTACACTGGAAATATAATTTATATGGCTGTATAAAATCTTAAAGCCAGAACGTTGGATTTCTATGAGAGGAACAGTATCTGGGTTTGTTGCAGTCCCTTCCTGATTTCCAGAAATCTCCTTTGATGTGAGAAGTAAGGCCATAATGAAGTCTGCAAACACTAGCTGCTATTGATAGTCTAATCCTAAATCAATGACAAGGTTGGTGGGTCGTGGTGTGTTCTTTACCCTTAACATGACAGATACTTGGGAACCACTAGCAGTTAGCTGTGTTCATTAAGGCTGAGGTCTCAAAAATGTTTATCAAGCTAGTACAACACACAGATTCTTATCAGCAAAAGCCAGTCATCAGTGTTCTGCAGTGCCTTAGACCATGTTTCCTTCTTACCTAGGGGTTTGCAAGACTGGCAAAAAATTATATATACATTCACTCTCTATTCCTCTGTATTATCTCCTTTGGACCCAAATCCTTCTGGGTTTTCTCTTTATTCATAGGTTTACATGATCCTTGCCTTGTAAAGAACAGTAATTCTCTGACTGATACCCTACTCTTTTTGGCAGAATGCACTGTAGGATATTTGACCAATATTCTTTCCAGGCAGGTACGTAGGCTGCTGAGCTATCTCCCTAGACCTTGATCAGTCTTCTTGCTAAAGCTTCTGTATGATATTACTGATGAATTAGGTAATGGATACATAGTTGTTCTTTGTGCATGCAAGTATGGCCGGCAAAGATTGATAAACATGATTTTATTCTTCATTTTAAATCATATGTCAACATTCTTAGGGTTCTCTAGGGTAATAAAAATTGAGAAAACTGTGAGATGCATAGTATTTGTCTTGAATTCAACTTACTTCATTTGAAGGTTACAGTTGAGGTTTTTCTTGATAAAATCATTCATAAAACTGAATGATTTTAAGTGTTTCTGTTTTTTCTTTGTTTGATGCAAAGCACTTTTACAGCATTATCTTTTCTTTCTTCATGTATTTGGTGCAAGGTCTCACTGTGCAGCGTGGACTCATAGTGATCCTCCTGTTTTCAGCCTCCCCAGGTCTGGGTTTACAGGAATGCACCACCATACCCAGTCTCTTTGCCTGGCTCAGCATGCCTAAGGATAGGGCCGGCATAGCATGTGGTGCCGGGGATCAAACCCCAGGTCCTGTGCTTGCCTAATCCGGCACCTAGCCCACTGAGCTATATTGCTGGTCCACAACGTTATCTTATAGTCTCCCAAAAGTTGTATAAATAGATATGAGTGGTAGTCATTAATTGGTGTTGGTGACAGTCATGGCTTAATAGTGACTATAATTTATTAAGTACTTCCTATGTTTTAAGTCTTAGGATAGCTTCTTTATACATACATATCATTTAATCCCCCCCACAGCTTTATGAGGTGGGTAACAAAAATTTAACACTATGGAGTGATTTTCCAAGGCCACATAGCGCATAAGTATTAGAAAGATTTGGAACTCACATCTTATGCCTTTTGGTCCAGGTCTGAGGCATATAAGGCCCTTCCTGCTAAAATAGTTGATATACCTCTTTTTGTCCAAAGCTCTCAGAAACATTCACTAGACCTTAATCCTGCCATGACTAATTGGCAATAAAATATCCTAAGAAAGATGTCTAAGAAATGAGAAAAGTGAAGAAGAGCCTTGGGTGGTCAGTCCTAAAATGATCCTATATTCTGGTTTCCTCCAAGAGAGTGAAGACATTCCCCTCTTCGCTGCTGGTACATTTTATGAACAGTTTCCAAGAGGTCAACTAAGAATAATGGGAGTGAGCCAATTCATATTGGGCAGCTACTTCAACACTTTGGTACCTGGTAAGGCAGCAGTGTCCAAGATGCAGCTAAGAAATGCACCATGAGCAAGAAACCAAGCCAACCCTGACACCTGCATCATTACCCCTCTCCAACGTTGGGGTGAAAAAAAGATTTTTGGCAAAAGAATACAAAATAACACACTGCTTTCCTTCTTCTCTGTCTCCAAATGAGAAAAACGGTTCCAACATAAAATAATATTTAGAATTTTCTCATAATCTTCAAAATAGTGGTTGTCTTCATTTTCTCTCCTCATCCTTCCAAAAAACAAACAAACAAACAAAAAATCCCAAATAACTTTGTATAAACTGAGATAGAGTTCATTCTTATGTTTTCTTTATTTGAAAAAGTTCTGGGTGCATAGCTTTGTTTCTGTTATTGCTCTGCACAATGACAACCCTTGGAGTAGGCAAAATTAGTAAAAATTAGTAACATCACATCTATTGTGCAAAATGAGAAGGATGCTTAGGACATTTCGGAGCACAGCAACACGTCTCTGTTAGTAAACTGTGAAGCCAGAGTAGAGCCCAACACTTCTGACTCGCTAATGTTTCTCAGTGTCAGAGCACTCTTGCAGTACTTTTGTCTTGCTTTTATTACTGTTTTTGCTATGTGTTTTCCCAATGAATAGCATATATATATATATATATATATATATATATATATCTTCATAGAAACACTAACGGCAAGGCAAAGCAAAAAATACAGTGCCATTAACTAGAAATTTATCTCCTAGCCAGTAAATAGATACGCGAAATTACCTCTAATAGGAAGCAAAGACTTGCATTAGGTGCTGGGAAGATTGAATGAACCAATGAGAAAACTGGCAGAGGTGTAGGAAGGCTGCGCAGAGTACGTGAATAGCCAGCCACTTACAATCTGGAGTCATGGTTTGCCTGTATGCTTTGGTCATAGTAGTAAGCATCTCCTTAGAATACTTTACTCCTGCTCCTGAGACTTCGAGAGCTCCCTGAGGGTGTTTGAGAAAGGGATTCTGAGAGTATCAACTTGTTAAGATGTTTCTCCAAGAGTCCACGAGGGGGGCTAGCTCAGCGATGTAAAGCTCCTGCTTAGGCAAGCTTAGGCAAAGGGCAGGACCCTGGTTCATCCCATGACCACATGCTGTGCCAGTCCCGCCCCTAAGGTGGGCTGAGCTGGCTGCACACAAAAAAAAGTCCACTAAGGGAACTATCATTGTGGAAATCGGGATTAACACTAAAAGATTGTGCCACATGGTCAGTTAACAGGACAAACAAACAGTAACTAGGTCATGAACATTAGTGCCCAAGTGGTTGGGAGGATGCAAACAAGGATCCGTGGACAGAACAGGTGACATTAGGTAGTTTAAGCAAAGTCTGAAAATCTTGGATTTCTCTTTCTTTTTTTTTTTTTTTTTTTTGGAGTTATAGCCAAACTGCCAGAGTTTAATAAAGATAATAGGAAAGCTTTACAGTTTTTGCCGAGCTATTCACCACCCACAAAATTCCCTTTTTCTCCTCTCATCCTCTGCTTTTACTTCTAAGTTTCCTGCAAGGACTTTCTCTAATATATATTTTCTGCATAGACTTGTTCCCAGCCACCCAGACATCACGATTGTTCTCAGTTCTTATATATTTCAAACAGTTGTGTCATCATGTCCTTTGTCACACAGTTTTTTCTCCCCCCACAAAATATAAACTTATTAGAGCAGAGGTGAAAACATGATGCCTTTTGAAAGTCCCAAAGGCCTTAACACATGAATTATTATTGTTATAGCAAACACATGGCCATCATTTACGAAGTATCGTGTTCTGTTCCAAGCACTTTTTACACATTATCTCATTTAATCCTGACACCAACCTACATGGTATTTCCTACTATTATCCTATTTTACAAAAGGAAAACTTGACTTAGCTTTAAGTGATATCCCCAAGGTGTCTGTTCAAACCACTCAGATACTGACCTTTGAAATCTCCCCAGACCCAGAACAATTTCTCATTGGCACCATTGCCTTGTTCAGTCGCCAGAGAGGTAGATGTTGACATATAATCAGAATACAGCACCTGGCTCGGGAGAGTTGCTTGTCTGATGATTCACACTTTTAACTAAAAACAATAAAACCCTTGGCTGGACAGATTCACTTCCCCAGTCCAGCTGGGATGTGGTCACTGTGCTTCCAAAAGCCACTTGGGTGACATTCCAGCTTGAATAAGCGTAATTTGCACATTCAGTTGTCAAAGTTCTGCACGGAGGTCTTGTGATCACAGTCCTTCTCAGGCATCTGCCAAAAGCTTGCTAATGCTTTGGCTCTCTGTCCTGCTGCTCTTTGCTGGAAGCAGCCCAGGGCAGGGTGGGATGCCATCTTTAGTTGCAAACTTGAGATAAAAAAGGACAAAGTAGGTGAATTATGCAAACCAAAATCTTGATTCGGCCATTATTTACTGAATGTTTACCGTGAGTCAAACAAGTTTCCTGTATCTTATGCCAATGGATCTTCCTAGTTGCCCGTGTGGTGAGTGTTCCTTTATTTTACAGATGTGGTAGTAGATTCAGATGTGCCAAGTCACCTTGGTCATCAAGTCAAAGGTCATCAAGTCAAAAGTTATCAAGCTCACTTTGATGTGGATAAAGTAAAGAAGGGAGGGGTGTATAATAAAGACAATCATGGTAATAATTATGAGTGTCATTAGTAACCTTTACTAACTTCTCACTGTGGACTAGGCATGTAGGAACATTTTGCAAGTGTCAGTCCACCTCACCTTCACAACAGCCACAAGACATAGACATTAGTATTTCCTCTTGTTACACAGAAGATAGGTAATGTTTAGAGGTGGTGAAAGTATTTGTTCAAGCTAGCAAGCTTTAAGCCGAGCTTTTGTTATCACCACAGTGTGCTACAGTAGTTCTATACAAACACACAATGTGTGAGTGCTGGGTTGGGATCTTCCCCCTACCTAGGCCTTGAGAGGTTTCACCACAACAAAGTGTGAGGTCAACACGTGGAACACAGCCAGTAGCACTCATTCAGCCAAAGCTGCCATTCTAGACTTTGACCTCTCAACTTTGACCCTTAGGAGGCTGACTTAAGAAAATTATAGGCTGATTCTCAGGCGGGTGATGGGGTTATTAAGAAGCAGCCTGATCTGCAGTCAAGATACCTAGATTAAAGTCATTAATGTCACTTAGTCCTTCCCATTCCTTCTCATGGGAAGCAAATTGCATAGGAAATTCAGATGCCTTGCCAAGCCTTCGGGAACTCACAAGCCTATTACTGAGATCTGAACAGTGCCCTACCAATAGAAAGAAAGTTTTCAGTCTCCTCTTCTGGATGAGAAGAAATGATACAGCCATCTGCAGCCATGAATGGGGGTGGGCAGCCACAGTGGAGGGGATTCTGCCCAGGGCTGGACCTAGATCCTCACTTCTCAGAGGATGGGGTTAGATTTTTTACATGGCAAGAATGAAAGGGAGAAAGGGAAGGGATGGCCAAAATTATTAATTAATTAATGTTATAGAATTAATTTTACATCTAGTTATTAACACAAAATTAAAAATGATCAGGCTTGTTTTATGATTTTATTACACTATATTCCTTTTCACTTCCATTAAAAATATGTTATTTAAGCAATAAATAACAACATTGAAAGACCTATAACAGAAAACATACATGTACTACTTTTGGTTTTTAATGATGCTTGCTAATCTTTGCTCATGTATCGCTCCTTTGTATGTAACCATAATCACAGAATAGAGTTTTCCAATTCATTTTTTCTCAAAAATATGCCTATTGGAAGATAATGCAATGAGATTGCTAAGCTTGTTGCCTCTTTCCCGTCTTTTTTACACTGACACTCTGAGATTTTCATCTCAATTCTAGAATGGAAAATGATTCTAGAGATTGAACAAAATCTGAAATTCAGGGCAACACAAACTTTCTGCTCTGTCATGTTTATGTCTCCATTAACAATAAAATAGCCATACGTAGGAGGAGATATAGAAAGAACAGCAGAAAGGTTGAAATTGTTCATTAAAGTGAATTGCTCTTCAAGTCAGGAAAATTGAGGGTGAAGAAATGCACTAACAAGCTGACAAATGGCTCTGTTCTCTGAGGCTTGGCCAATGTCCAGGGGCAGCCACCTCAGGTTGAGTCCACAGCTATGTCAAGCTAGGTGAAGTGTGTGTGTGTGTGTGTGTGTGTGTGTGGTGTTTGTGTGTGAACTGCCTCATACCCCTTTGAATCTGTTTAGTCACTAACACAGGAAATTGGTCTGTGCCACTAGGGCAGCAGCATCATTGCCTTTCATGGGAGGTCAGGGGTTCACGTGTCACAGCAGAAGCTTGGCAGCTTCCCAAAGCCAGTGCTTGCATTGTCCTGGAAGGTGGCTGGTGGCGTGCACCTAAAAAGGCACTCTTTCTCATCCCCATAATCAATTATAGATCATTTTCATTTTTTTCCAAGGTAAGTGCCTTCCTTTTTTAGCCAACACTCTCTCCAATAACCCTATCCTTCCAGCACTAGGAAACCATGAATCTACTTTCTGTGTCTATGAATTTGCTTATTGAAGAATCTCTCATATGGAATCGAAGCTGTTTTAAACATCCTATTATTCTTCCATAGTGCCCAGCAGAGGACCTTATAGTTAGTAGGTCCCAAATTGTTACTTCTGTTAGGTATATTAAGACACTATTTTTTAGGATTAGGATGGCCTATGAGTGGGAAAATGGGTAGTCTTTGGTGGAAGCCCTTAGATTCCAATATCCAGAGTGTGCTAAAGGTCTAGATAAGAATGGAAGGACAGCCTGTGACTCCTGGCTTTCCTAGATCAGCTCCCACAGACATGACCCCAGAGCCCCTTAGACTGTTCAGTGACATAAGTCGGATGCCATAAGCTCAACAACTCAGAAGCCAATGCCTCAGAAGGCTCGAGTTCTCGCATGAGTTGGCACATCACACTGCGTGTTAACAGGCAATAACACTAAAATGCACTAAAGACCATGTAATTTATTCCTAACATGCTGTTATTCTTTCCAAAACATTAGTTTTGGAGGAGAATGTTTGCTAAATGTTGTCTTTATTTCCAAAGTTTGGGGTAAAGATCATATGCACCCAATGCCTTCGAGATAATTGGCCACTTTACAGTTTCAACCTCAAATGAACTCCCCCGTCTGAATGAATTTCCTGGTAAAAGATCCCATTCTAATAGAATGTGAAAGCTCCAAGAAGGATGGAGCTCACTGATCCCAGTATGGTCTGCTAGATAAATGACTAGGAGTCGTATTTCTTAAAACCACATTTTGTAGACAGAGTTAACAGAAAGCCCAGAAGAAAAAATATCCAGTGGTTCAACATTCAAACTTAAATGAAGTAACATGTGCGCCTTCAGCCCAACTGGTGCCAGGGCTTGGAGGGAAATTGGCAAGGATTAGTACCAGGAGCCTTTTGGGGGCTATTGGGCACTGCCATTCCAGGTCTGACCTCACAGCCTTCTCTCAGAGGAGAAAGCTGAAGTTCTGCTCTAAGTGTTACCACCAAGAGCTCACAAAGTTCCACTTCTTGCAATTGGCTTGTTTTTACTGGGCTGGCATTTGAGACCGAGGCCAAGTTATTATTTTGCCCAATAGCTAAAGAAATGAGCATCTTGCACCTGAATGTGAAGGTGGTCTCTGACCTTGACAGCAGGTCCCTTGATAGGCAGAGAACCTATGTCAGGTGACTCAAAGATTGGGGAGCTTTTGCTGAGCATTTAGAGCAAGGTCTTTGGCGTCCTTTGCATTCCCATTTTTCCTGAGTTTCCTTCATGGTGACCTGGTAACTGTGAGCTGTGTTGTTCAGTGTTAAAAAAAAAAGTAGTTTTATTTCTCTGAAGTGCAAATTTCACAGACTTGAACCCCTTAGTATAAACTTCAAATTCCCTAGAAAGGAAGGGAACAAGAAAAATACCTCCTTCCATTATTCTATTTGGGGAAAAGAGTTATTTAAGTCCTCTAGCTAGAGAGATAGTTGTCTATAAAAATCCCACCCTACAGAGGACAATTAGTTATTTAAGAAACATTGAATAGGGACCTATTATGGGCTAGGAAGTGTGCTGGATCTTAGGGCTACAGGGGAGAGCTAATGATGGGCCTCCCTGAAGTTGCTCGTGATATGTGGTAACCCATTATAGGGCTGAGGAAGTGGGAGGATGATGTAAGAGTGATGACTTTCTGGTATGAGAATGACCAGGATGTGAAGAAGCACAGTCTGGGGTAAGTCAAAAAGACTTACGTGGGGGAGCGAGTTCTCAGTTGAGTCTTGATCTAAGAATGGGAGTTGGCCACAAATTTAGAGTTGGGAATTATGTGAGAAGGGCATTTGGGTAGAGATAGAGAAACCACCATGTGAGAACAAGTAAAAATCCAGTCAGCATAAAGCGTCCTGTCCGAGTGTGCTTTTGAAAGACAAGGCTACAACAGTTGGCAAAGCTGAGGTTCATAGGGCCCTTGTATTTGGAACAAAATACATCAGTTTTTAGGTTCTCCTGCTGCTTCTAATGTGAGAACTGGGATCCCGAATTCTGTTGTAGTATTTGTGACTATATGAACGCTTTAAATGGATAGATCTGTAATGAAGTTCTGCCTCTGCAATTTATCCTGTATGGAGGCTCAGACAGATTACTTAGCTCCAGGAAGTCTCTTTTGTTCTTCTTCTGTAAAATGGGGCCAAAAAAGAACAACAGCATAAGTTTATTTTGATTATTATCAAAATCCAACACAAATTTTGCTTAGCCTAAAAAAGCGTTCATAAAATATTTGTGGAATTCAACTGGGTACAAGTGTGAAAAGGAAATTGTACTGTCTGAAAAATAGCCTTTGGCTTCCCAAATTCCAACAGCTGCCAAAGCAGCCCAGGACACCTGGAAAGAGGCAGAAAAGGATCTGAGACCAAAAGAAGGATGACAGGAAGCCATGGATCCAGAACCAGAAGACAGTAAGTCAGGGAGACAGATCAAAGTTGTGGAGGTACATCTCGTGCCAGAGCAGCAGGGACATTGCTGGGTCAGAGGGTCCCAGGAGCGAGGAGGTGGCAGATGCCTGCTCCTGGGGCACCACAGGGAGTGGATACACAGCAGCCTGCCACTTCCTCTTTCCTGATGTTATTCTGATGTCCTACTGGGCTCTGGAGAGAAATCAAAATGGGGAAAGAAAAGAGGAAAAAGGGAAAAAAAAAACAGCTGCATTTTTATGTAACAACAATAACACCCTTTATGAGAAAAACATGTAACAAACTAGGAACAGAAAGGAACTTCTTTAATTGATCAAGAGTACCCGGGCACAACCCACAGATACTATATATATAATTTTTTTTTGGTAGTACCAGGGATCAAACTCAGGACCTTGGGCTTGGCAGGCAAGCACTTATTCCACTGAGCTATCTTCCCAGCCCCCAATAACATCATATTTAATGGTGAAAGAATGAGTACTTCTCCCCAAGATCAAAATCAAAATGAAGTTGCCTCCCCTTACTACTTCCATCCAAAACTTGTACTGGAGGGCAATTAGACAAGAAAAATAAATGAAATACATGAAGATTGGAAAAGAGAAAGCAGAAATCCCTATTTGAAAATAATATAATATAAAAAGTAATATTGCAAAAGAAGAGAGGATTGAGAGGACACACAGTTGCTAATTTCAAAATTTACTACTAATGTAATCAAGATGGTGATTTTGCTGGCAGGAGGAAATGTAGATCAATGAATGGAATATAATTGAGAGCCTGTAACCCTCTTAATTGTAACCAACTGATTTTACCCTAACGGGTGTCAGGAAAATTCAAATGAAAAGGAATCAGCTTTCCCAAAAATGGTCTTGGAACAAAATGCCCATATACAAAAGAATGGAGTTGGACCCCTATCTCACACCATATACAGATGCTAACCGAAAATGCATCAAAGACCTAAATGTAAGAGCTCAAACTATAATAGTCTTAGAAGAAATAGAAAAATCTTCATGACACGACTTAAGCAACTGTTTCCTAGATATGGCATTAAAAGTATGAATGACAAAAGGAAAAAAATAGTTGAGTTGAACTTCATTAAAATTATTAACTTTTGTGCTTCAAAGTATACCATCAAGAAAATCTCTAGAAGGGGACCAACTTTTGCAAATGGCACCTGATAAGGGCTTGCCTTAGTCTGTTTTTGCTGCTATCACAACATATGACACATGAGGTTCTTTATAAATAATAAAAATGTATTCATTTTTCACAGTTCTGGAGGCTGGGAAAGTCCCAGGTCAAGGTGACAGCAGATTCAGTATCTGGCAAGAGCTGTTTTCTGCGTCTAAGAGAACACCTTGTAGAAGGGACACAAGGGTGAAGAGATGACCAGCTCCTTTGCAGATCTCTTTTAAGGTCATTAAGTTCCTTCCTCTGGGCTCCACCTTCATTCCTTAAGCACTTCCTTGAGCCCCACTCCAACCCTTAATACCATCACACTGATGACTAAGTTTCAAGATACAAATTCTGAGACGATACATTCAGACCATAGCAGGGCCTATACTAAAATGTATGAAGAACAGCTACCACAATATAAAAGATGAAAATCTAATATAAATGCAGAGAATGGAACAGACATTTGTCCAGAGAAGAAATAAAAATGACCAGTTAACACATAAAATTTACTCAATTTTCTCAAAGAAATGCAGGTTAAAACTGCACTAACACCCTCTGGGACAGCGGAGATAAAAAATATAACAGCACCTGCAGCTGCCAGAGTTTGATCCCTAGGGTGCCATGCCAGCCCCACCCCTGGGATGCACTGAGATGGCATTTGAGACTGGGTGTGATAGTGCGTGCCTATAACCCCAGCTCTTGGGAGATTGAACACAGGAGGATTACTATGAGTCCAATCTATGCAGTGAACCCCTGTAGACCCTGTAGACACTTACTAAAATACAAAGAACAACGAACAAAAACAAAAGCTGGCGAGATAGCTCAGCGGTCTAAAGTGCCTGCTTAGGCAAGCTTAAGCAAAGTGCAGGGACTATAGTTCTATCACTGGCACCACATGCCGTGCCAGCCTCGCCCCCAGGGCTGGTTGAGCCAGCCACAAAACAAACAAACAAACAAACAAGCAGCACTGAAAAACAGCAACAAGTGTTGGTGAAGATATGGGAAATTTGAAGTCCTTGTACATTGCTGAAAGGAAAGTAAAATAGTGTAGCTACTTTTGAAAAAATCTCATGGCTCCTTAAAAGATGAAATGTAGAATTAATAGGAATTCATTCTTAAGTACATATGCAAGAAAAATGAAAACACAGGTCTTCACACAAACCTGTGCATGAAGGAGCACAGCTCATTAAGTAATGGAAACAGCCTAAATTTCCAATGGCTGTTAGATAAATGAATAAAATGTGACAGATCTGTATAATTGAGTATTATGGAACAATAATAGAAATACTAAAACATACTGCAACATAGGTGAACCTTGAGAATATTATGCTGAGTAAAAGAAGTCAGTCACAAAGGACTACACAGTGTATCATAGTGTTTAGATGGAAAGTCTAGAAGAGGAAAATTCATAGAGACAAAGAGTAGATTAATGGCTACCTAGAATTGAGTGGAAAAGAGGATTGACCACTGCTAATGGACAGGAAGTTTTATTTGGAAGGTGTTGATATGTTCTGAAACTTATTGTGAGGATGGTTGTGCAACTTGGGACCACGCTAAAAACTATAGATGAATTGTAATGTTATGAGTTACACTTCAATGAACTATTATAAAATAACAATAATAACTAATGTTGTTTAAATGCTAGACATTGTACTAAGCTATATAATTTTACCTAGCACTATGAATATACCAGTAAGGTTTTATTATACTTATTTACAAAGAAAAGAATGAGTTCAGGGAGAGTAAGATACTTGCCTGAGATCACAAACAAGTAAGATGCTAAGGGCCGGGGAGATGGCTCAGTGGA
>NW_004524798.1:2677707-2678345 GCF_000260255.1 Octodon degus | reverse complement strand
TCCCTCTTCCCTCATGCCTTCCCAGGCCCTGCATGCAAGAGGTAGAAGAGATAACAAGAGAAAAATGAACTGTCCCAGGAATGATGAAGAAGAAGACACTGACGGTTCCTTCTCAGGGCCAGACACTGGAGAAAACACAGCACCACAGAGGCAAAAGGCAGACGAGAGCACGGAATACACTAGGAGATTGAGATGTCAAGCCAAACTGGACTTGCACCACATTTGCAACACTTGAATGGAAGTACAGGGTTGAACTTTGCTTAAGATGTGATCCAAAGGTAGAGAAACGAGCTTCAAAGACCAGCCAGGAGGAAAGGATAGAATGAAATGCATACACTCCCCTCATAGGTCAGATGGCTTGGAAGGAACGGTAAGAGTTCATGTTTAAACTGCATGACTAGCGGAAGACCCAATACTATTATGGACTACTGGACTCTTAGAATATTTTGCTGAGTTAACACATTTATAATATTCAAATAACAGAACTTAACAAAAAAAGGGGATACAGATGAATGGCCATTTTGTATCTGTGTATTCAAAGTGGATAGGTTAGATATATAGTTACATTCTCTTAATGAATAGAGGGATTTGTTCTAATGGTGTTTGTAAATAGGATATCATGTCTGCATCTTGTACAG
>NW_004524798.1:2673445-2674174 GCF_000260255.1 Octodon degus | reverse complement strand
GGGGAAAATGATTCTAAGGCAGATGGATTACATTTTCTGTTCGGACTCAGCAATTAAGGGAAAAGGGGGACAAAAGCCAAGTGTGCTTGGGATCTTGTCAAATTCCAAATGCTGGAAAATATTTCAGGATGTTTGACTGAGTTTGGCAGAACCATACCTTGACTGTGGTCTTCCCTTCTTGGACAAAGGCGACTGATCTTTCTACAGTGATCCAAGCCTGGAAGAAGCCACAGGCATGACTGCTCTTTTATGGGAATTGGGACACTGGCACCCTTAATCAGATGAAATTTGTTAGTGGGATTACCAACCAAATACATGGTTATAATCATAGGTGGTTGAGTAGCAGAGATAAAAATAAACTCACACAACATAACTTACACCCCAGAGGGAGGCAGAATCTCCTGTTTGCTCCTTGTGATAAAGTGCCAAGGACAGAAAGAAAATTATGTCCTTTCATAAGTGACACAAACACCTTATTCTGTGTATGCTGGAGAATTTTCAGAAACTTTTGTGGCATCCCCCTTTCTTCCTTTGGTCTTTCCATTAGGTTCTTTGGAATCAGAGCAGAATCAAATAGGATCCACAGAATCAGAGTTTTCAGCAAACCCAAGCATTCTGTGATGGATTAAGTGGAAAGAGAAGAAGGCCAATGATAAAGATGTGGCAAGACATACTGAATCTTTTCTGGCCACCCAAGAGAGGTCATGCTTTTAAATACATTTCTCTCAG
>NW_004524798.1:2657846-2665561 GCF_000260255.1 Octodon degus | reverse complement strand
AAAAATTAAAAAAAAATAAACTTCTTGACTTTGGAAAATCTTTTACCTCCTCTGCACATTAGCTATTCTTCCTGTACAGTTTGGGTGATAATTTAAAGCACACATACTTGTACCTCACACAAAGCCTCTGTGAGACTGTGTTACCAGGCACCACTACCAGGGAGGCCAGGATTCACGACTGGTATCCTGTTTTGCTGCTTCTTGATTGTATGGCATCAGACAATGCATTCAGCTTTTCCTTAACGTTAACTTCCTTGTCTCGAAACAGGGACATAAGGCAGGGGGCTAATGGGAAGGTTAAATGAGGTGTGAAATTGCTTTTTATTGTGCAAAGTGCTTTATACTTGTAAAGTATTTCAGGCATGTTTCCTATTGACTGTGTTTGCATAATAGCAAATAGGTATGGTATGTTGACTTAAGCAGAAGGGTTTATGTTACCCGAATTGCTTTTGATAATAATTTATGATCAGCAACCAGCTCTGTACATGTAAAATCCCTTGGAAAGCTTTAAATGTCCTAATGTCTGATCTCACCTTTAGAGAACCCTATTTAATTGGTCTACATTATAACCTGAGCCTCACTAAGATTTTCAAAGCTCCCAGAGATTTGACTGTGTAGGGTTGAGGACTGGTTGGGTTGAAAATCAGAGCGTAAATTTCTGCTACTGAACATGAACAGTGACAGTCAATTAACTGCATTCCAATTTTTATTGATTTGAATCTAATTCTCCATCTAGTTAGCTCTTTCTTATCCCATTTTTGTCAATTCTGATGAACTCATTTATGATTTTCAGCTTGCTACCCAAAAGGACACCTGTCACCTTAAAAATGAAACTTGGTTGAAGATTCCAAATTCTGGCAGGAAAAACCATCATTATTACAGGCCTAGAGGAGGGTTTTCTATCCACCACTGACACAATTGCTTTTAGTTTTTAATGGTCTAAGTTATCTTAACAGGGTCCAATAACACTTTAGAATAACACGCAATATTATTCAGACTAAAAGATGCAGTGCCAAATACATTCATGAGTGGTGAGCAGAAAAACATCAAGAAAAATTAATCTTTGGGGGGAAGAAGCAGGTGGAGGGTGCCATGACGAAAGAAGAGTTCTGGGAGAAGTTTCAGCAGGCCCAGGAATGTTCCTGCCTGCTCAAGGCTTGCTGCTTCAAGGCTGAGTGGGATTGCCCTGCAGGGGGAAAAAAATCAGACTTGGGAAAAGAGTCGCTGAAAGCTTGAGGTCAGCACCATTTACAAAGACAGAAGTGTTCCTAACAGCCACCTTTCTTGTGGGCTGTCAGCGCCTTCTCTTCCAGTCAGGCTTGTTGTAGGCAGGGACAGAGACTTCTTCCTTTAGCCAAAACAGGAGAAGACTTCATTCAGTCAGTTACAGAACAGGCAGAGAGAGCTGAGACCTAGTGGCTTTCTTCCTCCTCTCTGCCACAGCCCCCAAAAGAGCAAGGAGAAAATGCCTGGGTGGAATCTCCCTGCATTGAATTCATGAACCAGCTCAGTTACTGAGAAGTCCTGTAACACTCTCAGTCTGACTTGTTCCTCCAGCTCTGGGGTACAATTATCGTGGTATTTAATTGGAGGTTCAGGAGAGCTTATTAGCTTGCTTTATTATTGCATAATTCAGCAGTTCCATTTGAGCTTCCTTAAAAGCCTCTTCTTTGCTTTTATTTCCAAAGGACCATCTTCCAAGTGGTCCCTTGGCAAGGACCAGCTGGCATCAGCCAAGCGGCTACCCTCTCTGAGTATTCGCATCCCCCCCTTAGCAAAGAGAAAGCAGAACTGGGTCGGTATTTCCAAAAGCGTGTTCTCTAGAGCGCTTGTTTCTCAAGAAGCTTCATTAAGTAAATGACTCTGTGGCCTTACCGTACTCCAGGAGGGGCTCTACACAGGGCAGCCCGTGGAAGATGCATCATGTTACCTCTTTCACTATCTATTTCCACATTCCTGGAGTTCATGACCCAAACGCCTTTTGCTCTGAACTCCTTCGTCCTTGACTTGCAAAGACGGTTTAGGCCACGAGTGAGATGCTTTGCATGAGGCACAATTTTAGAAGTGAGGTGAGGAGGCAGAGATAGCCATCTGACTGGCATGGCACAGTTCCGGGGGCAGCTTCCTGGTGGCGGCTGAGCTCCCTGAGCGGGGCCACTTCTCTGCTTGTGAAAATTATTCCTGCAGGCCCAGCAGGGAGCTTGCTTTGCCAGTGTTCCAGCAATTTTAAAAGCTCCCAATTCCCTGGATCAAATCCCTTGCTGATCAAACGACAAGCGTGGTTTAGTTATCTACAGCAGAATTTGACTGATACCCTGCCTCTTGTGTTTTCTCAGCACACAAAAACCCTGTGAAAGTTCTAACGTTTCTGGCAGTAGAGAAACACTTTCCCTGACTTTCTCGCTGTAAACAGGGGAGTCTCCAACTCATGTTGACTCTTCCCTGGCTGCCTTTGAGAAAGCTCATTTTTTTCTTTATTGTCTTTGAGAGGGTAAAGAGAAGGTGAGATCTGTAGCCTTTCAACAGCTGCAAATTCCAACTCCCACTTTGTATCTAGCCTCTTTGAGATAAGTCATTCAGCTAAGAGGTCGGTGAAGACAAATGTTCACCATCTTTGTGCCATTCACATCTTTGTAAGAGTTCATTCTCCTGGATGTTTTGATTATTTGGGTCTGAAAAAAGGCCTGAGATCCATGTTATTAACAAACACCCCAGATGATTCTGGGCAAGCTGACTCCTGGGCCATTGCTAAGAGCTGCACAGACCCCAGTGTGGAAGGCCCGGCATGTGCCCACAGTTATCTTGCTAGAATCCTTCCTATCCACACGAACCACAGCCAGAGACCAGCGGCCCCTACTACTTCCAGAATCCAGCAGGCCCAGTTGCATCACAACAGAACTATTTGGACCTCCTTTCATCAGACATCTTGGCATGGATTCGGCGGCACGCAGGTGGGATTGGGAGCTCCTCTGCCCCCACCTGCCTTGCATGGGTGGCATACCGTGATCCATCCATCATAGGCTCTTGGAGGTCAGTTTTAAAGTTCTTTCATGGATGGGGACATGAGGTCCCAGAGGGAAGCCCTGGGGCTCCATCTTCTGTACTCCCTGGTGTCTGGGAGATTGAATCCATAGAGTGATATGCCATTGCTATCACTGAAATGTCCAGACTTATCTTCTAAAAATGGTCACCACCTGGGAATCTTTAAAGGGACAAAAAAGAGGAGAAATTTCTACTCCAGAAAGCCTTAGGAGAATAGCAATAGAAAAGAGTTCTCTCCACTAGCCTCCAGTTCTGGTTCTCAGCTCTGTGTGGGCCCTTTGCTTACAGCTCTTTCTGGGTTCAGCATGCTTGACTGTGTTGCAGAATGAGAGGCGCTGGCCTCCCCTAAAGTGTCTTTTCTAAAAGTGTATGATGCGCTGTATAGCTGGCTTTGGAGAGTTGTGTGTGTGCTGCCTAACAGTACGGCTTAGACCTTCTAGCAGACTGTGCCCGACCATTCTGGGCACAAGCGAACAGTCCCTTAATTGGTGTTTGATGTGCTAACAACAGTTTTGCTAGCTAAACATTGTAGCTTGTGTCCTGCTGGACGTGGTTTACAGCGGCCCAAGAGATTTGACCACAGTAGCTAAGCAGAGGATCTGTGAAGCTCTAAGTGGTGGAAACAGCTCTACCCCATTCAACGTAAGTGGTTCAAGAGTGAGAGGAGCATGTCCTCTCCCAGGGAGGTTTCTCTTGGCTCCACATTACTCTCATATGCGCCCCAGGAGGACATGATGGGGTGCAGCTGGCTTCATACTTTACCACACTAACCCAGCAGGGTGAGGGGTGCTGGGCGGGTCTGTGAGAAGTGGTCTAGGGAAGTGGGCACTCAGGAAATAGGACTCCTGGGAGCTTCTGGAGCTCAGACTGACTGTGCAAAACCTTATAACTGAGGACAAGGAAGCCAAGAGCAAAAGGCGAGACCAAATAAGCCAACTCCTTCATTGATAGATGAGAAACCCAAGACTCGGAGACACGATCAAGTCAGGACAAGACCTGGAGCCCATGTCCCTGCACTTAGAAGTCAGCATTTATTCCCCCCTTCCCCGAATATCACAGGTACACTGGGATGATTTTTTTTTTATCTAAAGCAGCAATCTGAAAAGAAACTTTGTTTGTGACTTCGCCATATGACATACCTCCTCTGAATTTCTCCAAGTACTCTTTCAAATCTGAGCATTTGTTCCACAGAGCTGGTGGGGACAAGTCCTTACTGTGAAGAGATACACCAGTGCTTCAGAAAACACTGCCAGGCCTGCTGGTTCTCATAGCATGCTCCCTAGACCAACAACATCAGATCACTGAGATACGGGTAGACATAAACTGCGCTTCCTAGGCTACTAAACTCATAGACTCTATATTTTTACAAGACTTCTTGGCAGTTCCCATGCACGCTCAAGTCTGCAAATTTAAACTCCCCTCATACATTATTTAGAAGCAATTAGAATGTTCCCGTCTCCCAAGCCCTTCCTTCTAGAAGCCTGCTGTGACTGGAAACCTTCACACTTTAAAGTTCAGCTCTAGATAATCCTCAAAAAGAAAACATGATTTTGGGCCAGCCAAATAAATAGCTCAGCGGATTAAAGCACCTGCTTCAGCAGATGCAGGGGCAGGGAGTTCCATCCCCTGGCCTATCGTGCTGGCCCCACTCCCAGGGAGCACTAAGACAGAGATGGAGACTGGATGTGGCCCCGCACACCTGTAATCCCAGTACTTGGGAGGCTCTAAACAGGCAAATAACTATGAGTACAATCTATGCAGTGAGACCATGTATATCGTGTACACCCTGTCCTAAAAAAAAAAAAAAATGCTTTGACCTTCAAATCCTTCATAAATCAGTATGCGTAACCTTATTGGAAGCTCCTTTAAGAGTAGATTTTGAAAGAATATATTGATAACTTATTTGTTACTGATGCTGACTGAAACCAACAGTTAGAAAGAAGCTGGAGAATTTAGCATCGTGGAGGAGCAATATCTCACGGAACACAGACAGGGAGGCAACAGGTGTCAAGAAATGTCAAGAAGTGAGACAACCCAGTGGCTAGAAAGTCCACAGCACGGCTTCTCACTTCTGATACATGTTCTATGCTGAGAATCTGTGTTTTCTTTCTTCCTATTGATCTTGAACTTTACCTGCATCTCAGTCCATATGGGAGAAAATAGCACTGCTTACAACAGCTATCTGGACAGAGCCCGCAGGTCTCTCCCAATCTCAGTTCCAAGTTTTCAGGAAGGGATTTCATCCCTGGGAGGACCATGTCAGTTACTTGAGCTCCATCAACTGTGTGTTGACTGACTGGGACATGGTCTTTGGAAATCACATACGTTTCATGATAGGGATGGTGGATGGACAGTTCCTAAGGAGACGGAAGGATGAAAAATTTAACTTGATCTAGAAGGAAGTTAGATGAGTTATACTGAAGCAAAGAGGGGGTTGCAGAAAAAGGGAGGAAAACAGAAGGATACAGCAGGGACATAAGATTCCTGGACAACAATGCTAAGGATTTAAGAAAGTCTATTTGTTAGGGCTTGAGTCATGTTCCCCCAAAAGTTATGTTAAGTCCTACTCTCTGGTACCTCCAAAGGTAACAGTATTTGGGGAGAACATCTTTGCAACACTGTGATAATAAGCTCATACTGGATTGTACTAGATAATAAATAAAATATTACCGGAACTTTATAGGAAGAGGGAAATTTGGCACGGAGATGCCCAGAAGAAAACCGTGTGAAACAACTGTAGGCAGAACTTGAATTGTGTTACCAGCAGTAAGCACTAAGGAGTGCCTCAGTACTGAGGCTAGGAGGCTCCCCTAGAGATGCCAGGGGACACTCTGCAGGGAGCATGGCCTCGCCTACACCTCGACTTTGGGTTCCGGCCTCCAGAATGTGAGAGTAAGTTTCTGTTCTCAGGGAGGCAGTTTGTGCGACTCTGTTAAGACAGCCGTAGGAAACCAAAACTGTATTTTCTAAAGCCCTTTCATGCCTACTGAAATGCCACCTGCCCCCAGACCCACAAAAGTGTCACAGAAGGCTGGTGTCTGGCACCATTCCACCATTTCTAGCTTTAGGCATGAAAATCAGTAATCATTCACCTATTGCTTCACACTTAACACTTCACTTTTTTATTTCTTTTTTCCAGTCAGCTTCCCCTTTTCAGCTCTGGATATGTTTTCATTTTAATACCCTGTGCCAACTGTTGCACTCTGTCCAAATCTTAGAGTTTCTGGGAATGGACAGCAAGTACAGAAGATTGATCAGTTGCCATGAAAAAATTCAGGGATAGCCTCACTTCTGGAACAGGTGAATGTAAGAATTTATACATCCTCACTAGCAAGTTAGCTTTCTTTTATTTCAGGCATCTGTTCTCCTCCTTATGGGCTCTAGGCTCAGAGGCTCTCCCCACTGGGAAGAAGGAGTCTGCTCAAGAGCTGGGCTGATGTTTTGTTAGTGGAATTCCTAGTATGACATTGCCTTTCTCCTGACAGGCCCAAAAGGAGCTGGGAAGACTGTGTTCCAGGCTACCTAGACACCAGTAACTAGAATTTAGGAAACAGGAACATGTCACTGAGGTTGGTCACACTGGGCCACGTGACCTCCCTTGGAGCTTTGTGGGCGCTCCATGCAGAAGTTAAGAAATAAGCTGAAAAGCAGATGGGATTGAAAAATACCCTGAATGTTTATGCAGAAAAATGTATTGCAGTAAAAGATATAGTTACTAATATCCCTCAGAATACTCCCTGTCACTTTGAACACATTTATCTGATCATTTTTCTCACTTTATGAAGCAGCTCTAAAGTCCTCTTTCAGGAGTGTCTTTCGTCATGCTGTGGTAGTGGCCTTAACGTCCCGGATTGAGGCGAAATGCTTATTCTTCATATCTTGAAAGGCAAGAGCCAGAAGTCACACGGTGCCAGGTCTGGGGTTTAAGGTGGATGAGAAAAGAATTGAATGTTTTCATGAGACTGCTTTGCTTTTGGATGGTACGCAGCAGTGGCGTGGACCATACTTTTTCTCTTACCTTGCAAAGTTGTTCACCAGAGGACTTATGAGACTGTTCCCAAGGGTGGCAAGAAGAATGGGGCAGGTGCGGCCACAGAAAGGACTATTTTGAGGGAAATTCTTTTTTTGTTTTTCAAAATTTTATTGATAAACAGATAGCAATGAGACAGTTTCAAATCAAATTGGAAGTACAGTTTCAACAAATAACACACTGCATATATTCTTCTTAGTGGTTAATTGCTGTACAAGATGCAGACTTGAGATCCTATTTACAAACACCATTAGAACAAATCATTCTATTCGTTAAGAAAATGCATCTATATATCTATCCCAACCACTTTGAATACACAGATACAAAATGGACATTCATCGGTATACCCCATTTTTTCTAAATTCCGTTATTGAATATTATAGGTGTGTTAACTCAGTAAAATACTCTAAAAGAGTCCAGTAGCCCATAATAGTCTTGGGTCTTCTGTTTAACTGGCAATGTCAGAAATTATTGACCTGAGTCCCCTACAGCTCAACATAACAACATGGCTTTACTTCCTATATTTTGTCTTCATACTTTTCTACTGGATAGTTAAGACCAAGGTAAAGCAGGACCTGTGCAACAAGAGTTGTAGCTTTTTGGTCTGAGAAGGTCAGTGAAATCCCCTCAGGATTTATCCTGA
>NW_004524798.1:2642775-2657455 GCF_000260255.1 Octodon degus | reverse complement strand
CCTGAGAAGTAGGATTCAGGCATTGTATTCCTTTTTTTCTGTCATTTTTTTTTTTTTTTTTTTTTTTTTTTTTTGCCTTGCAGGGAGATCAGGAGAACAAGTGCCTTACAAGCCTGACCAAGGCATTTTCTCCCCAAACTCAAGCAACGGCATTAACATTTTCCAATTCATGGAGAAGCTACACTGACTAATGGATTGAATTTGCAGAATTTCATACTTTTCTTTTCTTAAAAAAATGTATTTAGTACAAGGTCTACAGGGTTTAACTACACAGTTCAAACTTGTAGTGATCTACCTGTTTTTCAGCCTCCCAGGTGCTGCTGTTACAGGCGTGCACTACCACGCCCAGTCTCATTCACCATCTCAGCACACCCCTGCGGTGGGGCCAGCATGGCAAGCCCTGGATTGAACCCCCAGCCCCTGTGTCGGCCTAAGCAGGTGCTTTAATCCACTGAACTATCTGGGTAGCCCAGAATTTCATAGTTTTCTTCCAAAAAGCTGATACCATTTATATTATTAGAAATGCAGAAAGACAGTGTATCCTTTAGTGCATCATTATATATTTGGAAGGAAGTTCTGGGATTACAACTCGAGCCTTATTTTGATAACCGACTCTCACTTAGTTCCCCATGCTGGCCTCAAACTTGGGGGCCTCCAGCCTCAATCTCTTGAAGTTGAGATTATACACATGATTGCTGTGTTTGACTAGTTAAGCATTTTTTTTTTTTTATCTTAGTGTATCTGCTGGACCTGCATCAGGGCCAGTCCAGAAGCAAGCTTGATTGAGCCTGTGTGTCTCTGCCCAGCAGTGAGGAGAAGGGTCTGCTCTGTGCTGGCCTTGCCTGTCTCTCTGAGGCAGCTTCTTCAAGTGTCTACTTAAGGCATGCTCTGTGCTAAGCTCAGAAACCTCCTGGGTGATCTTTAGCAAAACATACTGTTCCTATTCATACACGCAGCATTCCTTTCCTTCGAGTTCTTCTTGGGCCTCAGGCTGAGTTATCAGATATGTTTTGAAATGTCTGTGTGGTCTCAGCTTGGTCTCTTTGCCCTGCCATTGTCTCTTCCTGGAAGGCATTCAAAACGCAGTTAAAATTCCACGGTTAGGCCCATGAAGCCTTCATCAGGCATCTTATTGTGAGGCTTGCACCAGGGAATGAAACAGAGCTCCTGTTCTAGGAAGGTTGACTAACGATAAACCAGAATTATACCAAGAGCGTTACACTTCCAAATGTGATAAGTGTGGAAGGCATGCCCCTTAGGATGAGTTGACCCAGTTTTAAATCCATCTTGGAACAACAGCAGGGCCCATCTAATCCTGTGGATTCTGTACACTGGTCGGGTGGAGATTGGTCTTATTTTTTTTGGTAGAAGCAGTGGCAGGAAAGACTTTGCATGTTTGAGAGATGAAAGGGCAACTATGTGGCTGGCATGCAGTGTGTGGGAGGAGCTCACTCAAGAAAGGAGGGCCACCAGGGATGGGGAGCTCTGGGAGCTTCACTAAAGACTTCGGACATAACACAAGCAGTAGGGGACAGCAGCAAGAGTTTAGACAATAGCATCCCAAATAGATTTACACTGGAAACCTAGTCCTAGCTGTGGGTCTAATGACTTGCAGGAGAAGCAAGGATGAGAGCAGCTGACGAATGAACACGGTTTGTATATGCTGTATTGTCCCTGGGGCTGACTTTTCTTTGGTACCTATGGTGGTATTCATCTTTGGTAGACACGCCTCTTGCAAGGCTCAGATGCACCCAGAACTCCACATGCCTAGAAGCTTGCTCTAGGTTCTTCTCAGTATCCTTCACCCGCCCCCACTGGAATCCAAACTTAAATTGCATGTCTTGGTGTATAGCACTATCATCTGATTTTGAAATCAAAATTCTTCATATTTATTTAGTTTTCCTTCCTCTTCCTCACCACCTCTCCTGCTGAGCCCTTCCTTTAAGTGATCCATTGGACGCCTAAGTCGCTCTCCAATCTATCCAGTCTCTCCACTGGACAGATGCCAGATGGAGCTATAAGTACAAAGATGGAGCTAGGGTATGTAAGATTGTCACCCCTCCCAGGAACTGTCGCTATGTCTATCCCAGAGGCATCTGCTTCAACTCATCTAGCATCCTCCTTCCGCCCACTCCCATCTAAGCTGAAAGTCACAGTAGAGTTATTGTGTCAACATGCCACAGTAATTGTACCAACCCCCTTGCTTAGCATCTTGTGAATATTGCCTCTGGTCCCAAGAACAAGACAGACTCCCTCACCTTGGCCTCCAAGCAACTTCAGCACCGGGTCTGTAATCTCCTGTCAGCCTCATCTCCCTGGGGTCCCCTCTGAGTAGATTTTGCTACAGGGCTTTGTCCCCACTGCCCTCACTGCCCTAAGCTCTTCACTTAGTTAACTCAATTCCTACTTCATCTCTCAGCTCAGGAAGCTACTTCTGACTTCCCTGGCCGGGTTCAGTCTTCTTACACACCCAAGCTCCACCTTAGTGCTTTTGCATCTGTCCAAGTGAATGTCTCTTTTTTTCACTAGACTCTAAGTTCCAGGAAGGAAGACTTAGCTCTAGCTTTTTTTTTTATTTTCATTGTTGTAGACCTGAGTCTCAAAGAACTTTGGTTTTATTTATTTTCATTTATTGACTAAAAATGAATATGTAAACATGTATCAAGTAGTGTTTTTATTGATTTAAGGCACACTCAGTGCTTTACACACATTGCTTCACAATTTACATGCACTACTACAACCTGGAAAGGCAGTGTTTTTCTTGTAAGATAGGAAAACTGGAGCTTGGTGAAGTGCACTTGCTAGAAGTTACAGACTTCAGAAATGCTATCTATCCAGGAACTAAAATTTAGGCCTCTTGTTTCTGAAGCAGGTCGTGCTGTATTAACAATCATATACAAAAGGTTGAGGCTGAAGGAAATAGGGAAGTATTTGATCTAATACCATGATCCTACTGGGTTGGATGCATGAGGCTTATGGTTTAAAAACAAAACAGAAATTCACGTAGGGCAAAGCAAGAGAACACAGGTAGAAATGAAATTTCTTGCTGGTGTTTTATTCTATTTTCCTATGTCAATTTTATTTCTTAGTAGAGAACGAAAGCAATGACATAATAGACTTTAATGTGAGCCACCCACAATTGACCAAAGTGGCCACCCTGACCATAGCTAAATTATGGCACGATGACTCCTGGTGGACATCAGGGCATAAGGGGCTGCTGAGCAAGAAGGAAGGCATGGTTGAATGGTAAATAAAACCAGTTCTTTGGTTGCTGATTTTCTTGCTACTGAATGTAGTAAAGCCATAATCATTGCCATAGCAACCTACTCACTGCACACAACATGAATGTGTAGATTCCCCAGAGGAAAAATGAAATAAACCGTACCTTTGTGTACCTTTAATTGAAAAAGAAAAAAGAAAGCTTATATTATTTCAATTCACAGCTGCAAAAACAGGGCTCTCCGTCCATGTGGGTAATTACTCTAAATGAATTCAAAATCACCAGAAATGAATGATGGGCTCACAAAGGCCACTGAAAAATAGTCTCGCATAATCTATCACAGTTAAGTATGTGTGTGTGTGTGTGTGTGTGTGTGCGCGTGCGTGCACGCACTGGAGAGAGAACAAGGTAAAGATGAGGAAAAGAGAATCTTGCAGTCACAGCGCATGGCAATTTGGAGGGAGAGCCATCTAAATAGCAGGCTCGCTTCCACGTGACCGCGTCCCAAGTACCCTTCTTATGGAAGCACTTGGGCCATTAGTCCAGCAGGGGCCCCTGAGCAGCGACTGACTGAAGGCGACGCCCACGAAGGCAGGCAGCAGAGCCCTACTGCCCTGTCACTCCCTCAGACGGAGGCTCAGGGTCGCCATGTGGCGAGAAGCTGTGGATGGGATGGGAATCACGGAGGCGCCTCGGAATACTTGAATGCAGACCTCTTGGGATGTTTACATTCATTTTTTTTTTTTTTTTTATTTACGTTCCCCGTGGGGTGCGCCGGAGCTCTCCCAGGTCACCCCTTCACTCAGCTGCTGTGCGGGGCTCCTTTCCCCACCCCTGTGTTTCCCTTCCTCTCTTCAAGCGCCACTGACATCAAGGTTTGTGGTTCTGATGCTGCTCTAGAATGCATGGCTCCAGAGCTCAGGCTGATCTCTCTGGCTGCCACTCCTAGGACGAGGTGTGAATAAGGAGCGTGAGGGCTGTCCTGGGAGAGTCTCACTTCCGGGAGAGTCTTCCCTCCCAACCCCCCTGTAACTCTGTAGGTGACTGTGAGATTGGATGTTGCCGATTATTTGCACAGCACCCTCTAGGACCAGAGATGTGGGCTTGGGGATTCTCACGTTGGCTGGTTCTCATAGGATGCTCTATCTCTGGCAGTAGCTCTTCTTTCACTCTCATGGAAATGCAAATATATCTCCATCAAACACTCACCTGAAGAAAAAATTTTAAAAAATAAAAACTAATTTAAAAAATAGGAATAAATAGTTACATACTCTACACAGAAATTTAGAAATCTAACCATATACAGCATTGTAGCAGGACAGTCCTGTGACATTTTATTTTCTTGGCTCTTGTTTTCATTCATTACTGTATTTTTTTAGACAAACATTTACTTGAAAGACAGTATGGCAGTAATTGATATGTCATGACAAGCAGTACGTATTTAGAAGAACAGAATGATGGGTAATCCAAGCATGACCCTACCATTCTTAAAGTTTAACATATCAATACTTGATGGAAAAATACGTGTCCCATGTTATGCCTAAGATGTTTGATATTCAGACAGATAGTGAGGTTAAGCTCAACTGCCTATATTGTAGGGTAATAATAAGAAGCTTCTCTTCTGGAGGGTTAACAACCTAAGTTTGCAGATGAAAAATTAGAGAAAAAGAAGGCCTGCAAGGGCAGCCGACATTTTGGCCCTAGCCTTTCAAGGTCAGTGAAGACTCAAGACATAGGAGAACCTATACTGTAACATCATATAACTCAGTTATGTCCCAAATTTTCTGATCAAGGAGGTTATGGGGACACAAAGCAATGTGATTGATAATGTAGACTATGCCTAAGAAGAGTCACATGGAGAGAAAACATTCTCTCAGGCTTTTGGTGACAGTAAATTGGTCAAGCAATGGCCGTGACTCATCCACCTGGCTGACACTGACAAAGGATGTGAAAACTGCAGTCCAGGGTTACAGAATAAATCCTGAGGGGACCTGAGTGGCCTTATCAGATACAAAAGTTACATTTCTTGTTATATAGGTCTTGCTTTATCTTGGTTTTAACCATCTAGCAGAAAAGTATAAAAATTAGGTATAAAAAGTAAAGCCATATCAAGTATTAACATATCAATACTTGATGGAAAATACGTGTCCCATGTTATGCCTAAGATGTTTGATATTCAGACAGATAGTGAGGTTAAGCTCAACTGCCTATATTGTAGGGTAATAATAAGAAGCTTCTCTTCTGGAGGGTTAACAACCTAAGTTTGCAGATGAAAAATTAGAGAAAAAGAAGGCTGTAAAAGGCTCAAGTCAACAACTTCTGACATTGCCAGTCCTATGGAAAACCCACTACTATTATGTACTACCAGACTATATTGGAATATTTTGCTGAATTCACACACCTACAATATTTAAATGACAGTGGAATACCCTTCTCCAACAAAACTAAACAAAAAGGGGGATGCAAATGAATGACCATTTGGTATCTGTATATTCAAAATACTTAGAATAGATATGCAGCTGCATTCTCGTAATTCAATGAATAGAGAGATTTATTCTAATAGTGTCTGTGGACAGGATATCATGTCTGCACCTTGTACAATGAATAACCACTAAGACAACAATATGAAATGCATTAATTATTGAAACTGTGTTAGTAATCAGTTTTGAAGCTATTGCATTTCTATTTATTTCTCAATAAAATTATTTTTTTTAAAAAAGGACTTACCTGTCTGTTCACTTCTCCATAGTGCTCTGATTCAGTTTGATGAAATTTAGGTGTGAATATGTACACATGAGAAAAGATGTATGAAACCAAATGCACTTAGGTATTCAGAAAACTATGACACATAGATTGCATATAAGCCACTTTTATATATTCTCAAGTGACTTTTACAAATGCCAAAAACAAAAGAAAAAGGACAAGTCTTTCCTTCTGGGCATAGCACTTTTGTGGTGGGGAACAGATTGAAAACAACAGGGAAAATATACACTTTTGAACAACAATTATAGAAGAATTTGGGTGGAGCAAGAGAACAGGAGGAACTGGCAATGTTCACCTTTAAATAGGATGGTCAGAGAAGTCCCCAGTGATGAAGGGACACTTGAATGAGTGCACTGTATTACTCAGGGCTGACTCTTAAATCTCAGACCAAATGGAAGCTGTTTCATTGACATGGTTTTTCCGTTGCCTTCTTTTCATTGAGCTTTTGGAAGACCCAGGAAACTGTGCATCCTTAGATTACTACTTGAATGGGCAGAACTTGACTGAGAAAATCCAGATCCTGAGTCAATCATAAAGAGACTGCAACGAGCCAGGCTTGGTTTGAAAAATTGAAGAGCCAGACTGGAAAGATCAAGAGCAGATCTTGATGACAGGTTGGCGTCAGTCTGGAGGCGTGAAGAAATTGGACAATTTATGGCCAGCCAGTGAGGTTGCTTCGTAATTCCTTCTCTGCACAAGAGCTTAAGGGAAAGAACAAACATGTTTTCTGGTTTTATTTTCAGTTTATGCCGCTCTCTGTTTTATGGATCTCAGGCTCTTCAAAGATCTCTCAAGGGCTTTTGTTTCCAAAGGCAAACCAGAAGAATGAAGCTGGAATTTCAAAGATAGGGTAAAGGAAAAAAAGGCTCAGCCTGTCCATAACCTAGAGAAGAATTGTTGTGATTAGAAACCAGTTAACTGCAAAGAGAAGAGACACATAAATAAGAAAGTCCTGGAAAGTGTACATAATGTGGCCACATCCTGCTAAAGCCGAGAAGACACACAAAAAATGGAATTATTTAGTGTTTATAAAAACACATTCTAAACCCAAGAATCTGACTCACAGATATTATCCTTGTCCTGTAAACATGTTAGAAGTCCAGTAAAGATGTTGTTATGTATTTCAGTCTATCTTATAATGACAAAGGCCAAAAACTGTAAATAGCTTAAAAATTTATAATTATTCATGAGATTAATCTATCAAAACGATCTATCATATTTCATATTTCATATAATGTGATGTTTCCTTCTTTTTCTGGTCTTGATCCTGTTCCTTTTGGTCTTAGGCATCAGGGACTTTAGAATGTTTTCTGATTATATTTAAGGATGATTACATGACATAAAATCTGTGTCTTCCCACTTACTTTAGGATAAAATTCAAAAGGCTTACTCAAGCCTGTAAAGTCCTCTTGATTCATCCTCGGCCTGCCTCTCGAAATGCTCTCTGCCACACTCACACAGGCTGCCGGGACAATCATGCAGCTCCCTGATAAACCACATGGACCCAGCCAGCAAAGTCTGCTCATTATTGTTCTCTGCCTAGAATAGCCTTTTTACCATTACCCACCCAACTGGATTTGTCACCTCCTCTTGATAACTTCCCGAAGCTTTTCATTCAGGCTGAGGTGGCTTGCAAATGCAGTACACTCCTGGGCCTACCCGTGTCATGGTGGCCTTTACCTGCTTGGCCATGATGCACAGCACCGATAGTGGCCCTGGGTATGTCTGCGTGTCACCCTGAACTGAAGCATCCGAGGTTTGAAATAGTCCAGCACCCACAATGTAACGAACTTGGCAATTTCTTGGTGATCGTGGAAATAATGTTAGCGGCAGGGATGGAGCTCAATAAATCATATCTGTTATTGTGAAAAGCAGTTTTCTAAGCTCAGCAGCTCACCAGAAGCAGTTACTAAGCTCTACTGACTTCCCCACAATCCATCAGGGGGTAGATAGATTTGTAGGGGTGAAATAAATGACTTTCCATTGTCATCTACTGTCACCATTTATAAAGGTGCTTCCTTCTGTCTTCACATAAACTCCAACCCACATGGACAATGAAAGTGGAAGAAAAATTGGTCAACTTGTAGGATGGTGGAAAATTCATCCTTGACCTAAGATAGAACAGCCAACAGCCCTACATACGATAGGCCGCTTTGTCCTCAAATTACAAAGCAGGTTGAATCTGTGGAATCACGTGGCCCATGGCTGGACCTGGCTTTGCTTTGTAGGATTTTATTTTGCTTTTTTAGGCTCTGGGTTTTCTACTACCATGCCTTGAGAAAAGCTGGTTGTGTGTGTATTCTGACCTCCATTGCTATTCCACCACCTCTCAGTGCCTTCCTATCTTTTGCCTACTTCTAGTGCTTTTGATTTGCCAGAACTGTAACCCTTAAGGTCTGATGTAGTCCATTCATTGGACAAAAGAGTCATGGGAGGTCCATAGAGAGGAAGTAGCCAGCCCAAATTCAGCTGAAAGAGGCAGAACTAATAGCCAGGTTCTCCCTGACATCCAGGCACATACTATAGAATTGTGCTCTAATTCCCATTCAGCCAAACACTGATCATATCCTTATAGAAAAATTGTCAAAGCATCCAAAGTCCTCTGTAAAATCCTGGAAATGACAACTTTACCTTACTGGCTGCTTATAAAGATTTAACAAAAAAAAAAATAAATGAATGTGTCATGGATTTAGCACAGCTCCTGACTCTACTGAGCACTTAACACATGCAGAAAAATTTACCACCCTCACACCGGGCTGGGGTCTTGGGCAGGATTGTAGGGGAGATGACTGGTCCCAGGGTACAATTTTATTCTCAAAGATGCCTTTGTCTTCTCTTCTGGTGGCCACTTTCATCCCATGTTGCTCATAGAACTTTCAAGACAAACTGAATGTTCCTAATCATTTATACTTTGGTTGTGTGTGTATTCTGCATACCCGACAAAAGAAGCCACTTCTGCCTCTTCTTATTTATACTTTTCTCCCTCCATCCATCCATCCACCCATCTGTCAATCCATCCATCTCTCCATCTGTCCATCCATCTGTCCGTTGTCTGACTGCTGTTGAACTTGCACATCCAGCTCTTCCCTGTCCTCAGTCCAAGCCAGCTCTGGGCAGGACTTCCCCAGGATGCTCAAGGGGGCAGTGTGGTAATGCTGAAGGAAGCCCTGGTCTCCAGGATGGCTTGGCCATTTTTACAGGAAAATGTTTACCCTGGAAATTAAATTATATTTGGGCTCATGGGTTTCCCTTCCCCCACTTCCATCGTGGGAGGTTTCGGAAAGTTACTGTGGTGATCACCGCAGTCAGAGAGCTTTCAGCCCTCAGCTAGAAGGATCAGGATCTGCAGGCTCCTTCTAGGGTCCCAGGGACTTTGTAAGCATGAGGCTGGGTCTCCAGAGAAAGGCACAGCCTGCACCACCCAACACTACCCCCATCACACACACACACACACACACACACACACACACACCCCACACACTAGCATCTTGGCACTTAGAAAAGCAGCTTAGGATGAATTTAAAACCTAAGTTAGATAGTCTGAGAGGATTGATTGTGTGTATATGTGTGAATGTGTGTGAGTGTGTGTGTGTGTGTGTGTGTGTGTGTGTGTGTGTGTGTGTTTTCTAACATATCTTCTTTTGGGGGAGAGAGCAGTGTACCAGGAATCAAACTCAGGGCCTTGCGCTTACTAAGCAGGCACTGTGCTGCTGAGCTATATCCCTGGCCCATTTCCAAGATATCTTTAAGAAAATGGCTCTTAAAATGTGCCTTGTGTACTTCTGACATTGCTAATGCCACAGATAACCCACTACTATTACGGACTATTGGATTATTTTGCTGAATTTGAATTCACACACTTACAAGATTTGAATGGCAATGGAACACCCATCTCTGACAAAACTAAACAAAAGAATCGGATATAAATTAAGGTCCATTTTGTAGTGAAAAAAGTATACATCTATATCTATCTATATATCTATATCTATATCTATATCTATATCTATATCTATATCTATCTATCTATCTATAGATATATAACAAAAAATGAAAAATGTGCCTTGTGTATCCGTGGATTTTTGCATATTTGTAGCCTGCTTTTCTCTGTAGCTCCAAGTCTTCTTCTCTATCAAGTAATGACCTAGATAAATTCAAAGGCTCCTCAGCACTGATATGCTAGTGCTCCAGCTATTCCAAGATAGACATAAATCTATGAAAAGATCCACATCCCTGGAACATCATTTTCTTCACCGTTGCTTCTCAAAACTAACCTAGTCACTCAACACTGCTGATACCTTCAAGATGGACCATTCCTATTCTCCAGCTATCCCACTCAATTAACTTATCATTCAGCACCAAATAGTCATATGCCCTATCATGCGTCCGGGACAGAGTCAAGCTCTGGGTAGAAAGGATACTGCGAACAAGAGTAAGAAAACACAGTTGGAGCTTGCTGATCAGTGGGAACACACCCTCTGCAAATAGCCACATGTAGAATCAGTGAAAGAGAAATTGTGTGAGTGCTAGGCAGGAAAAAAATAGGGTGACCGAGATAAAGCATCGAAGGGACCCAATTTAGAATTAAGGATCAGATAATGAGAGAGTAATTATTTTTCTACTGAAGACACAAAGTTTATGTACAAGATTTCTAAGCAGGGTCCACCTGGCAAAATATGGATAAGAACCAGAAGTCAAAGCCCAAGTATTGACATTGAAGGCTATTACGTATGATAACAGTAAGCCCATCACTTGACATCCAAGGAAGGCATTAATCCATTCTAAATCTCTGGATGTTGACAGCAAAGACCATTGTGTTTCCTGGAGGCAAAGATTCAGAGTATCATCTAACAGTGAGAAGAGACCTCAGCAGTCATCTGATTTAATTCTTTGTATTTAGGAATCGCTTCAAAAATATACTACAGAATTATTAAGGACTTAGCCATTCAAGAATCACTTTTTCCACTCTTGTCAGTTCCAGGTTTTCTTTCCACTGATTCTTGGTTTCTTAGGCTTCCCTTTTTAGACTGTAAATCGCATCAGGCAGGAATCTTGCCCTTGCTCAGCAATGCATCTACCTCAAGTGTCAGAAGCAGCGCCTGCCGCATGGTACCTTCGCAGAGTGTGTTTACTGAATGAATGAGTCTAGGTGCAAATCAACTTCCCTAAATTTTTGCTTATTTATTTGAATAAACCCAATGTCTCATACAAGGGCAATCTGACAATCATTAAATCTGAGTATGAAACTAGCTCTAATTTTCCATTTCTTCTCTCGGTTAAGCATCATAGGAGTGACTTTGAAACACTCAACTTAAATCACTAATTAAGATTCCATTGAGCATGGTAACCCAACCACATATGAATATACTTTCTTACATTATCACCTCCTCATGATTTATGTATTTGTTTTTATGTAAGTATGTTTCTTCCTTAACCACTCATCTCCCCTTATATTCTCTTGTTTAATTGGACTGTTCAAAAACATACCTGTGTTTGTAAGATGAACTTCCTGGTAAGGGTAAATATTTTCAGTAGAGTTTCACGCATTTGCCAAACTAAACAAGATGATAATAATATAAAGCAAACACTTAGCTGTACTAGTTAAGGGTTTCCAGAAAATCATATATACAATGGACTCACATAATTATGAAGGCCAAGTCCCATGATTTGTAGTTGGCAAGCTGGAGACTCAGTAAGGCTCTGGAAGGGTTTCAGTTTCAGTCTGCGGGCCTGAGAACCAAGAGGCATGAGGGCATAAGTTGCAGCAAAAAAGATAGCAAAACTGAGATGCAAGAAGAGCCAATGTTTGTTTTAAGAATAGTAGCCTGATAAAAAGTAACATATCAGCTCAAAGCAGTGAGGAGGAAGTTCCTCTTACTTTCTGGAACTGAACCTTTTTGCTCTATTCAGACCTTCAGTCAATTGGAGGAGGCTTTTGCATATTTACAGGAGGAAATCTGCTTCATCTACCAAGTTAAATGTTAATCTTATCCAGGGGAGCCTCCTAGATACCTAATGTTTCACTAAATATCTGGATACTCCATGGCCCACTCAAATTGACATGTGTAATTCACCATCATATCACCTATGAAACTGTCAAAGAGGAGTTTATATATGGAAATCCGGAAGAACTAGCTTACAGAGAAAAAGAGTACCTGACAGGTGTGGCAGTGCTGTGGAGGAGGGTAAACTGCCTGATCTTGTTGTAGGCAGGGGGAGAGGAAAGTTTTTCTCTTTCTTGGATTTGTGGGAAGCTGTGGAGTTCATGGTGAGGATGGAAACAGATAGGAAAAAGTAGATTCAGGAAAATCTTGTGTGCACTAATAATTTTCTGGAAATAATCGTAGTCTTTAGTATTTATCTCCCCTTAATTTTGTTGCAAAAATGACAGTAAAGATAGGATCAAGGCTCAAGTCAACAACTTCTGACATTGCCAGTCCTATGGAAAACCCACTGCTATTATGGACTACTGGACTATATTGGAATATTTTGCTGAATTCATGCACCTACAATATTTAAATGACATTGGAATACCCTTCTCTGACAAAGCTAAATAAAAAAGGGGATACAAATGAATGACCATTTGGTATCTATACATTCAAAATACTTAGAATAGATATACAGCAGCATTCTCGTAATTCAATGAATAGAGAGACTTGTTCTAATAGTGTCTGTGGACAGGATATCATGTCTGCACCTTGGACAATGAATAACCACTAAGACAACAATATACAATGTGTTAATTATTGAAACCGTGCTAGTAATTGGTTTTGAAAATGTCTCATTGCTAACTGTTTCTCAATAAAATTATTATTATTTTTTAAAGACAGGATCAAATCCCTTCCCACCAACTCTGTGCCTTTTTAAGCACTCTTTTGTGTTGTAAAGTTGGTCTGAAACATTCAGCTCAACCTGTTCAGAATCAAGCATGGACAGAAAGAGACAGACTCTTAGGAGGGTCTTCAACAGCAGTGCTGGAAGTGGAAGGATTATGGCAGCAAGAAATGTATCCAAAGTTCTAATACTGGGATCAATCCCAGATTAGTGTATCAAGTAGTAAGTTATAAAGGTTGAAGCTATTGCATATAGAGTTCACATTCTGGAGGAAAAAAAAAAAACAAAATAATAATATAACTTAATCTCCATTGTAATTCTATAGCAAAATTCATCCAGTAAAATGCCAGGAGAAATGTGAAGAAACTAAAAAATAATAACCATCATGGCCCCCCAAAGTTCAGCAGAAACTGTACCTCAGATGAACCAGATGTTACAACAAACAGACTTTTAAGAAGTTTGTATCTTATTATAATCATGCCCAAGAATACATGGGAGGCCAGCCAGATAGCTCACCAGACTAAAGCACCAGCTTAGGCAGAGAGTCGTGGCTGTGTTCGATCCCCAGCGTGCCGTGCCAGCCCCACCCCTGGTGTGCACTGAGACAGCGATTGAGGCTGGGCATGGTGGTGTGCGCCTGCAATCCTAGCACTTAGGAGACTGAAAACAAGAGAATCACTGTGAGTCTGATCTATGTAGTGAGACCCCGTAGACCCTGTACTAAATATAGAAAAAAAAAAAAAGAATACTTGGGAAAAGTTGCAAATAAATGAATAGGCAACATATCCCAAGAGAGATTAGGAAATTAGTTTTAAAAGAACCAAAAGAGAAGTTCAAATGCTTAAAAGTACAGCAGCTATTTTTTAAAAAATATGTATTACATAAATGTAAAGTAAATCTTTAGGGCCAGATGGTTTTACTGAAAAATTCTACCAAACTTTTGAAGAATAACACAAATTCTATTCGTCTCTCCCAGACAATAAAAGGAGAAGTTCAAATAGTTTTATGAAGACAGATTTACCCTAACACAAAAACCAGACATAGACAGCACAAAAAATTAAAAAAACTACAAATCACATATTCTTATATATTCAGAAATTCTCAAACAAATTAGTAAATTAAATGCCTACCTTAAAAATATCACCATGAAGTAAAGATTTACTCTGGGAATTCAAGGTTTTTTCAGTATTCAAAAAACCTATAATTCAAAACATTATAGTTGTATTTTATTTTCTATTAACTAAATCTACTTATTATGCAGATTAGACATGTAAATAATAGAAGCTATGTGATCATATTGGTTGATGTAGGACAAATGTTTAAAAAAATGCTCAATACCTGTTCATAATCAAAGAAAACTTTCATCGAGCTAAGAACATAAGGGAATGGCATCAAAATGACACTAATAATGGGCCCACTGAGAATGAAATTAGGAAAAAAAAAATGTATTTTTCAAGAGTACCAAGAGGAGGGCCAGAAAGATAGCTCAGCAGTCTAGAGTACCTGCTTAGGCAAGTTTAGGCAAACTTAGGCAGCCACACAAGACCAAGGTTTGATTCCCCAGCACCACATGCCATGCCAGCCCCACCCTCAGGGTGGGCTGAGCAAGACCAAAAAAACAAGAGTATCAAGAAGAATTAAAAACTCAGGATTTAACCAAAGGAAATGAAAGACTTCAACAATGAAAACTACAGTATTCTGAAAAAGGACATTGGTCAAGAAATAAGAATATGGAAAAATAACCCTTGTTCTTAGAGAGGCAGAACAAATATAGTAAAAATAGCCACACTTTCTAATATGTTTCTTAAGATTTATTTATTTATTTATTTGGTACAGGCTCTCACTATGCAGCTCAGACTCACAGTG
>NW_004524798.1:2639954-2642675 GCF_000260255.1 Octodon degus | reverse complement strand
AGAGACTTGTTCTAATAGTGTCTGTGGACAGGATATCATGTCTGCACCTTGGACAATGAATAACCACTAAGACAACAATATACAATGTGTTAATTATTGAAACCGTGCTAGTAATTGGTTTTGAAAATGTCTCATTGCTAACTGTTTCTCAATAAAATTATTATTATTTTTTAAAGACAGGATCAAATCCCTTCCCACCAACTCTGTGCCTTTTTAAGCACTCTTTTGTGTTGTAAAGTTGGTCTGAAACATTCAGCTCAACCTGTTCAGAATCAAGCATGGACAGAAAGAGACAGACTCTTAGGAGGGTCTTCAACAGCAGTGCTGGAAGTGGAAGGATTATGGCAGCAAGAAATGTATCCAAAGTTCTAATACTGGGATCAATCCCAGATTAGTGTATCAAGTAGTAAGTTATAAAGGTTGAAGCTATTGCATATAGAGTTCACATTCTGGAGGAAAAAAAAAAAACAAAATAATAATATAACTTAATCTCCATTGTAATTCTATAGCAAAATTCATCCAGTAAAATGCCAGGAGAAATGTGAAGAAACTAAAAAATAATAACCATCATGGCCCCCCAAAGTTCAGCAGAAACTGTACCTCAGATGAACCAGATGTTACAACAAACAGACTTTTAAGAAGTTTGTATCTTATTATAATCATGCCCAAGAATACATGGGAGGCCAGCCAGATAGCTCACCAGACTAAAGCACCAGCTTAGGCAGAGAGTCGTGGCTGTGTTCGATCCCCAGCGTGCCGTGCCAGCCCCACCCCTGGTGTGCACTGAGACAGCGATTGAGGCTGGGCATGGTGGTGTGCGCCTGCAATCCTAGCACTTAGGAGACTGAAAACAAGAGAATCACTGTGAGTCTGATCTATGTAGTGAGACCCCGTAGACCCTGTACTAAATATAGAAAAAAAAAAAAAGAATACTTGGGAAAAGTTGCAAATAAATGAATAGGCAACATATCCCAAGAGAGATTAGGAAATTAGTTTTAAAAGAACCAAAAGAGAAGTTCAAATGCTTAAAAGTACAGCAGCTATTTTTTAAAAAATATGTATTACATAAATGTAAAGTAAATCTTTAGGGCCAGATGGTTTTACTGAAAAATTCTACCAAACTTTTGAAGAATAACACAAATTCTATTCGTCTCTCCCAGACAATAAAAGGAGAAGTTCAAATAGTTTTATGAAGACAGATTTACCCTAACACAAAAACCAGACATAGACAGCACAAAAAATTAAAAAAACTACAAATCACATATTCTTATATATTCAGAAATTCTCAAACAAATTAGTAAATTAAATGCCTACCTTAAAAATATCACCATGAAGTAAAGATTTACTCTGGGAATTCAAGGTTTTTTCAGTATTCAAAAAACCTATAATTCAAAACATTATAGTTGTATTTTATTTTCTATTAACTAAATCTACTTATTATGCAGATTAGACATGTAAATAATAGAAGCTATGTGATCATATTGGTTGATGTAGGACAAATGTTTAAAAAAATGCTCAATACCTGTTCATAATCAAAGAAAACTTTCATCGAGCTAAGAACATAAGGGAATGGCATCAAAATGACACTAATAATGGGCCCACTGAGAATGAAATTAGGAAAAAAAAAATGTATTTTTCAAGAGTACCAAGAGGAGGGCCAGAAAGATAGCTCAGCAGTCTAGAGTACCTGCTTAGGCAAGTTTAGGCAAACTTAGGCAGCCACACAAGACCAAGGTTTGATTCCCCAGCACCACATGCCATGCCAGCCCCACCCTCAGGGTGGGCTGAGCAAGACCAAAAAAACAAGAGTATCAAGAAGAATTAAAAACTCAGGATTTAACCAAAGGAAATGAAAGACTTCAACAATGAAAACTACAGTATTCTGAAAAAGGACATTGGTCAAGAAATAAGAATATGGAAAAATAACCCTTGTTCTTAGAGAGGCAGAACAAATATAGTAAAAATAGCCACACTTTCTAATATGTTTCTTAAGATTTATTTATTTATTTATTTGGTACAGGCTCTCACTATGCAGCTCAGACTCACAGTGATCCTCCTGTTTCAGCCTCCCCAGTGCTGTGATTACAGGTGTGTGCCACCATGCCGTTTCAGTGGCTGGCATGGTATGCAGTGCCAGGGATCAAACCTGGATCCTTGAGCTAGCCAGGAAGATGCTTAGACTGCTGAGCTATCTCCTCTTCCCCACACTTCCAAAATTGATATACAGATTTATAAGCAAAATACCAACAGTATTCTTCACAGAACTGGAAAAAAAATCCTAATATTTATAAGGAACCAGGATAGCGAAAGCAATCCTGGGTAATAAGAGCAAATCAGGAGACACTATACACTCAGACTTAAAGTTATATTACAAAGCTACAATGATAAAAACAGCAGGGTAGTCACACAAAAACAGATAAGAGGGTCAGTGGAATAGAATAGAGGATATAGAAATATCCCCAAGCACATTCAACTATTTGACGTTTAACAGGGGTCTTAAAACACATTGGAGGATTCAGGGGCAGGGGGTTCGATCCCTGGGCCTGCTGTGCCCGCCCCACCCCTGGGGTGTGCTGATATGGAAATTGGGACCAGGCATGGTGGTGCACACCTGTAATCCTAGCTCTTGGGAGGCTGTAAACAGGTGGATTACTATGAGCCTGATCTAGTAGTGAGACACTGAACACCCTGTAGACCCTTCCCTAAAATACAAAAAAAAAA
>NW_004524798.1:2622636-2639594 GCF_000260255.1 Octodon degus | reverse complement strand
TCACCAAACCCAGTCTCGTTCACTGGTTCAGTGTGCCTGGGGTGTTGGGTCAGCACAGCACAGGGATCGGGAATTGAACCCTGGTCCCTGCACTTGCCAAAGTGGGTGCCTAGTCCACTGAACTATCTCGCCAGACTGAAGATAGGTACAATTTTTAAGTCATAAGTTTAGGGATGGACTTTCTGTACATCTCAAATTGCACAGAAAAATAGTACTATGAATCAGTAAGTGAGATCATATCAAACTAAGAACTTTTTTGTGTGGTTTCAGGGATTGAACTCAGGCCCTTGTACTTGCCAGGAAGCACCTATTCTACTGAGCTATCTCCCCGGCCCCAAACTAAGAACTTCTGCACAGCAAGAAAAACAAGCAACATAGTGAAAAGATAGCGTACAGACAGAGAAAACAAAACTTGCCAGCTATTCCTCAAACACAGGACTCATATCTAGAATATATAAAGACCTCAGAAAAATTAGATAACAACAAATAAAAGACTCAATCAAAAAACAGGCAAATAAAATGAATAGACACATCACAGAAGAAGCACAAATGGTACAAGAAGAAATGCTCAACAAACTGACCATTAGACACATTCAAAGTAAGACAATATTGGGCTTCTTCCTTACCCAAGAAAGAACAGTTCTCCTGGGGAAATCCAACAATAACAAACAATGGAGAGGCTGCAGGAAAGGGGAACTCTTACATTGTTGGTGGACGTGTAAAATAATATAGGCACTGATACAGCCACTATGGGAAGAAGTGTGGAGATTCCTCAAAAAACTAAAAGTAGAAACTCTTCTTGAAGGGCCAACAAGATAGCTCAGTGGACAAAGCGCCTGCTTAGAGAAGCGTAAGTACTGGGGTTTGATTCTCGCACCCCATGCCACCCCTCTACATTCTTTTGTATAGAAACCATATTTTAGGCCATTGTTTCCAGTGCAAGCCCGGCACCTGGCACCAAAGAGGCCCTCAATAAATATTTTTAAATGATGTTTATCAATAGCTGTGTGAGCACGATTCCTGGTTACTTTTCTACTGGCATGGCTGGCTTTTCCTGTGACAATTATTATTCTAATGAGGATCCCGAAGTGGGGTACGTTGATTGTGCAAAGGATTTGAATAACCCTAGCAGAAATGTCTTTACTCAATCTTTTGTTTTCAAAAGAAACAAATATCCGATGGACTTAACAGCAGAGTCAACTCCCTGGAAGGCATTGATGAACAACCCAATGTCAGTTTGATTTGTTTAAAAATGCCCAGCATGAAATCTTGAGGGAAGAATGAATAAAAGACAGTACAGAACATCATTCTCTATGGGACCCTGTCGAGAAGTACCACATACATGCCATCAGATTCCCAGCAACTGAGTACGACAGAAAATAACTCTAAAAATAGCACAGAAGATATTTCAAAATTTGATGAAAATAGAAAACCGCAAATATTGAAAGCTAGAAAATCCCAAGCAGGCTAAATATACTGAAAGCCACACATATGTACAACATATTTAAACAGCTGAAAAACAAAGACTAATCCTAAGAGAAAATAAAGACAAAATTATAAAAGACCCAAGGAGAAGAGAGTAGGGGGAGGAAAGATTTATCACACATGGATAAATAAGATTACCAGCCAACTCTTTTCAGAAATGAGGCAAGCCAAAATGCCACAGCATGACACCTTCATGCCACCATGTGAAGACCAATTTTTAAAAAGCACCAATTTTGAATTTAATATCCATTAGAAATGTACTTCAAAGATGAAGGCAAATTAAAGACATTTTGTGACAAGCAAAAAGATGAAAGAGTTTAGTGTCAGCAGACATGAACTATGAGACATGTCAAAAATAGTTTCAGGTGAAAATAAAAATGAAACTTGGATCAAAGAAAGAATTGAAAAGCACTGTAAGTGATAAATAAGTGTGTTAGTATAAAAGAATACTATTTCTGTTCCTTAATTAAGAGACACTTGATTTGGGCTAGGGAGACAGCTCAGTGGCATAAGTGACATAAGCCCCTGCCTGGCAAGTGTAAGGTTCTGAGTTCAGTCCTCTGTACACACACACACACACACACACACACACACATGCACAAAATGATTCTTGACTTTATTTCCTTATTTAAACTTATGTGTTGAACCCAAGGCCTTCACACTGAACCATATCCTCTGGAGAGTCCTTTTGTTCTGAGACAGAGTCTTGCTCAGTCACTAAGTTGCCCAGGCTGGACTTGAATTTATGATACACCTGTCTGAGCCTCTCAGAGTGCTGGGATTGAAGGCATGAGCCATCTTTGCTGGGTCAACTGTTTAAAGCAACAACAATATATTTGTCACTAGGATAAAAATACCTAAGAGAAACAGCTTAAGGCAGAACAGGTTTATTTTTCCTCTTAGATTTAGCAGTTGCAGTTGATGGTGAGCTGTCTCAGTCGCTTTCAGGTCTACAGTTGAGGAAGACACATCACAGAAAAGCACACAGCAGAGGAAAACTATTCCTGGCATCCCTCAAGGAGAAGAAGAAGAGCCACAAAGGAAGGGGTGCAGATCAGATAGTCACCGAGGCCATACCCTGAAGATTTACTCGCTGTGACTAAGCTCTTGCTCCAATTTCCAGCACCTTCCAATCATTCCATCAAATTACAGTCTCATGGGTGGAGTAATCTGATGATGACCTTGGAGCCTCTGTAATTCAATCACCTTCAAAATCCCACCCCTGAGCACATGAGTTTTTCAGGGGAAATTCTAGATCCAAATCATATAAAAAAAATAGGAAGCATTTACTACATAAGATCATTATATTTAGTAATATTTTGATTTGCTTTGCCATACTAATATCTTTTTAAAAGATGATTGTAACCATGTTCACCAAGCACCTGTAGTATCCTCTTTCATACATTTGAATATCTCAGGATGAGGGAAAAGCTGGTCTCATTGAATTTGCAAGTGATCATTTCTCTTTTCAATTCTAGAAGATATTACGTAGGGTTGAGTTTAGTCTTTCAATATTTGGTAATATTTTAGCCTATGAAACCATCCTATTGCCATCCAAGTTCATTCTCTTCAGAGCACAGCTATTTTCTGTTTTATTCATTAGGGTTTATTTTAAGAAAGAAATTTGTTTGCAAAGAATTTGACTGCTGAAATAATGTTTAAAAAATCACTGTATTAGAAGACCTGTTAGTTCCTTCCAGTTTGGAAATTCCATCAACCTAGATAAATTGGTATTAGGGAAATGCATTGCCATTCTACAGGGTTTAGAAAGATCTCAGCAAGTTAATGTGGTGCTCTATAATATTCAACAACGGAACTTAAAAAAAAATTGGGGTATAACTATGAATGTCTATTTTGTATCTGTGTATTCAAAGTGGTTAGGATAGATATATAGTTGCATTCTCTTAATGAATAGAATGATTTTTTCTAATGGTGTTTGTAAGTAGGATCACAAGTCTGCATCTTGTACAGCAATTAACCACTAAGAAGAATATATGCAGTGTATTATTTGTTGAAACTGTACTTTCGATTTGATTTGAAACTGTCTCATTGCTATATGTTTATCAATAAAACTTTGAAGAGGAAAAAAAAAGTTAATGTGGTGCTCAGACCTTCATGCCATGGCCCCATTCAATTGATCCAGTTACATCCATTTCCATATGTATGTAATATATGTATATTATACTATTTTACATATATGATCTATAGGTGCATGACCAGATGAATTTCTGCTAAATTTTGTAAAAAGAAAATGCAATTAATTTTCAGTCAACCTAGTAAAAGATGTTTAATTCTCATAGGGATCAGAGACATGCAAGTTAAGTAATTGCATCATATAATTTCATTTATTTATTAGAATATCAAAAATTAAAAATTTTTATACACCAATTTATCTTGATAATAATTTGACATTTTTTTGGTGTCAAAAAAATGGACTCAATTCAGATGTTACAAACTCAGATTCCTACCTGTAGGTGCTAGGAACAGGAAGTCACACTGACATTTCTCTTTGCCGTAGCGGTTTTCAATTGTGAAGTTTTATAGAAATTTTAAAAATACGAGCAAGAGTAAAGAAGAGGGTCCAGATGTATTTCATGCATAACATTTCAGTGAGATACACATATATGAAGCATCTTGATGTTGGGCAGCCCTTTTTATCATGAACATGCACATAAACTTGGTGACAAACTTGGCTAGTGTTATAGGTTGTGTCTAGATGTCCCCAAAGGCTTATTCAGTCATAGGCACTGGCTTCTAGGATTTCTGGTTGACTCATGGCCCAATGCTGGGATTATGGGTGTGAGTGCTACAGCAGCTCTAGGGCAGGGAGCCTACATACAATATGAGAGAGAAAGAGGCTTGTTCTCTACTGCTCCCTTCTCCTTCTTGTTTTTGCTGTTCTCTTAATGCCATGAACTGCTGCCTCTGCCTTGTGCCACCCTGCCTTGGAACCAGCTGAGTGTGGACTGAAATCTCCACAAATTGTGAGTGAAATAAACCTTCCCCTCTTTAATTTGGGAATTGGGTATTTTATTCCAGCAACAAGAAAATAGGAACCATCACAGAATTTAGTACCAGGAGTGGGGTCATTGCTGTGAATATACCTAACTGTTTGATTCAAGAGCCTTTGGGAATGGCTTGTGGGAAGAGTTTGGAAAGTTTCAGACATGTTGCCTGAGTAGAGCTGTAACACCTCCAGTTGTTTATATGGGAAGGTTTAGTCAGAGCTCAGAAGACCACAAGGCTGATAGAAATCCTCCTGGTAAAGACCAACCCTGGGAGGTTTTTGCTGAGAAGAGGACTTCCTTGTCTGCTGGACTCCCGAAATATACATTATGATTTGTCAAAAGTTTTTCTGCATTTTTCTCATGTCCAGAGACTTTGCCTGACACTGAGATTAAGGATGGTGGAATTTAATTTTTACTACTAATTAAACTGGCAAAAAAAATCAAGGAATTCAAATATTGAGTTGGTGGCATGGCTATTGTTGGGGGCTTTTAGCCAGATTTATGTTGCAAGTAAAGAGGTAGGAGCCTACTGAGGTAACTTAAAACGTGAGTTCAACCGGAAAAAAGTTCCAGTGAAACTGTGACGTGCAAAGTTAGAGCTGAGGCTCTCTCAATTGCTGAGACAGGACAGGATAATAGGAAAAATGGCCTGAGGGGATAATAAGAAGCAGCAAGTCTCTACTCTTTGCAGCCTCAAAACTGCAAAAGTGAAAGGCTTCACTTTGAGGAGGAAGTTGAGAGCTTCATATTCAAGAATGGCGGCATCCACACCAGCTTTCAGAATGAGAGCACAGCACAGAGAATTTGTTCCTCACAATCAGGTGCAGAGTGCTAAGTGATCTATGTATTCAACCCCTACAGCCAAGAGAGAAGAGAGTTTGGCAACTGCTCCAACAGACTGCAGACCTTAGCATCATCCATATGGTGCTGATTTAGGAGCAGGGAGAATACAAGAGTTGTGGAGTGAAGGCAGCTTCCACCTTGATTTCAGAAGGGCTGGTAGGCCAAACAGTGTGCTTCTGAGAGGGCAATGTGTGAAGCTGTGAATAAGAAGCCAACAGAGCCAGTCAGATAGCTCAGTGGACTAAAACGCCAGCTTTGGCAGAGCACAGGGTCTGAGGTTCGATCTCCGGCGTGCTGTGCCAGCCCCGCCCCCAGGGCACCCTGAGATGGCACTTGAGACTGGGTGTGGTGGTGCACACCTGTAATCCCAGTGCTTGGGAGGCTGAAAACAGGAGAATCACTGTGAGTCTGATCTGTGTAGTGAGACCCTATAGACCCTGCACTAAATAAAATAAAACAAAAAGCCAAAAGCACAGTGGAGGGGCTGGGAAAATGGCTCAGTGGAGTAAGTGCTTCCCTGGTGAGCGCAAGGGCTTGAGTTCAATCCCCAGTTCACACACACACACACACACACTCACACACACACACACACACACACACACACACACACACACACACGCACACACACATGCACACAAGCACAGTGGAGACCCCAGCTTGGAAAAGCCAATAATGTGGATCATCTAAGGAAAATTGCAAGGAGATAGAAAAACAGACCTGAGAGAATCTGTGGGAGCTACAGCCACCAGAAGTGCCACACAGCTCACAATTTGTCACAGATTGCCTCAGATGTCACACATGGAACTACAGGACTTAATGTTTGTCCTACTGGAGTTTGGACTTGCTTTACTCCCATTCCTTTGTATCCCCCTGTTTGCACCTTTTGGTATTATAATGTTTATCTGGTGCCATTGGTTATGGGAAATGTTTAATTTTCATTTGTACCAGGGCGCACAGGTAAGAGTTTTCCTTTGATCTCAGAGGAGGTTGTTTTTTGATAATTGATAAAGTGAAAGTTGAAATATAGCTTTCCTTTTTTAAGTTTTCTTTATACTAGTACATGTTGCAATACCTAATGTTCACATTCTTTTGTGGAGTTGCCACATGTACACAACACACAACACAGCTTAATTCCCTTTTTCCTTCCTTCTTTTCTTTTCTTCTCTTTTTTTATTTGGTATAGGGTGTCTCTATGCAGCTCAGACTCATAGCAATCCTCCTGTTTTCAGCCTCCCCACTGCTGGGATTAGGCATGCACCACCACACCTGGACTCCATGTGCAGCTCAGCACACCCAGGGGCGGGGCCAAAATGGCACATGGTGCCAGGGATCGAACCCTGGTCCCTGCACTTGCCTAAGCAGGTGCTTAGTCCGCTAAGCTATCTCTCTCTCTCATCCTTTAATTTCTTGTTTCATCCTCTAAGCTATCTCTCTCTCATCCTTTAATTTCTTGTTTCATCCTCTTTCTCTCTTCTCCCCTAACCTCATCTCTTGTCTGTTTCCCATTTGAGAAAACTCTATCTTTCTATATCCTATTATCTATCTTTTATTCTACTCTTTGTTTATACTTTGGGTTTCTCATGTAAGAGAAACCATATGATATTTTAGCTTGTGTATCTGATTTATTTTGTTTGCATTATGGTCCCAAGGTGCATCCAGTTTCCAACAAAGGACTCAAGTTTATCTTTATAGCAAAGTAATACTACATTGTGTATAAATACCACAGTTTCTTTATCCACTCATTTATTTTATCAGTTACTTTTCTCTCCTTCCTGGAACAAAGTACCCAGCACTCAAACTTAAGGAAGAAAAGGTTTCTATTTAGCTCACAGTTAGTAGAGGTGTCAGTGCATACTCAGCTGGCTCCAAGGCAGAATGGCACAAACTAAAGGGCAGCCTTTCATGGCGGCAGAGAAGAGCAAAATGCAAAGGGAGGAGCAGCAGTTGCAGTGACTAGCAGGCCTCTTTCCCCTCCTTACATTTGTGTGCAGATTACCCACCCCAGGGCAGGTTTAGCACTCACACCCACAATCCCAACATTAAATCAAGAATTAATCACAAACTGGAAACTACCCCCATGACTTCATGAGGCTTTGGCGGGGGAACACCTAGACAGAAACCATACAGTCTACTGATACAGAGAGCTTCCAAGACTTAGCCATTATAAATTGTGCTGCTATAAATATAGGCATGCATGTATAGTACCAATATAATAAAATGCTTTTAACTCTCTTGGGAAAATACCTACTTTCAGTCTTTCATAAGTCTCAGAGGGATACTTCAGAAAAGTAAGAAATATGATTATTATTTTTTTCCTTTTCTATTAAGATCAAGTGATAGTAAAAGATGTTGTGCAAAAAATTGTCACAGCATTATCCTTTTATGTAACATTTCCAATGCACTTATATTTTTATGCATATATAAAAAGTGATACCAGAGGGTACATTCCCTTAATAACAATAATTATTTCTTGGCAAAAGTTTTAAAGTAGCATAAAAATTTTTGTTCTACACTATTCCCCATGGCTAATATTACTTATAATATCATATAAAAATTTTATGAGCTTCAGCCACTCTTCTTCTTCTTCTTCTTCTTCTTCTTCTTCTTCTTCTTATTATTATTATTATTATTGTCAATATGTAAATAAAATCATGTGCCTCATCCCATGAGCTTATTATAATCATCAAGATGTCTGTAACTGAATTTTATCAGGCTGGTTCCAACTAGTCAGGAAGAAGAAAGCTGGTGAGAAGTGTGCCCCTGACCATAAGGACATTCCAGCCCTCCCCGGCTGCTCACCAGTGGGTGCTAGAACTCTCCTGCTCCTTTCTTCCTCAATCCATCACCTCTCCCTTTTCCTCCATTCTGTAGGTAGAAGTTCTTCCCCCTTTGGAGGGGAATTGGAATGGAAATTTTACAGATTGTCTTTTGGGCTTTTGGATTGAAAGAGATCTTTCCTCGCTGTCTCCTTCTCCCTTGAAGAGAACTGTATTTATTGCTTTAATTAGTGCACCAAGCTGTAGGTGGGGATGAAAGTCTTCAGCTGCTCTCTTGACAGCTTCGAACTAGGGAGGCAACGTGGAGAACTTTCTGCTGCAAAGTGCCGGTGCTAGCTGGATAATTAGTACTGTGTGGCTTACAGTTAAAAGTGGGAGGGGAAGTGAACACTAGTGTGAGCATCTTTTAACGTTCTAAAGTGGGTCCCCCAAAAAGTTGGCGATGAAATGTTTGGGAGATTTTGAAGTGTGACTCACTGTGCTAATGCTCCCTTTGTGCACAGGGAGGAGTAGAGTGTTGGTTTTCACCTAACCTGCAGCAAATGTCATTGAATTGATAAGCTGGCTTTCTATCTGTGTCAAAAATGAGAGAATAATTCCCTATGATTATTCCTCTGGGGAGAATTAAATGTGCCAGCTGATTAAGGCAAGAAAAGACAACATTCCCTAAGGTATTTTGGAAATTCAGCATGGTGTCAGGAAGTCCTGGGTGCTTAAGATAATAACCAGTAGTGTGTATAATGGTGATTTCCAAAGTTTTTAACAACCAGTTCAGATGCGTCCCAGGCTGATCCAAGCAGAAGCCAGGCCTGATGTTGCACAGGCGCACTGTACATCCGTACTAGCCCTGGCGAGTCTCTTATCTATATGGGATGCATCCCTGTTCTCTCTGCTTCCAAGCTGCCAAGGGTCCTACCTTTCTGATAGGATGCACTGCCTCATAATGGGGCCAGAAATAATGAAACCAGCATAGATCTAGCCCAATCGTGGACCAAAACCTCTAAAACCATGAACCAAAACAAACCTTTTCTGCTTTAAGTTGTCTACCTCAGCTATTTTGTGATAGCCATGGAAAACTGACTAAGCATGCTAATTTCTAAACAGTAAAGCATTTATAGACCACACATGAGCAAATGCAGTTGTGTCCTAATAGAACCATATGGAGATTGGACACTGAATTTTACACCATTTTTACATGTCACAAAATATTACTCTTGTTCATCATGTTACTATTTGAAACATGTACAAACCATACTGAACCGGTAGGTTGTACCAAAAAAGATGTGTGTCCAAATTTGCCTGTTGCCTGTAAGTCCCTGATGGTTCCTATGGGATAGGAAAAGGAGAGAATCCATGCATCCACTAGGGCCAGTTGGCTGGTGTTGAAAGCAGAAGGATAACATACAAGCTGGCAAGACAACGCCATCTGTGTAACACAGATGTGTGAGTTATGGTCTCTTAGGGTTGGAAGAAGCTTTGGAGATGACTTGAATGACACATCTAGGCTACTTACTTCCCTTTGGTCACTTCTAACTAACTGGGCCAGTCACTTTCAAGAACCTGACAAGTTCCCAAGAAAACCTGTGTTGTTGTTGGATGGGCAATTACATTTGTACCTTCAATATATTGAATCCTAGTAAGGTTCTCTCCTACTCTTCCTATTTTACCCATTGGTGGGCCACAAGGACTAAATTTAAGGGACATTTCTCTCTGTACAGATAGCTATACCAACACTTGAAAGTCTTCAGCTATTTGGCTATATTTTATCACCTAGTTTGGTTAGACTTGAAAGGTGGCAGAGGCATGGTTCTATGTTTCTTGTTAGTTGTCATTCCATTGCTTACTCAATATAAGCTCGTTTGTTTACAATACAGAGAAAATTAAAGAGAAACACAGGGAAAAGAAAATTAGATTGTTTCCTTTTAAAGTTGTATTCAAAATACATTTACATAATAATAAAAATATGTGGCAGTGTATCATGTTAAAATTAAACTGCTTGTGTGATAAGTTTTTTGGAACATGAAGTGTAGCTCATTTTTGTCTCACAAAAAAGTGCTAACTGCAAATGAGTACTATCTTCTTTGCAGAATGAATATTGCCAAAGGCTAGCTATTCTCCTAAATTTTTCTGATTTTTTTATCTTTATTCATATACAACACAACTTGCAAAAGTTGGCTTAATAACATATATGCCAAAATATGCAAAACATTAGGGCAAAAATGCATGCTGAAGTGTGTTTGTTTGTGTGTTCATGCATTTATTGGACATTTATCATAACTATTGGACATTGTACCATATAACAAATATGACAGATTTTATAGTCAGACAAACTTTATCAACTAATAGTTTCATCATGTAATATTTGGATAATGCCAGGCAAGTTACTTCTCAATGTACCTTTAAGACTTAGCTGATTTGTTAGACGAGAGTAATCATGCACATGTTTTAGGTTTAAATAAAAAATGTTAGCTAATGGCTTAAGACAATCTCTAGTGCTCAAACATACCTGTTTTTTCAGCCTTTACCAAAGGGCAAAGCATGAATAAGAGGGAGAAAGTGAGAAATGAGAACACCAAAGAGTAGGAAACTTCAAGCTGGAGACACAGATACATTATCCAAGAGACTCACTCTTTTTTTTGTACTCATCATAAACTTTATTGAAAATCAATAATGATTATATAGCAAATTAAAAATTGTGGACAAATATTGAAATGTGGAAGATATAAGATGCAGACAGAGTGGATTTTAGAAAAATTTTCTAAAATGGATACATAACATGAGATTAATAATAGATTGCACATTGTAAAATATTATTCACAAACTTAAATGAATATAACAATAAAAATTGTCTAAAATAAACATGAAGAAGGAAGAGTTTACAGATCAATCATATAATAATTGAGAGACTGCTGTTGTATTCTTCTTTTTCTCCTGTGTGTAATTGTTTGCCCTATTTTGTGGTCTCTTTCCATTCTCATTCATGGGGTTGTGGTCATTTTGATCCCTCTCTAGAATATCTTTTAGTAGTCTGTGTAGTGTTGGCTTTGTTGTCATGAAATTCTTTAGTTGTTCTTTGTCATGGAAGTATTTCACCTCTCCATTAAATTTGAAAGAGAGTTTTTGAGGGCATATCAGTCTGGGTTTGAATTTCTTTTCTTGCAAGACTTGAAATACTTTGCTCCATGCTCTTCTTGATTTGTAAAGAGAAATCAGCCATTATTCTGATGTGCTTTCCTTTAAATGTAATCTGTTTTTTTTTTCTCTAGCAGCTTTTAGTACATTATTGCTATGCTGAATTTCTGGGAACTTGATTATTATATGTCTGGGTGTGGTTTTAATTGGGTTGATGTTATTTGGAGTTCTATATGCTCTGGTTATCTGAATGTCAAGATTGTTTCCCCATATGTGGGAAATTTTCTGCTATTACTTCTGTCCATATTCTTTTTATATCATTTGTCTTGACTCCTGCTTTCTCATTAATACCTGTTAGTCTTATGTTGTTCATTTTTGCATTGTCTTGAAGATGTTTAATTACTTTTTCCTGCATCCTAGTCACTTTTTTTTCTTTTTCCTAGTCACTTTTAAGAGATCTTTTCTTACCTTTTCACAAGCTGCAATGGTGTCTTCAAGGTCTGAAAGTCTGTTTTCATTTCCATTTAAACAGTTTTGCCAGCTTGTGATTGAGGTTTTAATTTCCTGTATCTCACTTTGAATCTGCTTCATGCATTCTATTTATTTCCTATATTGCTCATTCGATTCCATCATTTTTCTATTCTCTTCTATTTTTTTTGTCAGTGTCTTCTTTAGAAGCACTTAGTACTTCTTTCATTATAGTTATCATTCCCTTTTTTACTTCAGACATTATTTCTGATCTTAAAGGCCAGCCAAATAGCTCAGCAGATCAAAACACCTGCAAGCAGGTGCAGGGGCTGGGGGTTCGATCTCCTGGCCTGCCGTGCTGGCCCCACCCCCAGAGCGATTGAGATTGGACATAGTGGCATGTGCTTGTAATCCTAGCTCTTGGGAGGCTATAAACAGGTGAATCACTGTGAGTCCAATCTAATACTGAGACCCTGAATACCCTGTAGACCCTTCCCTAAAATGGAAAAAAAAATTTCTGATCTGATTTCCTCTATACCTTTCTGGAGTTGTTTCTTTACTTTAGATACTATTATTTCAGAGATTTCAGGTATGTGATTTCCAATTTCTTCTATGCTATTGTCTCCTGCATTTGTTCTGGGTAGGCTCAGGGCCTGAGAATGCATTTTGTTCCTTCTCTTTGTCTTTTTGTATAGCACTGTCTTCTGACTTTTGGTGTAGAGCTTTGGTGGAGTTATTATCTTCGCACCCGGTCCAGATCTACCAAGTTCAAACTTGTCCAGGTGGATGTGGCTTGGGTCTGGCTGCTGGGCTCCACTTCTTCCTGCTGCAGCCCTTGGAAGTGAACCCGCTGTGCCACTCTGGCATGATGTTCTGCTCCTGGGTCAGCTGGCTGGGTCCTGCCTCTAGCCTCTCTGCAGGGAGTTCTGCCACAGTGTTCCACACCGGGCCTGTCTGATGGAGCAAGTTCCAAACACACCTAGCCTGGGTGCTGGCTGGAGTGAGGATCCAGAGGGCCCTGGGTAGTCCCACTCACATGTTGGGTCTGTGTGCTGGCTGGAATGAAGGTCCTATGGGTCCCGGGCAGTCCCATTCCAAGACTCACTCTTTGATTTTATTCAATAAATTTCTTCCCCTAGAGTAATTAAAGTATGATTTAAATACAATTCAATTTTAGCTTTAAAAGAAAATTTCTTTTTCATCTGGTAGTGATTATGAAGAAGTAGACTGGTGTGGTTCTCATTTAAAATGCAAATTTTGGTTTAAGTGTGTGTGATATTGTCTCATACTGTAGTAAGTACACAGAATCTGTTATAACCCCATAGGCCAGGGCATTAAGAACATTTTACTTTGTTCATTAAAGCATTGGGATCAGTTTCAATTTTTATACCAGTGCGTTCCATAATTTCAGACTATGTACTTAGTATATTGATTTATTCAATTATCATAACAAAGTAGTAGGAGCTATCACCAACTCCAATTTACAGAGGGAGAACTTGACATTGATTGCGGCCCACAGTGAGCTAGTGGCAGAGCCAGGTTTGGAGTCAGGTCAGCAGGCTGTGCTACCACTGCCCATCCTGAGTTCTCCAATGCTCCTCCGAGTTCTTCCCCTCTCCACTGCTCCTCATTCTCTCTCCCCATTTCACTGGGAGAAGACTCTCAATGCTTCAAATATGATGAGCAAGAATCTTCTACCTAAATACTTACATGCCCCATCAGATGACCTGAGAAAGCAGAGTCTATCTGAGGACATCCATAGACAGAACGTCATGTAGGAACAGTAAGTATTCAGCTCCAGTTCATTTTTGAAGTAAGGGATTCAATTTGTTCAACATTAGGCAAACACTAGCTAACATGTACCAGTGCCAGACAGCATCGTTAGCACTGGCACTACAGTGGCTAAGAAGACAAGATTTGGTGATGTGGGTTGAACAGCGCCACCCCTCCCATCAGTGTCCATGCAGCACCTCAGAATCTGACCTCATTTGGACATAGACTTGGCAGATATGATTAAGATCAGAATGATGATCTTAATTATATTGAAAGGCATTCCAGAAAAAACAGAACTCTATGTAAGCATCGAATGTATGAAAGATAAGGAAAGACTGAGGAACTGTCACACATGAAAACAGACTAAGGAAACCCGGCAGCAAAATGCAATGCAGGATCCTGACAACACATGTGTAGAAAACCTGGTGATATACTACATTGAGTGGACCATAAACTGTATGAAGATGTCCTAAGGAGAGACAAACCAAAGACACACTGGCACATAGGGAGATTGCCTTGTGAAGACAGAGACAGGGACTGGATTGATGTGTGCACCAACTGAGGACATGAAGGATTGCTGGGGACCACTAGGGGCTGGGGGTCAGGCACAGGCTGGATGTTCTAATGTCGCCAGGTTTGCTACACACGTGTTTTCAGGATCCCGCATTGCATTTCACTGCCATGTTTCCTTTAGTCTGTTCTCATGTGTGACAGTTCCTCAGTCTTCCCTTATCTTTCATATGTTCAACACTTATGTAGAGTTCTGTTTTTTCTGGAATGCCTTTCAATTTGGGTTTGTGCAATTTTTTCTCCCGATGAGACTTAGGTCAGGTGTTTTGGAAAGATGCTTTGTTCTTTGCATTGTACACCGGTGGGGGTGTACAATGCTGACAAGTGTTTCTAGTGAGTCTAAGCTTGATTGCTTGTTTTCATGCTATCTGTCAGAATTCTCTGTAAGTTTATCATTCCCCCTCCAAGCCACTAAATATTTGCATAACACTGCAACCAACTTCCTATCTCTGCTTAGGTTTTGTATGCTAATTTTAGCATTCATTGATGGATCTAGGCAAAACATTTTGAAATAGAAAATTTATGCATCAAGACTTCTCTATTGGATTTTCAATGTGCTATAAAGATTCTATGATTAAAGGAATTTGAAGAATAGACAAAAAAATCAGAGAATGTGGAAAGAGCTTATTAAAAGATCCAAATGTACACACAAATATAGACACAATAAACACTGAGGAAAGCACATATTATTCAATAAATGATGTGAGGATGACTGGCCATTTGGCAGAAAATGAAACTAGATCTCTATCTCCAATGGACCTAACTATAAATCCAAATATGGCTATATAACATTAAGCCTACAAGCTAGAAGAAGCTATAGGAAAAAAAAAGTTTTATATTCCTGAAAAGGAAAACTTTTCCTAAGCATGAATCAAAATAGGAAGCCTTTTAGCACTGCCTGAAGTATCAAAAACTAGAAACATGTTAATCTATGTGTCATTAAATGAGTAACACTATAACAACATAACCATTAAAAAGAATGTGAACATTTTTCAGGTTTTAATTAAACTAACAATAAAAGGAGAATAGGAAAAGATGCACTCCAAGCCCATGAAAAATCCATTTTCTTTATTGATCATTGAACCTAAAAATAATGGAAAGCCACTACAAGTTTTGTTAAATTAAAGCCTTGTTAATTTTATCCTAGAGAAAAACTTAGATGTAACTTAACTTATGTGCAGAAATTTTCTTAGCAGTGTCATCAAATATGAACTTTTAACTAAAAAAATATTGATGTGAAAAAAAGCAAAATCAGTACATTTGTGTGGCAAAATCCCAACTTTATAAAAATGAATACAAAATGGGGACAGAAATTTCACTACGTTTTGGAAAAGTTTATTTCCTCAGAAGTTCTATTCTTAAGAATCTATACTTTTCCAACCAAAATGTAGACAAAGATTCATATCCTACCATTATTTTAACACCCAAAATACCAGAAGCTAACTAAATGATAAAATAGAAAATAAATAATAAATTTGAAAATTGCTAAGCTAGAAGATGGATTATTTTGGTACTATGAAAAATAATGTGGAAAAAGAATTTTAATAAAGATGCCAAGATAGGTACCATGCCAACTAAGATTAAAAGGCAAGAAACAAAAAAAGAAAAAGAGGTCTACTCTCAATTGTAAAAATATATGCATAAAGAAATTGAGGATGAAAATACAATAAAATGAAATGTAGTTTCTGCAATAACGATTGGGATATGGACAATTTCAATATATTCTTTTATGTCTTTTCATGTTGCAATTTTTTTCTTTTGTGCTAATTTTAATATCTGAAAATAATACTTGTCTTAAAGAGAAAAAAAATAAAGCTCAGAGAGTAGGGTGTTCTTTGCATGTGTAGTCTTCTCAATGTTATCCGTTGCCTCCTAGGACTGAGACAGCACGATGTGGCCCATAAGCTTACACATCTCCTTGACCTTTGCTGTCCTGAAGGTCAGGCCTTTGTCCTCTGGTTCTATTCTGTCCCGGCAAGATGAGTTCAATAAAAATCATGTTAAGGGACAATTGGTGCTGTGAGGCCTGCACTGTGCTGTTTTTTAAAGAAAACTTGTGATAATGATATATTTTGAGTCAGTAAAACATAGGCCTCTTTCTCAGTATGAATAAAAACCTGGTAAGAAAAGACATGGTAAGAAAGCTTCATGTATGAGCTAGAAAGTCCTCATCAAACACTGAATCTGCCAGTGTCTTGATATTAGACTTTCTGGTCTCCAGAACTGAGGCAAGAAATATCTTGTTTATGAGCTATCAGCTATGGCATTTTGTTACAGCAGTTTGAATGGACCGATACACACACCAAGTTGAGGATAGTGAAACCTTTAGCGGCATGTATGGAGCATATGGAGCATCTCCTAAGCAGTTAGCTTCCCCATTGATTTTGGCATTCTTATCTTTCACTTGACATTTTATAATAGCTTCCCACGTGTCTGGCTCAGTCAATCCATCTAGCCCTACTGGTATTATTACAGAGTGATAATAACTTAGGTTCTTGGTTCAAAACCTCACATTTTATAGGTGTTCAATAAATATTTAATAGAAAAATGGGTTCATGACAAGAAAGAATAATAAAGTCTCAACATGAAAGTAAAATTATAATATGAAAAAAGGAAAAAAAATATTCTAGGAAACCAAAGGCTGAGGATACAGCCTACAACTCCATGAGAATGAGCAAGATTATTTGCATGTATGTGGAGGAATGGCCTTTCTTTTAAGCCTGATTAAAAAAGAAACATATAGTATGGCTACAGAAAGGAATAGTGGGGGCTGGTGAGATGGCTCAGTGGTCTAAAGCACCTACTTAGAACAAGCTCAGCAAAGCACAGGGACCGCGGTTCAATCCCCCAGCACCACATGCCAGCCAGCCCCGCCCCCTGGTGGGCTGAGCTGGCCACACAC
>NW_004524798.1:2609342-2615501 GCF_000260255.1 Octodon degus | reverse complement strand
GTTTATCAATAAAACTTTGAAAAGAAAATAAAATAAAAAAATAAAATAAAACCACTCAGCCTTGCAGCCAGAGTAATACTACCCATGAGGTTTTCCCTGAACAGTCCCTGGCTTGCAATTATTTGATTTAAGATTTTTAAAAACATTTTTTATGGTACAAGAGTGATATGTACTCAGTACTAACCATGCTTGAAATTCTAAATTTTTATTACTTTCTTATGCTAGTAATATGTGATGTACTGTTCTCCCTTGTGATGCTGGGCATGAGATATCCAGTGCTTTGTTATAAAATAGGCTTGGGTTTCATAGTTTTGCTCAACTGGAAGTTAATGTGCTCTGAGCATGTGTGAATGTAGGCTAAACTATGCTGTGATATTGGGAAGGGTGCATATGTTAAATGAATTTTCAATTTAAGGGTATTTTTACCTCATAATGAGTTTATCAGGAATATAACCCCAATGTAAGTCAAGCAGAGTCTATATTTGGATTGGACCCCAAATGAGATTTCATTTAGTAGAAATTGGTATTTTTCTGCTTTTAAAATGCTCAAGTTGGCCACTATTGCTTTAAATTAGAGGTTTTCAAATGTTTTAGGGGGTAAAGATGTAGAAAATTGTCTCTGCCACATGTTTGCCTTTGTTTTTGTTTTGTGTATTTTTGTTTCTGTTTTTATAATGTTTGCAAGAAGACCATGTGTAAGCCGGGCCAACGAGGGACCTCAGTTTGATGATCTCATTTTGTATATGTTAACTCTGGAATCCACAAAAGGAAAGAGCCCATCTAAGGTCACAGTCATGTGTCCCTAAGCATCTGGAATACTTCCAAGCAATGTGCCATTCCGTAACCATCCTAACATGTTCTTGCAGACAGATGGCTATGATGCCACTAGGTGGAATGATCTTGTGGAACTGCAAGGTCACAAGTGGTCTGTTGGCCAAAGCACCGTCGTGTGGCGCATACCTGCAGATGAGGAGGCTGAGTGGGAACCTGGGTACAGAGCACTTCGAAGCAACATAATCCCTATGCTTCCTGCCAAGCCTCTCTGCTCCATCAGTCACACTCTCAGCCTGTTTGGAGTGGCTGACCATAGATTGCCCAACTTCTGACATGCAGAACTGTGAGCTCAATTAAATGGTAGGGTTTGAAGCCATCAAGTTTGTGGCAGCGTTCTATGCAGTAACATAAAGTAAACACAACACGCTTCCTTGACATGTTGCAGAGTAGGGACCTGGTTTGCACTTGGTGATCAGGGTCAATCATGTTGGTCACCACTCTAAACCCCTTATTATCGCATTTAATGGTAGAAGAAATACTAAGTGGTCAGGTGCCAATCTCTGCTTCTTGTTTAATGGAACTATTATTGCATACTCTGGTGGCAGCACATATATCTTAGACACTAAAATCTTTCAATGAGAAGAGGTCAAAGTTGAGTTTTGGGGTAATAGTGAAAGAAAGCACTTCCATTTCTGCCCTTTGATTTTCAGACTTGTATATTCCATGTGTGGTTAAGAGTATTGCATATTGAAAGTTCAGTCAGCATATAATATATCCTGCAGCATATTCTATATATGAGTTTGGTATATGTTACATATGAATATAATATACATATGTTGTATATGAATATTATATACACATCCCTGCTAGTAGTATGTCAGTTCTGAGGGATCATGGACTAACTTTACGAGGTAATCTCAAATCATTTTTCAAAGTGTATGCAGTCCCAGTAGCAATGAATAGAGTTCTGACTGTCTCACATCTTTGTCAACACTTTGTATTTTCAGTCTTTTAAATTTATTTTTAATTATTCTTGTACGTACATAACTTATCTCACGGTAGCTTCATGTGCCTGTTCAAGATGTCGAATTCCTTACGTATCTTTCACTTATTTTAAGGCTGATGTAATGCCTCATCTGAACCGCACGCATTCAGGCCTTTGGCCCTTTCTTACTGCCAGGGCGTCTGTTATATTTATCACTTTCCTGTCCCTGGAACAAAGTACTCAACATTTACAACTTAGAGAAAGAGAGGTTCACTTGAGCTGATGATTTTCAAGTCTAGTCTATGGTATGCTGGCTGTAAGGCAAACATGGCAGAGTGGATGGACCTGAAGGAGAAAAAGAAACTCAACTCATGGTGACCTGAAATCACAAAAGAGGGGAGGAGTCAGGTTACAGAATACAGCTTTCTGGAGCCGGTGAGATAGGTCAGCAGACTAAAGTGCCTGCTTAGGGAAGCTTAGGCAAGCTCAAGCACAGTGGTTTGATCCCTGGCATCACATGCTGCACCAGCCCTGCTCCCAAGGCAGGCTGAGCTCGCCACAGAGTCCAGGTGCGGTGGTGCATGCCTATAATCCCAGCACTGAGTAGGCTCAAGACAGGAGGATCACTGTGAGTCCAAGCTGCATAGTGAGACCCTGTAATAACTAAATACATTTTTTTTTAAAAAGAATACAGCTTTCTGAGCTACTTCCCCAGTGACCCACCTCCAACTAGGATCCACTTCCTGATGACAATATTCTTACCTGTTGATGGGTACGGCACCCCCATGAGCCAATTGTCTTTCCAAGAGGCCACCTCTGAACACATAAGGCTTTTGGGAGGACATTTTAGATCAAAGTCATAATATTTATCTTTTCTCCTATTACTTTGGGAGGGTCATTAGTAGATTTTTAAATATAGTTTTGATGGATTTCTCTCTTAAAATCCTTCAAGCTATGACTTGCCTTGCTATTCTCATTGTAGCTTGTTTTGATGAAGAAAACTACTTAACTTCAATGAATTTAAGTTTCTTAATGTTTTCTTCTACATTTTAAGTATTTTGTGTTCAGTTTAAGAAACTTCTCCCTTCTCCAAAATAATAAAGATATTTTCCTATATTATATTTAGACCCTTAATTGGTTTACCTTTCACTGTAGGTTTATTAGTCTTTTTTTTTAATTTTTGAGAACATAGAGGAGGTCATTTTATTATTTTTTCTATACAAAAAATATATTCACTCAGAGAGGTGTCTTCTCTTAATGCCTGTGCTAAATTTATACAAGAAGTCTTGACAAGCATAAAAAGGCAAAATAAATACATAAAAATTATAAATATCAGAAAATAGATAGTACTATTTTATTCACATATGATGTGTTTGTGTATGTAGGAGATTCAAAAGGCCAAAACACAACATATTCAAGTTAATATGCGAATTAGCAAGGTCACTAGATATGAAATCAATCAATAAAAATAAGCTGCATTTGTTTGCAACAATAGTAAGCAGTTAGAAAAAGAAATTTTATAACATTTTAATTTGCAATAGTATCAGAATTGTCAAGTACTAATGACTAAGTCTAACAAAAGATGTGCCAGCTCTCAACATTGATAATTATAAAATTACCAAAAGAAATTAAAGACTCCTAAAAATTTGTAGAAGTACATCATTGTCAAAGATGGAAAAATTCAATAATTGCCATATTTCACAGTCTTCTTTATTTTCATAAATTGATTTATAGATTCAATGTAATCTCAGTGAAAACCATGCAGGGATTATTTTGGGAGGCAGTGGGAGAAATGTGGACACTGAATAAGCAACTTTACAATTTGTATAGAATTGCAAAGCAATAGTAAAACCAAAACAATCTTGAGGAAGGGAAAATTACAGCACTTATCAAGAGTTATTCTGTATCATCAGTGATAATGATAGGCTTTTAGAAACCAAAGAATAGACCAACTGAACAATGGAAAAGAATTGAGTGTCCAGAAATAAGACACAGATTCACAAACTCAATGTACAATAACGATGCTACTATAATTTGGGGGGAAGGTTAGTAGGCTTTGCATTAGTAAGCATTACTTGTGTCTATGGGAATATCCTTATGGATATAAACCATGGTCTTCTCATTAAGAAAATGACTTCTCATTTGCATAGAAAATATAAAAATGTTGTTCTAATGGTGTTTGTAAATGGGATATCAAGTCCGCATCTTGTACAGCAATTAACCACTAGGAAGAATGTATGCAATGTGTTAATTATTGAAACTGTCCTACCAATTTGGTTTGAAACTGTCTCATTGCTATTTGTTTCTCAATAAAATTATGGAAAAAAAAACATTTCATGCCAAACTTTCCTAGCCTTTAAGGATTATGTTGAGAAGTCTGCTGTAAATATAATAGATTTTCCTTTATAAATATTTTGTTGTTTTTCTCTAACCATTTTTAAGATTTTGTTCTTCTGTTGGACTGATGGAATTTTAACTATAATGTGTTATGTAGTTTCTTTTATGATTGTCACTCTTTAGAGTTCTATATGTCTCTCTTACCTGTATATTAGATTTCTTCTTATTTGGAAAGTTTTTAGCTATTATTTCAGTAAACATTGTTGTGGCATTTAAAAAAAAAAAACCAAATACTCAAATTGTTCTAAAATCTGATTGTTGGGCGTTATAAAGAGAGGAACTATTGTTTGTTGATACATTCTATTTTGTATTCAACAGCCTGTTCATCAGAAAAACTTTAGTTCATTATTATGTATATGTTAAAGGCTCTTTGTAGAGTATTTTAGTTGTAGCTTCTGACATGATAGGTAGGCAACTGTGGTTTGTTCATACAGAGCAATGAGCTGTGTCTATATCCAACCAGTCTAAGTACAATATACTCCCTGCATTTCTAAGCTTTCGTTTGCTATTATGTCCCACCAAAATTTATATTCCTATCATCACCACAAAATAACAAGCTTTATCTTCAATGCTGAATTTTGAGTTTAGTTTGCCAACTGCATTAGCTTTACGTCATGTGACAAAGCTCAGGAGATTATCAATTTAAAAAGAGGAAAGATATATTTTGGCTGACAGCTCCAGACCTTTCAGTCTGTTGTTGCTTGGTCCTACTACTTTGAACCTGTGGCAAGCCAGAACATCATGGTGGGGAGTGCCTGCTGAGCAGATCTGCTCACTTCCTGGTGACCAGGAAGTAGGGAGGCAGGGCCCTAAGCCGCGGTACACCCCGCAAGGGCATATTCAAGTGAGCTCATGACCTCCCACCAGGTCCTACATCCTAAATATTCTACTGGTTCTCAAGAGTGCCATCAGCTAATACTTCAGCCTTTGACACATGTGCTTTCAGAGAGACACTTAAAATGCAAGCTATAATGATGATGTTAGATTTCTCACTTTTTAATGTTTTTTTTTTTTGGGGGGGGGTTTGGTTGGTTTTTGGTTTTTTTGGCGGAACCAGGGATTGAACTCAGACCCTTGCATTTGCCAGGGAAGCGCTTATTCCACTGAGCTATCTCTCTGGCCCATAAGATTTCTCACTTTTGACAGGGTGAAATTCCAAATTCTCACATTGCCTCTACTACTTAGACTGAAATAAAATAATTCAATTTGCTGATTTTAGTTAGTTAGATCATCCATGATTCTAACATAAAACTTATTATTCACTCTTTGCTAAATTCTGCTGATGGGGATGATGCTGTTTAATACATACCTCATCTGTTTTCCTATATGTTCAAGGAAATCCTAATTTAATAATTGAAAGATTGAATCTTTTACCTGAAAGCAAAGACATGCTTTACAGAGTGTTACATAAATGCACCTTTTATAGCATACAGGGATAATTGCAGTCAATATAGTCTACTTAAAATACCAACTAATTTTTAAAGTAGATAGCAGTGCTCCTTCAGTGGAATTGTGTCTTTGTTTTTCAGTGTGGTGATTACTATGATTACAGCTCTATTGGTGAACTATAACCGTTAATGCTGTGCACCTGTTACCTATTTAGTAGGCGCTGTCTTAGAAAATAGAAATTCAGAACCTCAATTTCATTAAATGTGTACTGCTATGCTTTTGACTCATCACTGGGATGGTGTATATAAGTAAACATCACAAAAATTAACATAAATACTTGTAGACTACTCAAATCGTACAACAAATAAGGAATCATCCAACCAAGATTTGATTAATCTCACATGTTAATCTATTTAACATATATCTAATCTACATTTTCCTACAGTTTTCATGGGCTCCTCTTTGCAGTCCGGCGGCCTCCACTATGTCCCAGACTAAGCACAGGTGATGGCACAAACAACCCACCAAGTGGTCAGCAGAGACAGCAGGACTGAATCTTTACCACCCCCAGATATTGGAAGAAGTAGGCTGCTTTCCTTCTTTTTTTTTTTTTT